>NC_138958.1:22795000-23162500 GCF_965226115.1 Aulonocara stuartgranti
TGGAAAACAAATATAAAGGTTCAGACTTAGTCTTTTTTTTAAGATTTCTCTCTAGTTTTTGCACCTTTGAATGGCTAAATAAAGAAATAAAGAAATGAAGGTTTTGTGACTTAGAAGTCACTTAAACCAGACTGAGATGGTTTGGCCTTAAACAGGCCATTCATGTACAAAACCTCTCCAATGTGGATGAATTAAAACAATTCTGTAAAGAAGAATGGGTCAGAATTCCTCTACAGTGATGTGAAAGACTCATTGCCAGTTATTCAAATGCTTGATTTTGTTTCTTGCTGTCAAAAGTGATATCAGAATACTTTATTAATCCCTGAGGAAAATATGTGGTTTCCGTTACTTCAAGACAATAAGAACAGTAACTGACTAAACTAAATAAAACAACACAACTTATTGCAAAGTTACTAAATATAAAAAACAGCTCTAATATATACAAAAAGCTCATTTAAATGAGGTGGGCGCTGGACCCTATCCGAGCTACACAGGGCGAAACACCCTGGACAGGTCCCCAGTCTGTCATAGGGTTAACACATAGAAACAGTCAACAATTTGCATTCACATTCACACCTTTGGGCAATTTAGGTTTAACCATTTAACCTAACCCCACTCACTGAATGTCTTTGGCTGTGGGAAGAAACATGTAAAAATATAATACATTTTAAACATATAAGAAAAATTTATATATACAATTAAAATTGTACTGTAAAGTGTAAGGCTGTATTATTTTGTTATTGTAACTATAGAGGATGTGCAGATACTAATTGTGTGCAACTACTGCAGTGTGTACTGAAAACTAGATAGAGGAATTTTATAGCCGCAGGCAGGAATGATTTTCTGTGTGCATTTGTAATGTAATGCACTGAACGTGCTCCTGTGAATAGCCGGAATGTCATGGAGTAGATGGGAGGTATTGTCCAGCATTGTCCTTATTTTGGACAACATCTGCTTCTCTGACACCACCTTAAGGGAGTCCATCTCCATCCACACAACATTATTGGGCTTGCAGATCAGTTTAATGAGTCTGTTGGCATCTGTGACCTTCAACCTGCTGCCCCAGCATGCAACAGCATAGAGGACGGCACCGGCCACAACAGACTCAGAAAGTCCTGAGCGTTGTCTGACAGATGTTGAAGGACCTCAGCCGCCTCAGAAAACAGAGACCACTCTGGCCCTTCCTGTAAAGTGCAGTGGTGTCTTTAACCAAGTTCAATTTATTGTCTTTGTGTATTTCAAGGTATTCATAGTCCTCCACAATGTCCAATTCGACCACCTGGATTGAAACAGGGGTCACTGGTTTCCTGGTCCTCCTAAAATCCACAATCAATTCTTTGGTCTTTGATACATGTGCACAACAACAATAAATCTACTAACTGGTACAACCACATTTCTTGTTTCACTCAGGGCCAAGTAGGATTTGAAATGCTTCTTTTCTCTTAATAAAAGAACTCATCATTTAAAAAAAATGGATTTTGATATTATTTTCAGGTTGTTTTTGTCTAATATTAAATGTTTTTGATGACATGTAAGTATGATGAATGGGTTAGGGTTAGAAATTAGGATGGGGCAAATACTTTCATTTAACTTTTCATAACATTGTATACAGTCATGGCATCGTTTATCATACCATGTGATACAGTTGTGCACTCTTTCACATGAGGCCTGTGGACTTTTAATTTAGTGGATTTTCAGAAGCAATTAGACCATTTACAGACAAAAACTTAAGCTACAGATTTTCATTTTTCCAGGGTAGTGACTTTTGGGGCTGGGTCGGCTTCCTTAGCGTGACTGCGATTGTATTTTTGTTTATGTATTTTTTGTCAGTATATAAAAGAGTGAACATAGTGAATGTATAATATGGTCCTGTGCTATGGTTGCTGCAGCTGATGCTTTTTTAAAACCTTTTTAGGAGTTTGCTGTGTCAGTTTTCTCCCACATACTGTAAATCAAACCTAGAAGCAGCAGGTGAGCCATCTCTAAACTGGAGTGAAAAAAGTTATCCCGGGGAGAAACACACCAAAACTTCAATTATTTGCGGTCAGGTGAAGTGGATGTTTTGAACCAACATTTTGAGCAATGTTTCCAAACCTTCTGCAGCATCCGAATAGGAAAGTCAATAAGGAATGAAAGTTTCCAGCTAATACTATATTTAGTGCGTAGTGCAACAAAATTGTTTGGTTTGCAGTACCCAGTAACTGACCAAGTCTCTGCATGTTGTGTATGGCAGGGCACATCCAAAACTAATTCCTCATTTTGTATTCAGGCAGGTGGTTATGTAACAGTGCAAATGCCACATGTGAGGTTTCAGAAACTGCTGGGCTTGACAGGGCTTTGACTGAATTCTTTTTTTAAACTATCCTACTTTATAAACCTCACTGTAAATAGTAAATCTATGTAATAGGAAAATGTAGAACATGTTTTGATAAATGTTATGATTGTAACAAAAGGATAAAAATTAAATTAAAAACAATTATATACAGTCCTCACATTTTGTCACAGACACACAAAAGAAAATACATTAAAAACAGAAAAAGAAGAAAAGGAGATGGAAAGGCAGACAAGGGAAAATACCTTTAAAAATATTACTCTTACAATCTATAATTGTGTTTACAGTACAGGTATATTAATTTCCCCTGTGTGTTTAAAATTAAATTATGGGAACAGTTTGAAGCTATATTATTCTTTAATGGTCTTTTTATGGTTTTTAATTGTCTTTCAAATTCTCATTCATGTGTTGTTTTCCATCATGGTAATGGCATGACAGTATGAATGATGACTTCATTTGGTTCTCTAATGAGAAGAAAGCAATGGTTACACTTTGCTGTATGCAAACTAAAACATTTGTTTGGTGTGCTCACTTCCAATAACCTTTGGCTTTACATCTACCTGTGTTTGCTTTCTAAGTCTTGGTCAAACCTGGAGGAGCGTGATGTATAAAATACAAACAGAAGGAGAGATTTAAAGGATATCAGTTCCACACAAAACTACTTAATAACGTTAGCACGGGACATGCAACATTGCAAAAATTAAGAAAGGCAATCCAATGTATCAAAA
Organism: Aulonocara stuartgranti; assembly: GCF_965226115.1. Taxonomy (NCBI): domain Eukaryota; kingdom Metazoa; phylum Chordata; class Actinopteri; order Cichliformes; family Cichlidae; genus Aulonocara; species Aulonocara stuartgranti. The sequence goes on from NC_138958.1 coordinate 22,798,061, forward strand.
GACAAATGTCTAGTATGGTTAAAGAAGAAGCAAAAAGCTGATGGAAATTACAAATTAAATATTCTCACACAACACATGGAGCTATTTCTCTTCAGTCTTCCAGTTTCTTCTATTAACATTGCATTTGTTTTCGAGGAAAGATAATTTCATTATATAAAACAAATTAATTTGTCTTCTTCCTGAATTGTGTGTTCTCTAGCATATCAAGACTATCTCGCCACTCACGCAGCTCGGGTTAACGTAGCTGCCACTGTAGTGGAGACCAGATAGGCAGGCCGTGGGCTGGGTCCCCTCCCACACCCGTTTGCTGATTTACTGCTGGCCACTCCCCCAGTGTCCCTCCCATTGCCCCGCCTCTGTGAGTCCTGGGCCGGTGGAGGTTGACTATCAGGAGGCGGATGTTATATTCTGGTCTCATTCACAACAGACTCCAGAATATCTGTTTCCTACCCAACAGGGGTAAGGTTTATTAACAAGACATGCGACTCAGATTGGCCCTCTGCCATGTAAACAATAACATACAGCCTAACGATCTGGCCCAACACTCGTTACTTGTGTCACACTCTAAAACGTCTGTGCAGCAACACAATCCATTGTGGAACGAATCGTCCTGCAAACAATAATTCACATTATTACATCCCTTCTCTTTTTTTTATTTATTTTTTTTATTTTAAAACATCAGAAGTCCTTGTTTTTTGTTTTGATTTGTCCTTCTTCTTACTGAGGGACAAAACAATATGAAACACTCAAAGAATACAAAAGCATTTCACTATTCAAACATACATTTCTGCAAACTATAGTGAACATCAATTTCCACCGAATACACAACTCTTCCCCTCAAACAATACAGGCTGTCAAGTCCTCATTATGTAACATAGTCCTTGTACCCAAGTGGCTGAACCACGTTTCGGCCTGACCTTGTCCTGACACCCCCTGAAACCTCGTCAGTCTTGATCTGCTGCTCACGAGTTTCTGACTGAGCTGTCACTGAGCTGCTCAGCACCCCAGTGTCTGTCATGGCGTTTTCTTGATCTATCATGCCTGCATGTCTCAGGTGCGTCCGATTCCTCCTCAGGACACTTCCAGAGTCCAACTGCACCTCATAGGACCTCGGGTCAACAGTCCCAATCACCACTCCCCTGCTCCAAGTGGAATGGCGGTCAAAAGGCTGAACTCTGACACTGTTCCCTAGCTTCAAAGAGTCCATGTCTCTTGCTGATCGGTCATAGCACACTTTTTGGTGCTTCTGTTTCATCTCCAACTCCCGCAGGGCTGGAATGACTTTTGTCCTTAGCAGGCTCGTCCTGGTTCAATTTCAATTCAATTCAATTCAATTCAATTTTATTTATATAGCGCCAAATCACAACAAAAGTCGCCTCAAGGCGCTTCATAGATGCAGAGAAAAACCCAACAATCATATGACCCCCTATGAGCAAGCACTTTGGCACTTTGGGAAGGAAAAACTCCCTTTTAACAGGAAGAAACCTCCGGCAGAACCAGGCTCAGGGAGGGGCGGCCATCTGCTGCGACCGGTTGGGGTGAGAGAAGGAAGACAGGATAAAAGACATGCTGTGGAAGAGAGACAGAGGTTAATAACAGATATGATTCAATGCAGAGAGGTCGATTAACACATAGTGAGTGAGAAAGGTCACTGGAAAGGAGAAACTCAATGCATCATGGGAATCCCCCGGCAGCCTACATCTATTGCAGCATAACTAAGGGAGGATCCAGGGTCACCTGGTCCAGCCCTAACTATATGCTTTACCAAAAAGGAAAGTTTTAAGCCTAATCTTAAAAGTAGAGATAGTGTCTGTCTCCCGAATCCAAACTGGAAGCTGGTTCCACAGAAGAGGGGCCTGAAAACTGAAGGCTCTCCCTCCCATTCTACTTTTAAATACTCTAGGAACAACAAGTAGGCCTGCAGAGCGAGAGCGAAGTGCTCTAATGGGGTGATATGGTACTACAAGGTCATTAAGATAAGATGGGGCCTGATTATTTAAGACCTTGTATGTGAGGAGCAGGATTTTGAATTCAATTCTGGATTTAACAGGAAGCCAATGAAGGGAAGCCAAAACAGGAGAAATATGCTCTCTCTTTCTAGTCCCTGTCAGTACTCTTGCTGCAGCATTTTGGATTAGCTGAAGGCTTTTCAGGGAGTTTTTAGGACATCCTGATAATAATGAATTACAGTAGTCCAAGTAGCCCAAGTAATAAATGCATGAACTAGTTTTTCAGCATCACTCTGAGACAAAAATGTTCAAAAATGGACTCCAAGGTTCCTCCCAGTGGAGGCCAAGGTAGTGCCATCCAGAGTAAGAATCTGGTTAGCAGTTGTCACACATGGAAATCAAATGTGTGATAAGGATTCAAACACAAGTGTAACTTATGAATACATGTTCATACTTTTATTCCACAATCAGAGAGAAAGAAAAACAGAGAGAGTGCAGGACAGACAGACAGGTGACAGTCTCAGAACAAGGATTTAGTGTTTGTGTTATTACGAGTGCTAAACAAGAAGAGTTCCCAGATGGTACAGTGGACACATGTGCGACTCCTGTGATTACAGCATCTTTCTTTCAGTTTAACGAGTGAACCATTGTTACACCCCTGAAAACAGGGGGAAAAGAATCACGAGAATGATTATGACTTGCGTCTCTCATGCAGTAGTTTATTGCAGTGAAAATGAGCAGAAACGTTTCACATTCTGTACTGCTAAATGTCACATGGTGGAAGAAAAACACTAAATAATAAACCGAAATACTAAAGTCCTTACTATACATATACTTGAGCAGGTTTCCTGACAAAATGGCTGACAATTGCGGCGTTTTTAGCTCCTGCAGTTATCTTAATGGCCATTACACAGTACAAAACTGAGGCTCAAAACCGCCACGTATATGTGCACAAAACTGTAATATAATGCTTCTAACGCTTACAACACAATGAAGGATTACCTCTTAAATATCTTAACAGTGTACACATTGGAGATATATCAACTTTTAAACACTTTTACCTGAAAACAGGGGGGAAAGAATCACGAGAGTGATTATGACTTGCGTCTCTCATGCAGTAGTTTATTGCAGTGAGGAGAACATGTGAAAGCCCCCTAGTGGAGAATAGAGACACTACTAATCGATCCCAGAAAAGGCTTACTAGCCGATCACTGATGTATAGATTGTAGTTCTCTTAAGTAACATGAAAGCCATTAATATAATATGAAAAATAATAAACTCTTAACCATTTTCTTACCATATTTACATTATTTTCGTCCTTATATCAACTGATATGAATTAGTATTAATTGAACAGTTTTATATGCAGTAGTCCTTCAACCTGTCACACCATCAGGTCGTTCAAACACACGTTAAAGTCCGTTTGGCTCGACACCACCGAACAGAGGCAGCAATATAACATAGCTAACATTAACAGTGCAGTGAATCCTGCTTGTGCCGTGATATTCAGGACTGCAAGCCGAGCGGCATCACTGACTTTCAGCTTGTTCTGTTTGTGGATATATGACTGACTTTAATTGTCCATAAAATCATCACATTCTCTGTAAGATTAAGGTCAAATATTGAACAGGGTATATTTTAAAGTAAAGGCTTTAAAACCAAGTTAACGCTGAAAGTACAAACATCGCTAATGTTACATAACTTTGCCGACATGTGGCCAACAGTAATATTTTAATGTTCTTCATTATTAAACATTTGCACATAAGTAAGTTACATAATATTCATACTTACTTTTAAAAGTTTACTCTTCGGCCGCTCCGCTTCCACCGTTTTTTTCTGCAAAATTATCCACACCCACCGCCGCGCTATGAAGTCTGGGATATGTTGGGCCATGAATTCTACACTGCCACATCCTTAAAATTCAAGGAAATGAAGGACGCATTTGAGGGCCGCATTTCGAGCAGCCTTCGTCACGTTGCTGTGACGTAATCGGCCTTAAAATGCGGCCTTTAAGGCTGCAGACCCTGAATTGGGATACAGCCATATATTTGACACATTTGAGGAAAATACTAATAAAATAAAATAAAAAATAAATAAAATAGATGTTCCCTTTAGAAATCTTTTTTTTTTTTGCTCTTCTTTGCTCTATAAAAATAGTTGATTTTCTTTTTCAATCACTCATCTTAGCAGTAGGATTTACATGAAAAGAGAAACAAATTAAGTTTGAGTGAAAATGTACATTTTTTGCACTCTCTGGTCAACTGACTCAGTGACTCAAATGACTCAAAAAACTCGATTCACTTTGGTGAGTGACTCGTTGAAACTCGATTTAGTAAAAAGAATCGAATTTACCATCACTAGACTATGTACATTGGGCAATAGCTGACACGCAATGGTCTGAAAATAGACCCAGAGAAGGTTAGGGCTATAGAGTAAATGCCCAGACCTACGTGAAGGCAGTACAGAGACTGTTAGGTATAGTGAACTACTTAGCAGGTTTTGTCCACATCTGTCCGACCACTGTGACATACTGAGACAACTGACACACAAAGACAGTGAGTGGAAATGGATGACTCGACATGAGGACGCATTCCAGAGACTGAAACAGACTATAGCACAGGCTCCAGTCCTGAAGTATTACTGCCCAGAGGAAGAGCTGACAGTACAATGTGACGCTTCTGACAAAGGGTTAGGTGCAGCGCTCATGAAAAAGGATAAGCCTGTGGCTTTTGCGACTAGAGCACTTACACGTACAGAGCAAGGTTATGCCCAGATCGAAAAAGAGCTTTTGGCTGTAGTTTTCAGTATGGAGAAGTTTCATCAGTACACATATGGTCGTAAAGTGGTAGTATAGAGTGATCACAAACCCTTAGAGACCATTGTAAGAAAACCGTTGTTGAGTGCACCCAAACGGTTGCAAAGGATGCTTATGCACATTCAGAAATACGACTTAGATGTGGTGTATGTGCCAGGGAAAGACATGTTATTAGCAGACACGTTGAGTACGGTATATCTTCCAGAGTGCTCACCGCAGGGCTCCATAGAGGAGGAAATAGAGAGCATTAACATGGTCACTCATGCACCCATCTCACCTGACATACTAAACAGGATAAGGACTGCTATACAAGAGGGCAAAGCACTAAGGATCCTCATTGATACAATGCACAGAGGTTGGCCGACTGACAAAAGAGACATTGACAGTGACATCAAACCATACTTCTCATTCCAGGATGAACTAAGTAGTCAGGATGGACTTGTGCTTAGAGGCGTGTTGTTGTCCTGAATACCAAGAGATAGGAGATCATAGGTAGACTACACTCGACACACCTAGGCGTAGAAGGTTGTCTAAAGAGAGCCAGAGAGTGTGTGTATTGGCCAGACATGAACGAACAAATTAAGACTTATGTGACTAAGTGTGACATCTGCAGGTCAGTTGACTACAGACAGCAGAAAGAGACTTTGGTCCCACATGAGATCCCAACTAGACCATGGGCTAAGGTGGGCACAGACCTGTTTATATTCCACAACAAGGACTACCTTATCACAGTGGACTACTATTCAAACTTCTGGGGAAATTGACTATCTCCCGGACACTAAGTCCACCACAGTGATTAGAAAGTTAAAGGCTCACCTTGCCAGACAGGGCATCTCGGACATTATTGTTTCAGAAAATGGACCACAGTATACGTCCGGTGAGTTTGTGAGATTTAGTCGACTGTGGAATTTCCAGCACAAAACATCTTCACTAGGGGTGGGTTTTTATAATCGATTTATCGATTAAAATCGATTCTGGCTTGGATAACGTAAAATCGATTCATTAAAATCCTGAATCGATTTTTTAATATTAATTTATTTTGCCCGAAATGCCAGAATCTCAGGTGAAAGATCACAAAATTTCAACAACCACCAAACAGTAAATGAGAGCAGGTACACGGCTTCCGCACAAAGACGTAAACACACAGCGCGGACCCGCGGATCAGAATCAGTGAGATGTCGCCTTTCTCAGCTGACGGTCGGGGCTGAAAGCCGACAGCTCGCTGATTCTGATCCGCGGGTCCGCGCTGTGTGTTTACGCCCTTTTTGCGCTGATCATATGGCTGTTAGTTTTATCTCTCTCCAAACAATATTGACCGAACCAGCAGCAAAAGAAGATCCAAACTATGCTTCACATAAACATCGTCATGAATTCCCTCTGACTTTTGCTGACTTTTCAGGATAAAAATCACACTTCATGCACAGCTCTCTCTCTCTCTCTCTCTCTCTCTTTTCTGCATTATTCGCTTGCTTGTTACGCACAAGTCTACCGTTGTTTACAGCGCTGTCGGCTGACGTTTTTTTTCCCTTTTACTTACTTCCGAAAAGTAAACCTAATTTCTGCCGTTCAATATTGAACAAATTTAAACATTTTAAAATTAAGCAAAATGCAAAACGCTCTGCTGTGTCTCTAATAAAACCGCTGTAACTTCAGAGGTAATGTTCATGTGTTGATTAATGGTTTTCTTTCGTTTTTGATGTACTGCAGATTATTTTTATAAAATCCCAGGCCAGGAAAATCACCTTCATGTTTTTCTGTTTTATCTTCAGCTACTTTGACACAAAGGCCTCTGCTGTGATGCTCACACCTTTGATAAAGTCAGCACTAATCTTCACCAGGTTACCCTCAGAGTAAAAATGGCGGGGCAGGACCTGGATCTTGAGATTCTGGACCATCGCAACACACCATCATAAGGCCTGGAGACCAGCCCAGCTCAGAGGCTGCTCAGCAGAAGGACACAGATGCTTTTGCCAGCGGAGGAAGCATAGTCTTAAACAGAAGCCCCAGGTACACCACCAACCTGTTCATGTCTAACCGTTTTCCCCCACTCGGCTGTTCCCTGTTTGTGAAGGACTGCTAGAAATGTTTAAAATAACTAATTGTCTGTCCTGAATCAGTCTTATTAGGTAATGTTCAAATAATTATATCAGTCCAGTGTTTTCAGTGTTGGAGAAAGTACTCAGGGCCTTCAAGTTAAACACTATGAAAGGCAGAAACAAGTTTAATGTTCAGAAACCTAAAGTATGTATCAGCAGCAGAATGGAGCTAAAAATAAATGTTTGTTTCAGTTCTATGAAGCTTTTAGTATTTTGGATTAGTAGTACTGCTGTGTGTGTATATATATATATATATATATATATATATATATATATTAGGGGTGCAACGATACACAAAATTCACGGTTCGGTTCGGTTCGATACTTTGGTGTCACGGTTCGATATTTTTTCGATACAAAAAAAATGTTCATGCCTTTTTAATTTGTCATTTATTAAAATTATAAATATATATTTTAACTCAAAAGTACAGTTTTTAAATTTAACCCTAACCCTTGTGCGTGTTTTTTATTTTGACAGCGAATGCGCACCTGCGGACCACTTATGTGCAGCCCTGGTTATTTAGCTCGTCATATTGCAGCCACAGAAATTCTTTTGTCCATGAAACCATAAAGCTGCACTTTCTTTTTGCCTTATAGTCTGATTTGTCATAACTTCTCCATTTTGTGGTAAGCTTTTCTTTGGCTGTCACTTCTTCACCCTGACCTGTCTTATTTGGCTCAGCAGAACTAAAATATATATACTGCTGCTTTTACACACGCACTCACATAAGCTCAGCGATTCTCTGCGCGATCAACCTCTCACATGTTTAAGCTTGCTGCGGGAGATTTCACTTGTCATGTTTGCATAGTAAGCTAACGATTAATAAGACGATGTCAGAGGAATTGGTGCACAAATTATCATCACTCACAGATCAGTGCTGTCGCTCTCTATACACAGTTTGCACGATTGCAAAGTGAAAGCAAAAAAACAAGCGCAAATTGAAACCCGATTTCAATATGTCACATATTGACAGTGGCTCACCAATGCCAATGACATAATTACCCAGCTACATTTCCGAAAGAATGCAAAAGCATTGACATATATTTTTCCTTCCTACAATAGCCCGACGGGCAGGGCAGAGATAGATTTTGGTAGCCCGACTGGAAAAATCGCTAGCCCCGGGACGTCGGGCTAGCGATATTGCAAGCCCTGTATCTGATTGAGGAATCACTCATCTTTGGAAAAGAGAGTTTATTACAGAGAAATGTCTCTTTCCAAAATAAAAGCTATACTATCCGCTTCTTCTGGGCTATATTATCAGCAGCATGAGGAGAATCATGTGCTAACAGCTGTCTAAATGACTCGGCTAAAGTTAGTAGCATGCTTATTGTTTTTGTCTTTGCACTAGGATGATGTCGGCGTAAATGTGCAGTCATATTTGTTGTGTTCCCACTAGTGCTTTCAGGTTAATCTCGTTGAAATGACCTTAACGCCACAACACGGCAAATCTCCGTTAACGAACTACCGCCGATCGCCCCGTGCATGGGGCTAGACGGCCAACACGTTAACGAGCTAACTGCGCTAACACACTAGTTCCCACCCATGTAATTGAGCATTGCATGGCACATCCAACATACTGTTTTACTTTAGTCCATGACTCGCTTACCTTCAGGGTCATACGTCACATGAAAACCAAAATAATTCCAAACGCCAGATCTGAATGAGGGGTGGGGGAGGTGCCCTGCGCTCTTCCTTCTGACTATGCTGTCTGTGTTGAGCGCTCAGTGGATCTGCGCTCGACAGTGCAGCCTAGGCGGAGTAGTCGAATGCAGATTCACTGAGCGCTCAACACAGACAGCATCGTCAGAAGGAAAGTTGATAAAATAAATTACAAATGTTGTATTGTTCGATACATATGCGTACCGAACCGAAAGCACTGTATCGAACGGTTCAATATCGATACGAATATCGTTGCACCCCTAATATATATATATATCATAATAATCTGACAATACATATACCGTAATTGTCGGGCTATAAGCCGCTACTTTTTGCACAAGCTTTGAACCCTGCGGCTTTTAGTCAGGTGCGGCTTTTCTATAGATTGTCCATGATTTTTGTGATATCGTAAGACGATTTGTTTTGTTTGTTCCGCTGTTGTACGGCACTACGTTGCCTGGCGGAAGGATCGGGGTTCAAGAGTGGTATGTTGGTCACATGTCCATCCGCCAGGCAACATAGTGCCGTACAAGTAGCGCGAAAAACAAACTTCAAAGTAGCGCTATGCGTTCAGCTGGAGTCGTGGATGATGAGCGGCGATAAACTTGCGAAAAGCAAGTTGTGCTCAACTCTACCGGTGGATTCTGACAGCGTGGAAAAGTGTGCAAACATCCACGATCACCAACGGATTTCGAAGGGCTGGACTGCTGCATGATGAAGAGGAGGACACCGCCACGGCCCTTCAGAGGGTGTTCGACTCCGACACTGACAATGAGGATTATCTTTGGTTCTGAAAGTGACAACGAAGGAAAGAAGCTGAGAGTGGATGACGAAGCCATCCTGAGCCTGTTCGTTTCCGACACTGGAGAAGAGGACTTTGGTGGTTTTAGTGCGCAGGAAGATGGTGGTGAATGACTGACTTTTCTTCTTGTTAAAGCCGTGTCACTGCACCTGAGCCTAAAAGGAAGTCTGAATCAATTTTTCTGGTGTGCTGTAGGTTACTGTTATGTACTACATTTGTTACTCATTTATGAAGCACAGCACATGTGCAAATATGTACCCATAACTTGATTTTCAAAATATTAATAAAAGGGGTGTGTCTCCAAACAGCCATCTCTTTCCTGACAATTCGCTTTGTGCATATTCTCTTACATATGATAAGTCAATATTGAAACACCTGCGGCTTTTGGTCAGGTGCGGCTAATGTCTGTACAAAACAGGATTTTCCCCTGATTTTAGCTTGTGCGGCTAATATTCAGGTGCGCTTTGTAGTCCGGGAAATACGGTAATATTGGCCATATTATATTTACATTACCACAGTGAGATGATTTTAGTCTCATGAACAACGTTAGCTAGTTGTTATTTACTAACTAATCTTGAAATGACTGTTCAGTACAGAAATGAAGCCCAACAATCATCTTTTACAGTCCCGCGGTCTCAGCCTCAGATACTCAACTAAAGTGATGTCATGACAAAAATGAATTTGCAGAAAAAAACGGCGGATGAGGGGCGGCCGAGGAGTAGACTTTAAGTACTGAATATTATGTCACTTATTTATGCGCAAATGTTTAATAACGAAGAACATTAAAACATTACTGTTGGCCACATGTCGGCAAAGTTATGTGACATTAGTGACGTTTGTACTAACTTGGTTTTAAAGCCTTTACTTCAAAATATACGCCGTTCAATAGCTGACGGAGAATGATCCAAGCTCATGTAGAAACAAACAAACAAATGAACAAAAGATTTTCTCCTTCATTTCTGTCAAACACAGCTATGACACGTTTCCAGTGGTTAGTATCATGGTTGCTAGGCAACCTGGGCACCGCAACGGAGGCTTTTTTTTTTTTTTACTTTATTGACAAACAACAGTATCAGCGCAACGGAGGCTAGACCGTCCCATTACACAAGCCTCGCACTTCCGGCCTTAGCGGTCTTTGAGTACGCGGCCCTTGAGGATCATTGAGGCTGCGTACTTTAAGGCTGCAGACCCTGAATTGGGAGACAGCCAGTGATTCATTTTAGTGATGGGATTTCCGGCTCTTTTTAGAGAACCGGCTCTTTCGGCTTGGATCACTAAAAAGAGCCGGCTCGGATCGCTAAAAAGACTCCTAAAAATTCATTTCTTTTATATTATGAAATTAACAAATGTAGAGGTTAGGAGAAGAAACTGGAAGAGGACTGAAGAAAAATAGCTCTATATATTGTTTGAGAGAGATTAATTATTAATATACTTTGTAATTTCCAACTGCTTTTCTCTTTCAGCCATATTAGACATTAATCTTTTAACATATTGAACTGGCCTTTGTTCACTTTTGCATTGTTGCATGACCTATGCTAACATTAATGTGTAGTTTTATGTGGAACTCATATCCTTTAAATCTTTAAATTTCTCTTTCTGTTTGTATTCTATACCTCACACACATTAAAAACACATGCAGGTAGATGTAAAGTGGAAGGTTATTGGGAGTGAAACCACCAAACAAATTTTTTAGTTTGCATACAGCAAAGTGCAAATGCTCCAACAATCCATCAAGCGGTGTGGCTTCGTAGCTTACCAAAGTCGTACTAACACTTTTTTGACAGAGTTTTGAGCGCCGTGTACTACATAAAATCAGTTCGAGATCAGTAAGCACAACCAGAATTCCTACATAAGGCGCACCGGATTATAAGGCGCACTGTCGATTTCTGAGAAACTTAAAGGATTTTAAGTGTGCCTTATAGTGCGGAAAATACAGTATATTAGTGTTTTATCATATTATTTAAAAATTATTCATTACAATGAAATATTAGCTACGTAAAGTAACAGAGAGGGTCAGAGTCCACATAATCTGCGTTTTTGAAGTATATATATATATATATCCATCCATCCATCCATTCGCTACCGCTTATCCTTTTCAGGGTCGCGGGGGGTGCTGGAGCCTATCCCAGCTGTCATAGGGCGAGAGGCAGGGTACACCCTGGACAGGTCGCCAGTCTGTCGCAGGGCTAACACATAGGGACAGACAACCATTCACACTCACATTCACACCTAGTGGCAATTTGGATTATCCAATTAACCTATCCCCACAAGTTGCATGTCTTTGGACGGTGGGAGGAAGCCGGAGTACCCGGAGAGAACCCACGCAAACACGGGGAGAACATGCAAACTCCACACAGAAAGACCCCGGCCTGATGGTGGAATTGAACTCAGGACCTTCTTGCTGTGCGGCAACAATGCTAGCCACCGTGCTGCCCTTATATATATATATATATATATATATATATATATATATATATATATATATATGAACTACCAGAAGGCAACATTGCAGACATAGAGGACAGTTACAAGTACCTGGGGATCCCGCAGGCGAATGGGAACCATGAAGAGGCCGCTAGAAAAGCTGCAACCACCAAGTACCTGCAGAGGGTCAGGCAAGTCCTGAGGAGTCAGCTGAATGGTAAGAACAAGATCCGGGCCATCAACACCTATGCCCTGCCCGTGATCAGGTACCCTGCTGGGGTAATAGGCTGGCCAAAGGAGGAGATAGAAGCCACTGACATAAAGACAAGAAAGCTCCTTACCATGCATGGAGGGTTTCACCCCAAGTCCAGCACCCTGAGGCTGTACGCTAAGCGGAAGGAAGGGGGCCGGGGACTGGTGAGTGTCAGCACCACAGTCCAGGATGAGACAACGAACATCCAAGAATACATTGGGAAGATGGCCCCAACTGACCGAGTGCTCAGTGAATACCTCAGGCAGCAGAAACCCAAGAAAGAGGAGGGAGACGAGGAACCATCATGGAAGGACAGGCCCCTGCACGGTATGTACCACCGGCAGATAGAGGGGGTGGCTGATATCCAGAAATCCTACCAGTGGCTGGACAAAGCTGGACTGAAAGACAGCACAGAGGCACTAATCATGGCAGCACAAGAACAAGCTCTGAGCACAAGATCCATAGAGGCTGGGGTCTATCACACCAGGCAAGACCCCAGGTGCAGGCTGTGTAAAGATGCCCCAGAGACAATCCAGCACATAACAGCAGGGTGCAAGATGCTAGCAGGCAAGGCATACATGGAACGCCATAACCAAGTGGCCGGCATAGTGTACAGGAACATCTGTGCCGAGTATAACCTGGAAGTCCCGAGGTCAAAATGGGAGATGCCCCCAAGGGTGGTGGAGAATGACCGAGCTAAGATCCTGTGGGACTTCCAGATACAGACGGACAAAATGGTGGTGGCTAACCAACCGGACATAGTGGTGGTAGATAAACAGAAGAAGACGGCCGTAGTGATCGATGTAGCGGTTCCGAATGACAGCAATATCAGGAAGAAGGAACACGAGAAGCTGGAGAAATACCAAGGGCTCAGAGAAGAGCTCGAGAGGATGTGGAGGGTGAAGGTAACGGTGGTCCCCGTGGTAATCGGAGCACTAGGTGCGGTGACTCCCAAGCTAGGCGAGTGGCTCCAGCAGATCCCGGGAATAACATCGGAGATCTCTGTCCAGAAGAGCGCAGTCCTGGGAACAGCTAAGATACTGCGCAGGACCCTCAAGCTCCCAGGCCTCTGGTAGAGGACCCGAGCTTGAAGGATAAACCGCCCGCAGGGGCGTGCTGGGTGTTTTTTATATGTATATATATATATATATATATATATATATATATATATATATAATATATAAGGGCAGCACGGTGGCACGGTGGTTGCGGGACCTATGGATTCTTCGATATCCAACATCCACAATGACGGCGAAACAACTAGTAGCTCAGTGTTCCAACATTCGAAAGAAGGGACTGCTCTCACAGCTAGAGATTGACGAGGTACAACACAAATACTATGGCAAGGAGGAGTCAGGACGCCAGGTCAGGGGGGAGATATCATCACCCCCACCCGAGATTGGGTACATAGCCCCAAGTGCGATAGGAGAAGGATCGTTGAGTGCGAGAGGAACTGACCTAAAAAATAGGATCATGGCCAAGCTTGAAACCTGTATCCCCCGTAGTCGGTTAACAAGATTACGTGAAGTACCCTCAGAAGGTCTGCTAGATGATGTTAATGCAGCACTACGGACGATACCTACAACCACGATTACCGACACTAACAAGCTGATCTACAATACGGCAGCAGTGATCAGTGAGATGCTTGGCTACAAGTTGAACAGCCACAAGGGGCAGTACCATCCATGGAGAAGGAGGCTAGAGGGCAAGATCAAAGTAGCACGGAGGGAGGTTAGCCAACTAACGGAGTTGCAGAAAGGTGCGACAAAGAAGGTGCATAAGAAATACAGCAAGCTGTCCATACCTGAGGCCTTGGAAACTGCCAAGCAAAGACTCACAGCCTTGGCCAGCCGCTTGAGGAGGTACACCAGAGAGATAGAAGGCAGGAGAATAAACCAGCTGTTCTCCACAGAACCAGCAAAGGTGTACTCTCAGTGGCAAGGGAACAATAAGAGAACAGCACCACCAAGGCTGGAGACGGAGCAATACTGGAAGAGCATATGGGAGAAGGACGCAACCCATAACGGCAATGCTCAGTGGCTAGTGGATCTGAGGGCAGACCACAGCGACCTCCCTGAACAGGGTCCAGTAACCATCACAGTGGCAGATATCCAAGAAAGGGTCTCCAGTATGAAGAGTTGGACAGCACCAGGGCCCGACATGGTTCACGCCTACTGGCTAAAGAAGCTGACTGCACTCCACGAGCGTCTGGCAGCACAAATGAACCAGCTGCTAGTTAACGAGAGACACCCGGAATGGCTAACCGAAGGTCGGACGGTCCTGATCCCCAAGGACCCCAAGAAGGGACCGGTCCCCTCCAACTACCGACCAATAACCTGCCTCAGTACTACATGGAAGCTCCTGTCAGGCATCATATCGGCTAAGATGAACAGGCACATGGGTCAATACATGAGCGGGACACAGAAAGGGATTGGCAAGAATACCAGAGGCGCAAAACACCAGCTACTGGTAGACAGAACAGTCAGCCGAGACTGCAAGACCAGACTGACCAACCTGTGCACTGCCTGGATTGATTACAAGAAGGCCTATGACTCAATGCCCCACAGCTGGATACTGGAATGCCTAGAATTGTACAAGATCAATGGGACACTAAGAGCCTTCATCAGGAACTCAATGGGGATGTGGCGTACAACACTAGAGGCCAACTCCAAGCCCATAGCACAAGTCACCATCAAGTGCGGGATCTACCAAGGAGATGCTCTGTCCCCACTGCTGTTCTGCATAGGCCTGAACCCCCTCAGTGAGATCATTAACAAGACTGGCTACGGATACCGACTACGGAACGAAGCAGTTGTCAGCCACCTCCTGTACATGGATGACATCAAGCTGTATGCCAAGAGTGAACGAGACATCGATTCACTGATCCACACTACCAGGCTATACAGCAATGACATTGGAATGTCATTCGGACTGGAGAAGTGTAGTCGGATGGTAACAAAGAGAGGGAAGGTAGTCAGAACTGAGGGGATTGAACTACCAGAAGGCAACATTGCAGACATAGAGGACAGTTACAAGTACCTGGGGATCCCGCAGGCGAATGGGAACCATGAAGAGGCCGCTAGAAAAGCTGCAACCACCAAGTACCTGCAGAGGGTCAGGCAAGTCCTGAGGAGTCAGCTGAATGGTAAGAACAAGATCCGGGCCATCAACACGTACGCCCTGCCCGTGATCAGGTACCCTGCTGGGGTAATAGGCTGGCCAAAGGAGGAGATAGAAGCCACTGACATAAAGACAAGAAAGCTCCTTACCATGCATGGAGGGTTTCACCCCAAGTCCAGCACCCTGAGGCTGTACGCTAAGCGGAAGGAAGGGGGCCGGGGACTGGTGAGTGTCAGCACCACAGTCCAGGATGAGACAACGAACATCCAAGAATACATTGGGAAGATGGCCCCAACTGACCGAGTGCTCAGTGAATACCTCAGGCAGCAGAAACCCAAGAAAGAGGAGGGAGACGAGGAACCATCATGGAAGGACAGGCCCCTGCACGGTATGTACCACCGGCAGATAGAGGAGGTGGCTGATATCCAGAAATCCTACCAGTGGCTGGACAAAGCCGGACTGAAAGACAGCACAGAGGCACTAATCATGGCAGCACAAGAACAAGCTCTGAGCACAAGATCCATAGAGGCTGGGGTCTATCACACCAGGCAAGACCCCAGGTGCAGGCTGTGTAAAGATGCCCCAGAGACAATCCAGCACATAACAGCAGGGTGCAAGATGCTAGCAGGCAAGGCATACATGGAACGCCATAACCAAGTGGCCGGCATAGTGTACAGGAACATCTGTGCCGAGTATAATCTGGAAGTCCCGAGGTCAAAATGGGAGATGCCCCCAAGGGTGGTGGAGAATGACCGAGCTAAGATCCTGTGGGACTTCCAGATACAGACGGACAAAATGGTGGTGGCTAACCAACTGGACATAGTGGTGGTAGACAAACAGAAGAAGACGGCCGTAGTGATCGATGTAGCGGTTCCGAATGACAGCAATATCAGGAAGAAGGAACACGAGAAGCTGGAGAAATACCAAGGGCTCAGAGAAGAGCTCGAGAGGATGTGGAGGGTGAAGGTAACGGTGGTCCCCGTGGTAATCGGAGCACTAGGTGCTGTGACTCCCAAGCTAGGCGAGTGGCTCCAGCAGATCCCGGGAATAACATCGGAGATCTCTGTCCAGAAGAGTGCAGTCCTGGGAACAGCTAAGATACTGCGCAGGACCCTCAAGCTCCCAGGCCTCTGGTAGAGGACCCGAGCTTGAAGGATAAACCGCCCGCAGGGGCGTGCTGGGTGTTTTATATAATTTTAGGATTCCTTTCAAAAGAGCTCATTCGCTACCACCTGATGTGGCACTATGATGATTTTGACTTTTGCCAGTGTCACCTCGAAACAGTTTCACCCCAGTCCTTGGATTCCTCAGGCCTCCAGAGACGACACCAGGGCTCAGTAGTTACTTCACAAAACTGTTATTCATCCACAATCACTGATGCACCTTCTAGAAGGGAGATGTACAAGACCGGGCAATTCCTCTGCAAGATCTCCATTACCCGCTGTTTTATAGAAGCGACACCCACCGTAAACCCTATATGATGTGCCATAAAACTAAAACACTGTGTTTGTGTATGTGTGTGCAAGCACGTGACTGCCTGCGTGTGCACATACTTGTGTGTGTGCATGTGTATATATGTCTCTGTGTGCGGGACTTCCTGCCGGTCATAAAAGTCCATCTCCCGTCCAGACCACAGTTATCCAGTTACAAATACTGAGACCCCCACCCAGGTATCCCCTGGAGAATTTCCACTCATCTCTCTTTGTTTTACTTTCACAGCTCAAGGTGGGGGAGGGTCTCCTACAAGTCTACTCCTAACTTTGTGACACGTTTAGGCCTTTATTACATCCAGGGCAGTTTCAGTGTCTTTACAATACTTCTACATCCTATCTAACACATTTCTAAATCCTAAAATAAGCTACAAATATCTTCACCAGTAAGTGGCAGTAACAGCTAGGACAGATGGCACAGTACTCTCTTACAAAAGTAGCACAGACCAGTTATGGCAATGAAAGCCCACAGTATCACAGACCTGCTATTTTGCTGTTATTAAGTGAGAGTAGTATACAAGCATTATACACAGTTTTTATTTTTTGCTTTTTTTTAAGTTGATACTTCTTTAAAGTAGAAAGGTGTTTAATGTGACAAAGTAAGGGGACAGGGTGCGTGGAGGTTATGGTTGCGCTTGGAGAAGAAATGAAGAGGTCAAGGGAATCGACTGAAAGAGGAAAATTCATTATGTTATGTGAGAGAGATAGAATCTGTATCGTTTTCCCCCAACTGGCTGTTTTTCCTTTGAACATTATTTATTAATTCAAATCATGTTGAAAATTTGCCTTTTAATACCTTGAACTGGCCTGTAGCATTGTGACACAGGAGTGTCCCAGAAATGCACAGAATTGGATTATTTTTTCACTATATGCTGTAATGTTGCAGTTGTTTCCCCAGTATTACTATATTAGTTATTACAAACTACTAAATAAATGGAAGAGGCAGAATTATAGGTAATGCGCACCAGCCAGTCTCTCCTGGCATTGTCCCCTCAAACTTCCACTCCACCTCTCCCCCTGCAGCTAAACCACAACCGGTTGATCTGATATCCTCGTGTTGGTGTTGTTCCCAGATCATCATACTAAATGTTGTTCCAGGTTCAACATTGCAAGTGACCAATCAGAATGTTGTGACGTCGGGAAAAACCGGCGTAAAACAAAAAACTGTACTAAAGCTGCGTGAAACCGCCTCTGTCCGCCGATCAACGGACCCTGACCCTAACCCTAACCGTAACCCTTTAATAAACAGTAAGCAGAATTGATATTGTCCTTGCAACATTGGAATTTCATAAATGCACGAATGGCTTGGCGCGCAAAGGAATAACGTCACAACAATGTGATTGGTCACTTGCAATGTTGAACCTGGAACAACATTTTCATGATGGTCTGGGAACAACACCAACACGAGGATATCAGATCATCCACCACAACCACACCATGCAACTATATGGCCTTTATTCTTTTTTGCATTCTTGCTTTGCTTATACTGTCATTATTAAGTGTATATGTTTATACCCTGAGTATTTTAAGCATTCAAAACAAGTTTTACGATTCCTGTCAAAGTTTCTTTTATTGCGCTGGTGTTGCCCCCCCCAACGTCAACTTTTTTGTTTTTGTTGTGACAATAGTTTAACATCATGGTACAGAGAAAAAGACCTCATTGGCTCCCACCTGATGTGGCACTAAGGCAAAACTGACTTTCGCCACTAAGTGGCAGTAACGGCTAAGGCAGATGGCAAAGTGATCTCTTAGAAAAGTAACACAGGGCAGTCACAGTGATGGAAGTCCACAGTAACACAGACCTGCTATGTTTCTCTGTTTTTAAGTGAGAGTGGTATACAACCACTATACACAGTATTTTAAAGTTGATGCTTTTTAAAGTAGCATGTTTGGAGTTTAATTCCTCCAAGATTTTTTTGATAATTAAATCACTATGGAGGAGTTTTTGTTCGGTCTTTATTGTGGAAACTGTTCATTCAGCCCCATTGGACAGTTTTTCAGTATGAACTCCCTTTTTAAGATCATGCCAAAGCATCTTAATATGATATAAGTACAAACTTTGAGTAAGCTACTCCAAAACCTTTATTTTATTTATTTATTAATTTTTCAGCCATTTAGTGGTGGAATGACTGTTTATTTTTTGGATCATAACATACATATCTGTAAGACCTTTGAGCATAATTTCACCCCATTACATCCCTCACCACAATCTTCCCTCTAACTCGTAAACACATGTAGCTTAACTCTACAGCTTGCCTGCAAACAGTAAGGCATTCTCAAATCTTATGGAAAAACATCTGGAAATGATCTCAAAATATTTTTGTTTACTTTGAATTAACATCGATATTATTTCTCTCTATATTGTTTACTTAGTAGAATAAATAGTAGTTCTAAAAGAAAGAAAAAAATGACTTTTTACCATTCTGACAAAACGGAAATGAAACTACACATCTACAACGACACATCAAGAAAGAAAGCACAAATAAATTCGAAAAATAATCAACCTACACTAACCACAGTAACAATAATAATAATAATAATGGATTGGATTTATATAGCACTTTTCAAGGCACCCAAAGCGCTTTACAATGCCACTATTCATTCACTCTCACATTCACACATACACAGTAGATAGAGGGTAATGCATTTTATAATGTAAACTCAGGAGCAAATAAAATTTAGTCTCTCCTCACAGTCATGTGCCTTCCAAGTACCCTTGCGTCCAACTGCCACCTGTAAGGCACCACACCTCATCTTGGCATGTGGACATGATGGTTTTCCCTCTTCACCCCAGGCCTCAAAGTCCATTTCCTGCCCGTCCATCAACAGCCAGTCACCAGACAGGAAACGCAATCCAATCCAGACGTGTTCAGTGGTGTTTTGTTTGCTCAGCTCTTTCTGGATCAGCAGCATCTCAGTCTCAGACCCCACACTGGCCAGGTCATCGTTGTGCTCTCTGCAGTACTCCAGAGCTTCCTCCCAAGTCTTTTTCTCAGTCACCACTGATGCACTGTAGCAGAAGAAGGTTATTCTATACCATAGGCCTCCATCGTACCACTTGCTTTTCCACAGAAAGCCATAGTCTTCTCTATGATCATAGTCATTAGGTTCAGTTTTTGCCCAGAAATACATGGTTGGTGCTCCACCTCCTGACCACAGCCATTCTGTTCTGTCTGAAGAATTTCTTACCAGTCCGATCCAGATAATTTCATTGACATTGCTGGCGAGCTGCTGAAGTTCATTATTATCCCTCTCATTACTGACAGGAGCCAGGTCTGTGTAATGCTGCTGACAGTAAATCTGAGCTTGACGCCAATCCATTTTCTGGTTAATGTAGACGTATTTGGAAAAAGTGCCAGATAAACTGAGCAGGAGCAGGATGAAGGTAAAGATCTGATCCATTGTTAAGTTTCTCGAAAGAATCCCTCAGAGCAATGAGGATCCAAAAGGTTTTGAAAAATATATGCTTGAGCTCTGAGTTTTGCTTTTCAAAAAGAATTTGCATATCAAGACTGCCCTTTTATTCTTGGAAAATGTTTCAACATCACAAGAAAACACACCTATTGGTCACTTGTATTTGTTCAATTAGCTGATGAATCATCAAACCAATTTATGTTATTTAATTAATTAAGTGTGTTAAAAGCCAAATGAAATTTTAATTTCATGCATGGAGCTTGGGAATTTAGGAACTTTCAAAATATTTTTTTAAACTTCTAAAAGCCAATAACAGTTTTGACACTACTATATGACAGAAGGCTGCAACCACAAATATGCATAACATGGACTTGAGGTTTGTCTTAAAGGAGTTTAAGGAACTCATCACTGTGAACAAAATCTACACTCAGAATGTGATTAATATCTCATCTATAAAAGCAGTTGAAAACAAAATTTTAGTCCAGTTAATTTCAAAATATTATCAATCAAGTTTTCAATTTCTGAGCTGACCAATAACCGTGCTGTTTCAACTGCTTATCAACAAGTCAATCTAAAGTCCAGGTTTCAATTCCACGTTCTAATCCAGATAGTAAAACTGAGTTTTTCTTTTTCACTGACTGTATTTAGTTTCTGTGCCAGCTTACTGTTAGTATTCATTCTGAATGTTTCGCAACCTGTTAATTCTAAGACTGAGTTTTCTGGCTCAGAGCTAGCTGTTGAAAATACAGAAGTGTTTTTTTAATTCAGCATCTTGCAAATTTACCTTTTAATACCTTGAATTGGCCTGAGGCATGATGGGCACTGTCATCTCAAACTTCCACTCCACCTCTCCCCCAGCAGCTAAACCACAACCACACCCTGCCACCACATGGCCTTTATTCTTTTTTGCATTCTTTCTTTGCTTATATTGTCATTATTATGTAGTTTTGTGTGGAACTGATAGCAGCAAAGATCATAGAAATTTCTCTCTGTATTGTCACTGAAGCCTTGTCAGCAGAGGAATCTTGTAAACATCAAATATTCTCAGCTCATTTCATTCTGTGTTTCTTAACAATATTTGATACTCTCCAGTCACAATTAGCATTATTTTGACATCCCTGAAAAAACCCAAGTGTTATTATCAAGTACCACAGCTTTCATGCTTCTCAGTCATCTTCTCAGTTTTTTCAGTCATTCCAGTGCACCACAACCATTTATTATTTCATGACTGAGCAGCAGTGGCTTTAACTATTTTATTCTGTGCTGCCCTCTAGTGGGGTTTTTTGTGGTTAAAAACTGCTGCTCAACCAAAAATACATTATCTTTACAAATGTGGCACCATAAGAGGAAACAAACAGGGTTTCCAACAGTATAACATTTACTGCCAAGAGGCATTGTTACAACAACAAAAATTAATCGACAAACACACAAATTTCCTTACTTTTGGTGCTAAGTTTAATGGTAGTTAAATAATTGAAAGTATTAACTTGTTTTCTCTGACTCACATAAAAGAGTCAGAATTTAAATCCTAGACATCCTAAACATTGTTTTTCCTTGTCATATAAACATAATTATCTCAAAGCTGTACATAGAAAAAAAAAAAAACACTGAACATTCTGCCCACGTAATTATTAAATATTATACCATCTTGTCAAGTAGAATAATGTGAAAGCTTAATGTAAGTACCTTAAATAAAGTTAGTTTAAATTAGTTGCTAGTAGCTAAATGTCTTTATCTGAGAGACTATTTTCCACTCTCTCCCTCGGTGGATGTTTCCTACTGGTGTAAAACCACTAGAAAACAACTTCTCTTAGTGAGAGACCGTTACATATTCCATATGTAAGGGGTACAACCCCCCATGGTCGTGGATACTTCTTTAAGACACTCTGGTTCACCCGGCCACGCCCCACAGCCATAGCTGGACTGGCCATCGGTAATTTTTCGTTTTAAATGGGCCAATGTTTTGTTGTTGTTGTCTTTTTTTCGTAAACGTGTAAACAGTGAAAGGTGGCGGATTGGACAGATGCTGGCAGACGTGTAAAAATAACTCAATTGTTTGGTAGTGGCTATGGTGGAGCTTTCACAGATTCAGTAAAATTAGTAAGTGGTGGAGGCCAGCAGGTGGATGGGGGAAAGGACTGGAGGTGGAGAGACCCAAGGCGGCCGCCAGTCCGACTGTCAGGTGAAATGAGCTTCAGGTAAGAAGTTATGACTAGGGATGGGTATCGTTTAGGTTTTATCCGATACCGGTGCCAAATCGGTACTTTTGAAACTTTAAGCTCAAACCGGTGCTTAAAGAATGGAGAACACAAAATTGGTCCAAAAACCTCTTGTGTTCAGCTGTTTTTTGTAAAAAGATAACAATGTTAGCCTTTTCTGCAGCTATAGGGCATATATGGTATCACTCTTGGCTGGAAGCAGTGCTTAAACAATGGAAAAAACACAAACTTTGTCCCTCTTTTTCTTTGGTCATTTTAGCCTTTTTGGCCAGGGTGAAGGGAGTATCTGCCATCAAACAAGAAGACAGCCGCATGTAGCTATGATGATGTTTGCTAGTTCACCTTACATTCATTAATGTAATAACGTGGTTAGCCTACTCAATGTAAATTACACACGAACAACATTAAGCTACTCACGCAGAGAAGAACGGCTGCTGCTGCCATCATCATCTGTCATCATTTCTGCTACACTGGCAGGGCTAGGGGCCAGGACTCTCCTCTTCGTGTTTTTGGGGATGTTGCTAACTCCGGGTCTGATAACAGGCACCACACCCGCAGTAGATGTGCTTGGTGTGAGGTCTCGCAGCAAGCTATCAAATACAGCGCATTTCTTGGCTTTTAAAAAAAAAACGCTATGCGTTGCCAGGTGTTTCATCGGATTCGAGGTGTTACCTCCTTTGACAGTATGACAGTATCAGCTTAAAGTACTTGTTGCAGGCTGCTGAGTTTGCATATTTTGCTGTGAAGTACAGCCAGACTTTTGACCGCTTGGCCTTGGGCATTTTTAATCTGTAGCTCTGCTCTGAAAGAACGCACGTACCTGGACCCGCCTACTATCCTCGGAAACGTAAAATGATTGGCTAGAAGTGTATCACAGCTCAGGAAAAAAAGCACCGAAATAAAGCACCGATATGTGCGCTGCTTTTCGGTCTGGTTACTACCGTTTATGTCAGAACCACCGGACACCGGTACCCATCCCTAGTTATGACCTGCAGTCTATCTGGGTCAAACCAAGTTTAGGTGTAGTTTATTTTCATTGTGCTAACTTTTTACAGTCAGTTACAATAACTCGTACTGTGTACTAGCTAGCATGATGGAGTTTCTGTACAGTTGGGTGGGTGCTATGATGTTACTGGTGAACTTTATTTTATTCATATGGTTAGTTAGTAGAGTTGCCTACTGTCCCATAAAAACGTAATCCTCTGGTATTCAGAGTTAATATTATGCATTTTGTATTGAGCTGAAAATAAACGCGATTTGTCCCGTACTTCAGCTACAATAAAAAAAGACACAAAGCTGGAGTTATTCTGTGTCTTTGCTGCACAGCTGACTCTTCTTCTCTCACTCTCCCCCCTCCCTCTCCTGCTGCTACTTCAATCATGAAACTGATCAATGATCAGCTGATCTGCGTTTCTGCTGCAAGTCCCATCTCTCTTGCTTGTTTACCTCCCACTTTGCGCCAGAAAGAGGAAACTAGCGGAGGTCGCGTTAAACAGCAGAAGCGCCTTTAAACTTGATAAGCTGTTGTTAGAATTTATTTAATATTACTTTCTAGTATCAGCTGATGTTTGTTGGAGCCACAGCTGTAAAAGCTGCTGGTCATGATATTGGTTTGGTTATCTGGTGAGAGGGAAACATGAAGATGAAACCAGGAGATGTCCTTACTGAATCATCAGCGCTGAACAGGTGATGGAGAAACAGGTTTACCTTTTAGGTGACATGAATGGGTTGAAGGAAAGCCATGAACTGTTTCTGAGAGACAACTTACACCAGGATCCTTTTCTATGTAGCTGACAGCTGGTAACTGTGCAGGGGCGGGTCTAGCAAAGTTTTGCCAGGGGGCCAGGTAGGGCATTAACTCCACTCTGTTCCCTTTCATACGTCATATATACTTAGTCTGCTACAAACCAGGAGGCGTAAAGCAGGATAAAGTTAAAAGTTTGACCCATTGTGTAAACTAACTTGAATGATCAACAACCAGGAGGAGGCAACGATTATGGAGCCACGGGAGGTGAGGACCACGCAGGTGGAGGAAGTGAGGAATGTGATGGAGAAGATTGAGCTCAACAAGGGACAGGATGACCCACTGAGCACTTCAGAGGGGCAAGTGGAGCACGCAGGCAACAAGACCAGCAAAGGTGATTTGTATGTTTGTATGTATTGTATGCTTTATATTTGGAGTCCAGGCTGACTTTTAGAGGAGTACCTGATGGATCAAGGAACATATATTTTACACCAGTTGATACATGTACAGTCAAATCTATTGAATGTTGATATTATTACATTTAATGTAACCATTTAAAATGATTTTGTTTTTGTTTTTCTCCCAAAATCACATACGTCAACACAGGATCCAGCAGGGGGAGAGTTTTTGGTGAAAGCCACAAAAAGACAAAGATGGGTATGTCATTGTTTGTGGAAGTATTTAGAATAGTTTGATACACTGTAGTAGAGTGTGTGTGGTAGTGTATGGTAGATTCGATTCAAGGAACATTATCATATGAAGATGAAAACAAAAGTTGTGCGATCTCTGAAAGTGTTTTGTTTATTTGCTTTTTGTTTGTTTATTGTTTATGAAACTGGTGACTTGGCTGTGATCTTCAGTCCCAGAAGCATCAAGATCCAGACCTAAGAAGAAAAGGCCACTAGTAAGTATGCTTTTGCTAATGCTTTTAATCACCACAGCTCATTTCATTCAGTACAAATACCTGTAGATATGTGATGATTCCAAGTTTACATTACACTAATGGCAGGAAACTACATACATGTGTCACCTTATACACATACCACATACTATACACACTCAGAAATTAAAGTACAGAAATGTACCTATAAGGGTACAATGGCTTGTCACTGGGGTGGTACCCTCTAAGGTACCGTTCTGTACCCTAAACTGTGGGTACTGATTTGTACCCTTGTAATTTGTACCTTTTACACGTCAAACCTGTACTTTAAAGGGCAAAGTTGTACCCTTAGTATAAAGTACAAAAAAGAACCCTTAAAAGGAGTACAAAAATGTCTTTCTAAAGGTTCAGTATCTACACACAGATTTCCTATATTTTTCCTCTCAAGATTTGAAAAATTGAAGATACAAAGTCAAAAATACTTGTCACATTTATTACCTTCTTAAATACATTGCTTAACTGTTACATACAAACTGTTATCAACACAGTATGTGTCATAAGCTGCAACATCAATTTCCTGTCCAGGTTTTAGCAACGTCCATTCACTATCAACTCTAACACTGTATGAATGAAAATGGTTGTCATATAACAGAGGAATGAGAATTTTTCCACAAAAGACCCACATTGTGTCAATATTAACACAACACCTGTTCTCTGTGTTTCCTATACACATGTCGTCTGAAAGATTCATATTTTTTGAAGGAAGAACAGCAGTCACTGAGTCCACAGGTTATATCAAAATTGGCATCACCTATGTGCTGAATAAGCTTTGTCAAACTAAAGGTTCTTCTGCCACATTTGGAGCACTGATATGGCTGAGGCATGGTGGTCAATACAGAAGATTTATTTGTCTGGTGACTGTGATTGGTAGAGGCCGGTCCTCACCCTCATCTATTTTCACAATGTACTTTTGGAGAAAAATCAGGGTGTTCTTCAGATGTTTTGGGTAAGCAAGGTTGAAGACAAAATACAAGCAGAAAGAAGAGATGATTGCTTCAAAAATACACGAGCTTCTGCACACTTCACTGCCATCCAACTTCACAATGTTTGGAGCGCTTCTGGAGAACACTGGTTTCCAGTCTTCATAAAGTAGCTGAACAGTTGGATAGGGGGTTTTAGGATAAACCTTTGAAGTCAAAAGAGAAGGTAGAGGAAAGCAATATCTTAGTCTCTTAACAAAAGATACATTTGTTTTCCTTTTATATAGACTAAATATTTTAATACACACACCTCTCCAAGTATGACAAAGAGATCCAGTTTCTCCTTGAAGACGTATGGCAGGAATAAAAGTGCAGCCCTTGTGTCAAGATCTGCCAAAAAAACAACAAAACACAAGATCACCCATGCATTTTATCTGGCATTTCCAGTTACCTATAAAAATTATATAAAATGGAAGCCTTGAAGTTAAAAAAAAAAAAAAAAAAAAAAAAGCAAATACCTGGTAGGTCATCAGTGAGAGCCTCCTCTCTTGCATCAAGGTAGAGCTGGTAGAGTGGGGTTTTCCCTCGTGTAACGTCAATCACCTTTGCTGCAACACATGAGAGCCCTTCACGAAATCGCTGGCTTACATTACCCGTTGTTGGTTAATTAATTTTCAGTACAAAATAACAGTGTATGAAAATGAAATAATCTAAAGCTGATATTAATTATGTATGGTGCTGCATAATTATTTTTTTATAGAATTTAACAACAATACTGTAAGAAGTTACATGAACATAAAAAAAAAGGAAAGAGGGACAGATGAAGAAAACAAGGTCAAGGGCAAATAAAATTTACTACTATAAACATGTTAAATGTGACAGCTATTTCCAAGTTCAATTCAGCTTTCTGACTTACACCAGTAGGCATCCCTAAGAAGGGGTACTTCTTCAACACATCCTCCACAGGCATACCATTTGCAATTTCTTTCTGCCGCCAAGCAAACGTTTGCTGCATATGGTTATGAACCACCATGGTATCTGGTTGCATCTTCTGATATTGGCACTGTAAGACCTTTAAGTGGGCGTCTATGGATAATAAATCCTCTCCTTGGACGCATGGTCCCTTGAAAGAAAGCAAGAGTGAGAAGAGAAAGTCAAAACAGATTAGAAACCCAACATAAGACTAAATATACAATTAGAGCTGACACGATCTGTGCATCACAAAGAACTCGTATCGGTTAAAGTCTCAAAGTATTTTCATTGCTGTGAAAACAGTTAAGTGTTTGTTTTTATTGCATGAATTGAAGTATAAAACACTACAGTAACAATACATATGGTAGAAACAATGATCATATTAACTAAATCCTAAAAGTGCATAACGGCCAACATGTATGTTTCAGACATACTAACTTCATTATAAATAAGAAAATACCTTATTGAAGTTGACGAAGTAGATGGTTGCCAGTCTTCTGGAGAGACAGTCTGTAGAGTCAGCGTCACTGAAGATTCCTTCATCCTTGACACAAATTGGTTGAATTTAACCTGCTTTTTGAAGGATCCTTGGAAAAGGTATGCAACCATAGTCTCAGTAAGACCGCAGTCAACTGTGTCACCATCAACCTCATTGTCTGCAAGATAAATGGTAGTACAAACTCTAAATTCCATGTAAGAATATTTATCACCACATTTTTACATGGGTAAAAACCGTATATCACACACATTAAAACCTTTTGTAATACTTCTTTCAGTTCAAAGAAATATTCATTAAAAAAAAATAAGTAAATTAAATAAAATAAACCAAATCTTTAGAGTGAATCCTCTCGATATGCAAAGTTTTCATTTTTAAATTTAGATGTTTGTTTGGGACTACTGGACACAGGAGAGCAGAGTCTGAGCATGCTTTTGTGCCCTTTCAAGTTTGGAAGAAAAAAAAAGACTAGAATGCTGTAATTTGTTAATATTCACTACTAAGGTGACTCCTTTCTCCAGATTTCCGACAGTTTCTGCCGTCTGTTCTTTCAGACCGATTACTTATAGCGATAACACCCGGAGGACCGTATTACAAGCTCAGATTACATGCTGAAAAAGTTCCCACATTGCTTAAAACGCGACTATCAAACCCCAGCTGCGACACCCTTGTTATATTTTAAACAAGTGCGGCGTCAAGATATTTCCTTTAGACGTTATATTCAGCCGCCCATGTGTGTTGATGGCCTTGGAATGGATGTAAAAACGTGATTTTATTAAACCATTAATACACTAACGGTAAACTGCATTCAGCTACCAGGGAATCAAATTTTGCGCCGTTCCGCTGCGCAGGGGTTACCGAACCTATAGACTGTGGCTGAACCACATATATAAGTTCAAACTTATACAAATACTATGTGTACACATTTTTCAGAACTGTGACCTCAACTTTACACATGAAACGTTTGTAAAAACGTTTGTAAAAAGACATAATTTGAGCTAAGAGAGTGCCGAAACTAGCTAAATTGCTAATATACGTTAAGCTAGGCTAAACCAATAATTAGTAATTATGCTACATTTTTCTTTAAATAAAACTTACCTCTGAAACGCTGAGCTTCAGCTTCGGTGACATCTAAGCCCCACTCTTGTATTTTTGTTAAGAGTTCCTCGGACAAGTTCGTAATTCATCTCCCTCCGTTGATAAAACAAAATGGCACCTGCTGCATTTACAGAAAGTTCTAGAATCCACCAGCTATTCGTTGAGTTTCTTCTTCTACTTTTTGTTTGATGTTGTGAGGATGGACTCAACTCGCACTCCGAGTTCAATAAGGGTGCTTTTTTTTAAGGGTGCTTTTTGTCAAAAATAATAAAAATAAAAAAACTCTAATCAAAAAGTGCTTAATCAACCTGTACTTTATCTTTTGAAAGAATGGGTACAAATAAGTACTTTTCACAATTAAGGAACATGTATGTACCTTTCAGACACTAAAAAAGGTACAGATAGTTACCCCGAGGTCCAATATTTGTCCTTAGACTGTATTA
Organism: Aulonocara stuartgranti; assembly: GCF_965226115.1. Taxonomy (NCBI): domain Eukaryota; kingdom Metazoa; phylum Chordata; class Actinopteri; order Cichliformes; family Cichlidae; genus Aulonocara; species Aulonocara stuartgranti. The sequence goes on from NC_138958.1 coordinate 22,826,914, forward strand.
ATGTCATTTTTGTACCTTGGAGCACAGTAATGTACCCCTTCCGTACCCCTATTTCTGACTGTGTAGAATTCAGTCCCCTTTGCTTTTTGCAGTCTTATTGCAATATGTAAGTACTTTTAACAGATGATGCAAGTACAGTTAAATGCATTCACTCCAGTAAAAATGCTTCTAACACAATGCTGTTGCAAGCAGCAGATTTTCTTTTTCTGTTGTCGATGTAGATTAGATAGAACTTTATTAATCCCTCGGGTGGTTCCTCCGGGAAATTCAGTTTCCAGTATCAGAACACTGACAGAAGTTGCATACAGAGTTAGAATATCAGGACGGGACCAGGTTGGTGGGGGTCAAACAGCAGATCCAGTCATGCAGTGATAATTCATATTTAATGCAGCAGCATTTTGTTAGAAATGTGTAAACGATTGTATTCTAATCACATTGGCTAATTTTATATGCATATATAAATAAAAGGTATTTTTTATTATGTCAACAGTCCTCCAACAGCATCCAGGAAGTACTATCCTATTCCCATGCCTCTGTCCAAACCAGGCGAGTGTTTTCATGTCACTTCAATGTGTTCTTTGCCATCAATAATTTTATGTTGATTTTTTGTTACATAAGCACGCGTCATGTGTCCTTCCACTTTTTTTCCCTTGTCATTTATCGCCTCCTTTGGATTGTTTTTTTCTTTTGTCTCTTATTCAATCATTCCTCACAATTTATATACCGTATTTCCCGGACTACAAAGCACACCTGAATATTAGCCGCACAAGCTAAAATCAGGGGAAAATCCTGTTTTGTACATACATTAGCCGCACCTGACCAAAAGCCGCAGGTGTTTCAATATTGACTTATCATATGTAAGAGAATATGCACAAAGCGAATTGTCAGGAAAGAGATGGCTGTTTGGAGACACACCCCTTTTATTAATATTTTGAAAATCAAGTTATGGGTACATATTTGCACATGTGCTGTGCTTCATAAATGAGTAACAAATGTAGTACATAACAGTAACCTACAGCACACCAGAAAAATAGATTCAGACTACCTTTTAGGCTCAGGTGCAGTGACACGGCTTTAACAAGAAGAAAAGTCAGTCATTCACCACCATCTTCCTCTTCTTCCTGCGCAAAAAACCACCAAAGTCCTCTTCTCCAGTGTCGGATACGAACAGGCTCAGGATGGCTTCGTCATCCACTCTCAGCTTCTTTCCTTCGTTGTCACTTTCAAAACCAAAGATAATCCTCATTGTCATTGTCAGTGTCGGAGTCGAACACCCTCTGAAAGGCCGTGGCGGTGTCCTCCTCTTCATCATGCAGCAGTCCAGCCCTTCGAAATCCGTTGGTGATCGTGGATGTTTGCACACTTTTCCACGCTGTCAGAATCCACCGGTAGAGTTGAGCACAACTTGCTTTTCGCAAGTTTATCGCCGCTCGTCATCCACGACTCCCGCTGAACGCATAGCGCTACTTTGAAGTTTGTTTTTCGCGCTACTTATACGGCACTATGTTGCCTGGCGGATGGACATGTGACCAACATACCACTCTTGAACCCCGATCCTTCCGCCAGGCAACGTAGTGCCGTACAACAGCGGAACAAACAAAACAAATCGTCTTACGATATCACAAAAATCATGGACAATCTATAGAAAAGCCGCACCTGACTAAAAGCCGCAGGGTTCAAAGCTTGTGCAAAAAGTAGCCGCTTATAGCCCGACAATTACGGTAATCCTCTTACCCAACTTTGTCTTCCTTCCTCTTCTTTTCCCCTTCAATCTCTCTCACCGTTCATCAATATCGCACATCCAGACTATACCCGTAAGATAGAGTTGACCCGCTACCTCATGAGCGGCTATGTGAACAGCAAAGTGTTGGACACGCTGTCCGAGCACGCCAACTCCCTGGTGTCCTCTGCTCTGGCCAGTCTGAAGGACGAGGCTGACCAGCTATCTCACTTCCCCTTCCTCCCCACTCTGAGATATTTTCAGTCTGGAAAGATGAATCTGTCGGGCTTTAGGCTGCTTCTCACTGTAAGCAGTTCATGCTGTAGCTGATGGACCAAAAAATTGCATTTCATATTTTAGACATCCAGCTGCTGACTCTGAAGCCAACAGGCTCTTGAGTGTGGATGGTTGTGTTGGTACTGGATGCTGTGATAAAACAGCTGTTCTGATCTGTCTTCATTCATGCCTGTCGATATTAAGCCTCCTAAGCTCCAAACCAGTAAAAGCGATCTTTGGAGGCAACACCCTTTTTAGTACTTTTCTGTATTTGTTTGTGATTGTGTGACACTGAACCGTAGTGCTATGTATATCCTCTGTAACACTCAGATGTTTCCAGATCAATGTTTTCCCCCTCAGCTGTTTCTCACTATAAAGTCTTACCTCAGTAACAATGAGGCCAATGAGGCACCAGCAGAGCATATCTGGCTCTCAGTCTGTGGCTGATAGTGCCCCCTGCTGTTAATAACAGGAACAGTGTAACCTTGTATAGAGCTCATAGTGATGGCCTTACGATTGCTGCTGCAAGGCAGTCATTTGTATCCATGTGTGCTGTATATTCTGAGCATATGCAGTTATGTGAGCTCTCAGGTTTTATGTATCAGGACATAATTTAAAAAAAACCAATCAGGTCCTTAGTAGGTCTTAATATGAGGTAAATGCAACCTCAGATGAACAACACATAACACATTATACCAGGCCATTATTTATTTAACAAACACTGAGCCGAAATTCAGATGTGGTGTAGTACATCCAAGGCTATTTCCATAATTAGTTAAGAGGGTCAGTATCAGCCAAGTGCTAATCAAATGAAATAGATCATCAGTAAGTGTAACCACTACTGAGGATTAGAGAAGCAGTTGTTGATACCCACGAATGTGGGAAGGCTTTGAAGTCCATCATTTTACAGCAAGAAAGATTATTCGCATGTTAAAAAATTCAAAGACTGTTTCCAATCTTACCAGGAGTGGACGTCCCAGAAAATTCACCCCACACATCTGAGGCTCTACAGGCCACAGTTAGCATGCTAAATACAACATGGCAGCATGGGTTAGGTTTGCAAAGTTGAAAACCTAAGCCCTAATGCACAGCTTCAACATTGATGAAAACCAAACACGGCATATCAGACAAACAGGTCATACCAACGGTTTTGCTCGGGTGATGATTATTTGAGCTTTTTTGCTGCCAAAGAACCTGCAAAGTGTCCAGGTCACTGAGTGAGACATGAAGTACTCGAGAGTCAAAGAGATCATCGTTGGGTCAGTGACTCCAGAGCGCAGCAGCAAAGCAACAACAGAGTGGTGCTGCAGTGGCTCAAAGTTGAGACTTCAACATGACTGAACGTTAAGAAAGCTGTGAATGAATAAATATCTGCAAACTTTAATGAACCGAAGAAACATTGTAAAGACAAATGGGCCAGAAATCCGTCCACACTGCTGTGAAACACTAATAAAAAATGATTACCTCAAGTTTTTGCTGCTAAAGTTGGTTCCATCAGCTGCTGAATCACAGGTATAATGATGATGTGGTGTAATAATCCAGATCCAGATCCTTAAACTGCTTTTTTCACGTGTCTGTAAATGAATTTCTTTCTTATCATTGTCCCGATTGGTGTCGGCTGACACTTGACACTCTGTGGCTCCTGATTTGTCTGTTGTCAAGGTCTCACCTCAGTGCGATTCCTCACGTTTTGTCATGATTAAAGGATGAATGTGAACACCGCTTCAGTCACTGTGTTCACTTCTTGATATGTCAGAACTGTGCTCACGTCACTCACTTTTTTTAACAACATCATCATCATCATCATCATCGTTTATTTGTATAGCACTTTAAGAACACACCAGGCAGACCAAAGTGCTGAACAACACAGATCAAAACAACAACCAAATTAAAAATACCATAAAATCATTACAAACAATAAAATAAATAAGAAGGTGTCAGTTTCCTACAGAGTTAAAAGCCAGGGAATAAAAATAGGTTTTCAATCTGGACTTAAAGACCTGCACTGATGACGCTTGTCTAATTTGGAGGGGAAGGTTATTCCAGAGCATCGGAGCCGCAATTGAAAAGGCACGGTCTCCTCTGCATTTCAGCCGCGACTTAGGGACCGACAGCAGCAGCTGCTCAGCTGAACGGAGCGAGCGAGGAGGAACATGTGACTTCAGCAAGTCAGTTAAGTACACAGGAGCCAGACCATTTAAAGATTTAAAAACCAATAAAAGGACCTTAAAACGAACCCTAAAATCAATGGGAAGCCAATGCAAGGAAGCCAGAACCGGAGTGATGTGATCGAATTTCCTACTACCGGTTAAAAATCGCGCCGCCGCGTTTTGCACTAACTGCAGGCGTGACAAGGTGCCCGACCCGACCCCTATTAAAAGGGAATTACAATAGTCCAGACGTGAGGTGATAAAAGCATGAATAAGAGTTTCCAAATTGGGTTTGGAAAGGAAAGGCTTAACCTTCGACAGGCGTCTGAGGTGATAAAAAGCTGATTTTACCACCCCACTTACATGACCTTCAAAAGTAAGCGCAGAATCAAGTTTAACACCAAGATTAGTGACTGAACTTTTCAGATGAGAGGTCAAATCACCAAAATCAACATCTGGAGAATCAGTAGAACGAAGCGGGCCATATAAAATTGCTTCCGTTTTGCGACCATTAAAATTCAAAAAATTATTTGCCATCCATAATTTAATATCGCTAAGACAGTCAAGCAGTGATTGACATGGGGAGGTATCCAAATGACTAAAAGGTAAGTAAAGCTGACAGTCATCGGCATACAAATGAAATGACACTCCGTGTTTACGAAAAATCGCACCAAGGGGGAGTAAATACAGCGAGAAAAGTAATGGCCCAAGGATAGATCCCTGGGGCACACCCCAAAGCAGAGGGGCCACAGAGGAAGCGGCCAACCCCAGCTTGACACAAAAACTCCTTTCGGAAAGATATGATTTTATCCATGACAATGCCAGATCAGAAATTCCCACACAGTGATGTAAGCGGGAGATCAGCAGGTCGTGGTCCACTGTGTCAAATGCAGCTGTCATATCCAATAAGACAAGCACAGCATATTTACCACGATCAGTAGCAACAAGAATGTCATTCATAACTTTAACAAGAGCTGTCTCCGTACTGTGAAAGGGCTTAAAACCAGATTGGAAAATTTCAGACAATTGCGAGTCGCTCAAATAATCCAACAGTTGGGTATGTACAATCCTCTCCAAGATCTTGCTTAAAAAGGGAAGTTTGGAGATAGGTCTAAAATTTGACATAGTAGAACTATCAAGGCCAGGTTTCTTAAGTAAGGGGTGTATGACTGCATGTTTAAACCCACTAGGAACTTGACCGGTTAACAGACTAGTATTGATAATTTTCAGGATATAAGGTCCAAGGATGGGAAATACTTTTTGGAGAAAGCGGGGAGTAACAACATCATTTGGGGAGCCACAGGGCTTAGCATGTAGCACCAACTCCTCTAAGTCACGCAGAGAAATCGGTGCAAAAGCAGGGAATAAGCTTGAGCAAGGAGAATGCATGGCCGGATCAACAATAGGTGGAATCAGAGGCCTCAGGCTAGCAATTTTGTCCACAAAAAAGGTGATAAACTTATTGCACATAGCCTCAGAGGACGGCAAAAGGTTGTAACCCTCCAAGTTAAGTACAGAATTAATCGTATTGTATAAAACACGAGGGTTATGAGAGTTGGCCGAAATAAGTTGAGAAAAGTAGGAGTGTTTATCGGCCTTAACTGCCCTCTGATAAGTTTTCCAACTAATCTTTAGGGCTTCCAGGGAGACATGCAATCTGTCTTTTTTCCACTGTCTTTCACATTTCCTACATTGTCTTCTAATAGCTCGGGTATGATCTGTTAACCAAGGATTAGTCGTTGATTTACATTTTCTTACTCTCAAAGGGGCAACAACATCAAGCACAGATTTACAAGCAAAATCAAAATACAAAAGTAGGTCATCTGCAGTGGGCAACTCAGGGGCATAAGACATTAATTTGTCAAACATGACACACTGCTGTAAACAGAGACCCTGTAATGTTAGCACCAAGTAGGACTTCATAAAAAAATAATGCTGTTAAGATAACTTTTCCTCTTTCTGTCTTTTTCAGCACTTTCTATCGCTTTGAGGCAGTGTGGGACAGCTCCCTGCTCAACTGCGTAACTCCCTATGGAGAGAAGATCTACATGACCTTATCTGCGTATCTGGAGGTCAGCCGCTGCTCCGCCGTGTTGTACCTGTTTTTTTACGTGTTTGTAAGTCTCTTGATGTCATCGTGTCTAACACACACCCTTTATCTCCTCTTTACAGCTGGACCATTGCATCCAGCCTGCCATTATCACCAAAGACATCTGCAGTTGTCCCCACCCGTTCTCGCAAGAACCTCTTTGGGACTGAATACTCCAGAACTCCTGACTGGTAAATCTGGGCTGCTGCACTGTGGCCATCTCTGTTTCACAATCAAAGATATCTGCCCTGTTACAAAGTTTCCTTCTTTCCTTAGATAGCCTCATCCTTGAGCACCAGTGGGAGCTAGAGAAGATGGAGCAGCTGCAGGAGGTGGGGCCTTAAAAGATTTATAAAGAAATGAATCTCTGTTTAATATCGTAGAGGGAAAAAAGACTTTTCAACTCAAAGACCAAAGTGCTATTCTAAAAAGGGTTTTTTAGAGTACAGACTTTACATGACTAACCCTCCCCTCTTCTCCCCACCTCACATTCGTCCCCATCTTTCGTCCAGGTGGATGAAAAGACCCGTCACCTTCTGGCGCTGAGAGAGAAACTGGGAGAGGCGGCTCCCGTGGGAACAGCTCCCACCACCAAGTCCCTGAGCGAGTCTCTGTCCCCCAGCGTGAGCTCGGGCACTCTGTCCACGTCCACCTCCATCTCCTTGCAGATCTCAAGCACCACCTTTCAAAAGCGCCATCAGGCCGAGCGAGAGTAGCAGCTACGATTCCGCTGACATCGAGAGCTGGTGGATCGTGAGAAGGAGCTGGCCACCAAGGTGAGAAAACCGTCGGAGGCAAGATAGACGTAAAACGCCCGATTTCCTCTGTCATCCACGTCATACTTAGATCCTCCTCAATCTGTGTGCATACGCCGCCTCTAAACCCCCAATAGTGCCAGTGTCAGTTAGTGAGTCAGTAAAATACTGACTCACTAACAGGGTTACAAGGAGATGAGGAGGAGGACTAGGAGGATGAAAACGAACTAAGGAGAGAACTTGATTTGTACATGCATTCTGTTCTGGGATGAGTGTGGTAGTTAACCCTCATTTAATACATCCCTCTCTGCTCCTCTAGCTCGCTCTATCTCACTGAGAATCAGAAAGCCTTGACATTTACTGCTATTAACTTTACACTCTTGTTGTAAAGACGCAAAGAAAACACAGTGAAAAGGTTAGAAGAACGTAAGGAAAAAGAATGAATGAATGGTTTAATAATAGAAGGAAAGAAGTTAAAGGGACTACATATTCAATGCACTATGAAAACATCTTGAAACTGGACAGCATTGTTACTGCAGAGCACCCAACAGCGAATGAGTGGAACATGGATCAGATTAAAGCAGAGTATGCTGATGTCTTCACAGGGGATGGCTGTTTGGAGGGAGAGTTAAGGCTCGAGGTGGATGAAACTGTGAAACCAGTGCAGTTACCAAAACAGCGTGTCCCTATTGCAATGATAAAACCGTTAAAGAATGAGCTTCAGGATCTTCTGCGCAGAGGGATCATCACACCAGTCGAAAGCAGCACAGAGTGGATCAGTGGGATGGTTGTGGTCCAAAAGCAGAGTGGGGACTTAAGGGTGTGCATCGATCCAAAACCGTTACAGATGGCTGAGGATGCCAATGGGGATAAGTCCAGCTTTGGAAGTGTTCCAGAGAAAGCTCACACAAGCTTTGGATAGACTGGCAGAGATCTACATCATTGCAGATGATGTGTTGATCACTGGTCAGGGGGACTCAGATGTTGAAGCAGTACGTGACCATGACGAGAAGATGAGACAGTTTTTGACTCGTTGCAGGCAGAAAAACATTAAGTTGAACGCAGGCAAGTTTAAACTTAAACAGAAGGAGACTACGCTAGTGATGCGCGAATCATGAGCCAATCATTCAATACTCGAGAATCACTTTACTGACTCGTGAATCATGATTCACAAGCCCAACTGACTCACTGACTCATCCCTGTTGCTGTTAGCAAACTAATTTCATTAGTAGAAATATATCTAGCTTATAATTAAAATTGTGTGGGAAAAAAAACAACAGCCAGTTTCTTATCAAAAACATATCTGCTCTGAATTGGAAGAAAAAACCCTGAGTAGAAGCTCACATCAAGACAATAGCTCCTCAGTTCACAGTAGCATCGCTCTGCTAACATGCTAACAGCACATTTGAGTTACTCACCCCCTCCTGTCCTGTGCTGAATCGTAGCATGAACAAATCACTCAGGACTCACTCACCCCCTCCCTTCCTGTGCTGAATCGTAGCATAAACAAATTAGTGATGTGTCGGTTGCGAACGAAATGGCTCTTAGAGCCGGGTCTTTGACGTGAATGACGCGAGCCGGCTCCTTGTTGCGAGCCGTGGGTTGTTTTTTTTTCTTTCTCTCACCCTCTCTTTCGCACTTTTTTCCTGCTTCACTCCGCATGCGAGCCTTGTGCTTTGTGCTGGGAAAAGGGGGAGGGGCGGTAGTTACACTCACAGTAGCACAGGAACAGAGCAGGAGGGAGAGAGAGAGAAAGAGAGCCAGGGACAACAACGTCACATTAGAAAGGTATAGTAATCATCCACAACTATATTCAGTTGCAGATGATAAAGTATACAAAAAGTTTATTCATGCAGGCCCATATGACATTTGCTTAGGCTGCTGCCCCCGCGACCCGGCCCCGGATAAAGCGGATGAAGATGGATGGATGGATGGATGGATGGCCCATATGACAGAGAATGTGCATCTTCTTTTTGTTTTCATATTTTAATTTATATTTAATTGTGTTGTGGGTTGTAGTGTTTTGTGTTGTTTCACTTAAAATTTGTTTTAAAGGAAAAAGCTGAAAATTTAAATAGTTAAAAGTTGAAATGTGAATAGTTGGTTTTTGTATTATATGATTTATTTATTACATTTTATGTGGAGTGAATTAAAAAAAAGTATATTTACGATGATACCCTGAAGCACGTACAAACTCCAAAACATGTAAAAACTCCAAAACACGTAAAAACTCCAAAACACGTAAAAACTCCATAGCACGCACAAAAGACAACAGAAGTGCTCCAGGATGCTAGGCACAGTGTTGAGCTTTTGTTACTTAGTGGCTACACAAGGCAGCAAGTACCAACGACTGGATTTGGTGTGGTAACAGGTACATGAACATTTTTTCTTTAAATTATTTGAATATATATGAGTACTTGTGTATAAATACACAAACAATACACATATGCTTTCAATTGTGTAATTTAAGTGATCTAGGTAGCTCTGTTTTGGAAGTTCAGTTAACGCCAGGAATGTGTTTTGGAGTTTGTATGTGCTTTTTGGAGTTTGTACGTGTTTTGTCTCTTGGGGCCACAGCATATATTTATATATAAACATATATAAATAAAACCACTTTTTTTTACATTAGTAATTCCTTTTGTGCATAATTTTATATTGTTGTTAATAATAAATTAATTAAAGCAACAAAACAACCTGAAGAGCCGGTTGGGAGCCGAACCGAAAGAGCTGGTTCTCTAAAAAGAGCCGGAAATCCCATCACTAATTGACAGATTTATGAGGTAGACCATAGAGAAGAGAATTACAGTAATCTAAATGAGATGTGACAAGAGCATTGACAAGTATGGCGTTAATGTTTGGAGTGAGTGAAGGACAAAGGCGGTTAATATTACGGAGATGAAAATAAGAAAACCGAATTATATTGTTTATATGTGCTGTGAAGGAAAGAGTTCTGTCGAGGATGACACCAAGACTTACAACCTGAGGGGAAGTTGTGACAACAGAGTTATCAATGCATAATCAAAGACTTCTGGTTTAAACTTTAGTCAGTTTTGATTTGGTGCTTATTAAAATAAATTCTGCTTTATTGCCATTAAGTTCAAGAAAGTTATAAGTAAACCAAGCCTTGATTTCACTTAAACAATCAGAAATGGATGTGGGTGGGAGAGTAGGTGTGCGTTTGGTAGATAGGTAGAGCTGGCTATCATCTGCACAACAGTAAAATTTGATGTTATAATTCTTGGAAATATTACTTAGGGGAAGGAGATAGATAACAAAAAGTGAAGGACCCACTCACTGGAACGGATAGTGGTCTGTAAGTAATTGAACTAACTGTGAACGGCCAGAGATATGAGGAAAACCAGGTGAGTGCTATATCATTGATGCCAATAGATGTTAATCTATGAAGAAGGATGAGGTGGGAAGTTGTAAGCTGAAGGTCAAGGAGAATGAGGATAGTGAGAATGCTCTTCCTGGACTTTAGCTCAGCATTCAATCATATCATCCTGGAGATCCTGGTCCAGAAACTGTCTCACCTGGGACTCTCCACCCCCAACTGCCTCTGGATCAAGGACTTCCTGACAAATAGACCACAGTCTGTCAGACTCGGCCCCCACCGGTCCAGCACCATCACACTCAGCACCGGGTCTCCACAAGGATGTGTTTTGAGTCCCCTCCTGTTTACGCTCTACACATCCGACTGCTCCCCTACCCATCTCTCAAACACCATCATAAAGTTCGCGGATGACACCACAGTGGTTGGATTCATCTCAAGGGGGGATGAGTCGGACTACAGAGATGAGGTCAACAGACTGACTGAGTGGTGTTCAGTTAACGAGGTTGTTAACTGAACACCACGAAAACTAAAGAACTTATCTTGGACTTCAGGAAGGGCAGAGCAGACCCGGCCCCACTTTACATTCACGGGAACTGTGTGGAGAGGGTACACTCCATGAGGTTTCTGGGCGTGCAGATCTCTGATGACCTCTCCTGGACTGCAAATACCACGGCGGTGGTAAAAAAGGCCCAGCAGCATCTCCATTTTCTGAGAGTGCTCAGGAGGAACAACCTGGAGGAGAGGCTGCTGGTGACATTTTACAGAGCCACCATAAAGAGCATCCTAACGTACGGCATAACAACATGGTATGCAGGGTGCTCAGCTGTGGACAGGAAAGTACTGCAGAGGGTCATCAACACAGCCCAGAAGATCACTGGCTGCTCTCTGCCCAGCCTGCAGGTCACTGCAAACTCTCGGTACCTCAGCAGAGCTGGCAATATCATCAAGGACTACTCTCACCCCAGCAATCAACTGTTTGAACTATTACCGTCAGGCCGACGGTACAGGTCACATAAAACCAGGACAAACAGATTCAGGGATAGCTTCTTTCCCAGAGCTATCACCGTAGTTGTCATGGTCCTGGGTCGTTGACCCAGCGTTTTGTGTTTCCTTGAAGTTAATTTTTGGGCCTTGTGTTTATTCTGATTTTGTATTAGTTTAGGGTTGAACCTGAAGTTTGGTGTATATTCAGCCCTACCTGTGTCTGTCCTTGGTGCTCTGTTCATGTCCCCGTGTTGTGTTGTAAATCAGTCTGTGTGTTACCTACTTTACTTTGAAGGCTCGTGTTCTGGATTTCCTGTTCTATTCTGACGGTCTGTGTCTGTTGTCATTGTGTTCAGCTTGTGTCCTCCAGTCATCATGTGTATTCAGATCAGCTGTTCTTCCCTCCTGTGTGCGATTACCCGATTACCTTGTGTATGTGTGTATGTGTATATATAGTGGGTGTCGGTCTGTGTTCATTGTCGGCTCGTCTGCGTTCTATGGTGTTCCGTTCCTGTCTCTGCGTCTCTCTGCCCCGCACCCCTTTTGTATGGCCTCAGGTTTGTCATTTAGTTCTCCCAGTTTAGGTTTCTTCAGTTGTTTTGTCATGCCTCACTGCCTGTTTTTGCCACTCCACCACTTGTAAATAAACACTCGAATCATCAGTCACTGCCGCATTTTGGGTCCTCCTTTTCCCCCACACCACACGGCTCACTCCGCCGGCCGTGACAGTAGTAAATAAGCACAAAAACAATTGAACCTATTATATTTTACATTTATATTTATTATTGAAACTTGCACCAAGGGAGTGGCACTCCAATGTCGTTGTACTCTGTACAATGACAATAAAGGCTATTCTATTCTATTCTATTCTATTCTATTCTATTCTATTCTATTCTATAGTGATGAGTCCAGAGCCAGCTGCAAGCAAAAGATCTTTTGTGATTTTTACTAGAGCTGTTTCTGTACTATGAAATGAACGGAAGCCAGATTAAAATGGTAAATGGCCTGTATTTTTATAACGCTTTACTTAGGCCCTAAGGAGCGCAAAGCGCTTTACACATTCAGTCATCCACCCATTCATACGTAGCTTACCGGTGATGGTAAGCTACGTTGTAGCTACAGCTCGCACTAGGGTTGTCAACCGTCCCTTAAAAAATGGAATCGTCCCGTATTTAGAAACAAAAGTACACGCCCCGTATTGAGCTAATAAGGGACGCACTTTGTCCCGTATTACAGTGAGAATCAAAAGTAGTCTATAAATGTTTATGGAATTAACGCCTTGTTTGAAAACATAATTCCCAGCCCCTCTCCTGCTTTGTGACCAATGAGCTGACAGCACACTTATGACAATTCGAGTATGACAATTCAGATTACCGCTCATCTCATTGGTCCAGGAAAGGTCGCTTACGGAGAAAATACCGGAAGGCAACAGATGACCACAACAAGAAGCATGGCCAACAGGGAAACACTATACCACCCGATGCTCTGATGCGACCTGAGTGCTCACACTGTGCCTCCATAAAATGAAGGTTATAACAGAAAATCTGTCGCTCTCTCTCTCTCTGTCTTTCACTCACACAGACACACCACCGCCATCAACTTTGCTAAATTGCTAATGAAAAACACTGATCAGGCAGCTGTGATTGAGCAGCAATGTAAATCCAACTATTTTCACGGTTGTTGTGGTCGTGATAATTTTGTGATGCCACATCGAAAAGGCTCGGATGAGCTTTCCAAAGTTCTACAAGTTGTGCCTCCATCGCTTGTGTCCAGATCACACGCCGCACAGCCGCGCTGCTCCATCTTTTTCACTGATGTTTACGTGTTTGCGCGTGAGCAGTGTGAGCGGCTGTGGTGACACTCTCACGAGCGATTGATGATCGGGAGCTGGTCGTGAGGTGTTAATCGCTTCTCGTTACCTCACGTATATTACACGATGCACGATGAAGGCCAAAATCGGGCCGATCACCAAATCGGTCGCACGACTCAAAAATCGTCTCAAAATTGGCCAAAAATCGCACAGTGTGAGCCCAGCATTAGAGCAGCAATGTTTGTTCCCCTCAGAGAAAGAAAAATAGGCTGCAAAAATACAGGGAGGAATGGGACAAGGAAAACACCTGGCTGGGAAAATGCACGATAACATCTATAAAGCGCACTGCACTATGTGCCGGCGCACTTTTTCCATAGGCATGCTTCTAATGGTGGGCGTGAAAGCTCGGGGAACCCTTAACCAATTTTTTGTCCACCAGGCCACGGCAGAAGCAGATATGGTATGTAAACACTGGTTTGTTTTTTTTAAACCCTCTGGTTAAGGTTATTATGGGCATCTGCAGTGAATATCAGCGCTATGTGTGATAATATAATTTATTTTGTATAATAAATAACTGCAAGGATAGATGATTACAACAAATAGATGACTAATACATAAAAGTAATAGATTAATAATGATGATGAGTTAAGATGCGTACTCATGGGAACAAGTGGGTTTACAAACAGGAGCAGCTGATTAGAATTAGAAAAGCTGAAATAATACCTCAACTGAAGCCATTTGTACTAAATGCACTATATGTGCACTGTTACAAGAATATTTTTCGTTCTATTGTTTTCTATTAATTTATATAATTTTAAGTTAAGCAGGACAGAGTTCTTTTAAAGAAAGATTTACTTATATTCTCAAAAGTTAAGCATGACAGGCTTCTGTTTAAGAAAGAGACCTGTTTTACTGTGTTAATGTTGTCATTTTGAGCTAAAAATAAATGGCTAAATGATCATTTGTTTCCCATATGGTCATATCACAAAGAATATGCATCTGCTTAAATCAAATTAGAGTCAAATGGTTAAAAAATAATTTCACACACAAAAAAAAAGAGCTACAAAATTCACCACACTGGGAAAGGTGAACTGGGTTGCCCGGCCCTGGCCACGAGGTGTCCCTTATTTATTTTTCAGGGAGTTGGCAACCCTAGCTCGCACTGACAGAGGCAAGGCTGCCAGACGCTGGCGTCACTGGGCCCTCTGACTACCACCAGTAGGCAACGAGTGAAGTTTCTTGCACAAGGACTCAACGACCGAGACTGTCGGAGCCGGGGCTCGAACTGGCAACCTTCTGATTACAAGATGAACTGCCAAAACTGTTCATACAAGTTATTTCCAGTGAGGTGTCTATGAACCTGTGCAGCCACTATTTTTTTTTGAGAATTTTGGCTAGAAAAGGCAAATTTGAAATCGGCCTGAAATTAATTATAAAGCAAATATAATACTCATTCTGCTACAAAGAGAATATCACATGATAGACAGACAATGACCAAGTGCCAGGGAGCTAGAGACACAATAGACACACAGAGAAAACAAACAGAGACATGACTGAGGAAACAGGCCAATATCTAGAGCGCATGACTAACTCTCACTGGAACCTAACAGACAAGAAACCAGGGAACCAGAAATACAAATAAACTCAGAGACGACAAAATAACTAAATTTAAGACTAAACCATGCAAAACTTGAACTTAAATCATCTTCTTTATGCTAGGAAAGAATCATGAAACCAAAATAATAACACTGACACATCAGCTACTTGAACAACTTCAAGTGTGCAATAGGTGTGTGTTCCTGATGCTGTTGAACCATTTTCCGAGAATAACATGGCTGCCCTAATTTGCAAATACTTATTGACAGGCAAAACTCAGAGCTCAAGCATATATTTTCCAAACCTCTTGGATCCTCATTGCTCTGAGGGACTCTCTAAAGATACTAACAATGGATCAGATCTTTACCTTCATTCTGCTCCTGCTTAGCCTGTCTGCATGTTTTTCCAAGTACGTTTACATTGACCAGAAAATGGATTGGCTTGAAGCTCAGAAGTACTGTCAGCAGCATTACACAGACCTGGCTCCTGTCAGTAATGAGAGGGATAATAATGAACTTCAGCAGCTCACCAGCAATGTCAATGACTTTATCTGGATCGGACTGGTAAGAAATTCTTCAGACAGAACAGAATGGCTGTGGTCAGGAGGTGGAGCACCAACTATGTGTTTCTGGGCAATAAATGAACCTAATGGCTATGATCGTAGAGAAGACTATGGCATTATGCGTAAAGGCAAGTGGTATGATGTAGGCCAATGGAATAGACCCTTTTTCTGCTACAGTGCATCAGTGGTGACTGAGAAAAAGACTTGGGAGGAAGCTCTGGAGTACTGCAGAGAGCACAACGATGACCTGGCCAGTGTGGGGTCTGAGACTGAGATGCTGCTGATCCAGAAAGAGCTGAGCAAACAAAACACCACTGAACACGTCTGGATTGGATTGCGTTTCCTGGCTGGTGACTGGCTGTGGGTGGACGGGCAGGAGATGGACTATGAGGCCTGGGGTGAAGAGGGAAAGTCATCATGTCCACATGCCAAGATGAGGTGTGGTGCCTTACAGGTGACAGTTGGAAGCAAGGGTGCTTGGAAGGCACATGACTGCGAGGAGAGACTAAATTTTATTTGCTACTTTACATTGTAAAATTAATTACCTTCTATCTACTGTGGTTAGAGTAGGTTGATTATTTATCTAAATTATTTGTGCTTTCTTTCTTGATGTGTCATTGTAGATGTGTAGTTTCATTTCTGTTTTGTCAGAATGCTAAAAAGTCTGTTTGGTTGTCTTAAACTGTTTCATCAATTTTATTCCACTGAGTAACAATGTTAAGAGAAATGATACTGATGTTATTACTTTTATACTCAAAGTAAATAAAAATATTTTGAGATCATTTCCAGATGTTTTTCCATATTGCTTCCCTCAGAGCAACAGTACTTTCTTAAGATTTGAGTTTGCACTGTTTGCAGACATAGTGAAGAAACATGTGTTTACGAGTTAGAGGGAAGCTTGGGATGAGGGATGTAATGGGGTTAAATTATGCTCAATGGTCTTACAGATATGTATGTTATGATCCACAAAATAGCGATTCCACCGCTAAATTGGTAAAAAAAATTGATAAAATAAAGGTTTGTTTACTCAAAGTTTGTACTTATATCATATTAAGATGCTTTCTCGTGATCTTAAAAAGGCAGTTTATGCTGGAAAACTGTCCAATGGGGCTGAATTAAAACAGTTTCTACAATGAAGAGTGAACCAAAACTCCTCCACAGTAATTCAGTTATCAAAAACATCTTGATTGCAATTTGTTGCTGCTAAGTAAGGAACAATCATTTGTTAAGTTTAGAAAGACACTACTTCTTCATATAGAGCTAGGTAGGTTTGAATAACTTTTTCCATTAATAAATGACATCATAATTCAAAAAAATTGGGTTATCTGTGTCTGAAATTTCATTCATTTCCAAAATGTCTTGTCCCTCTTTCCCCTTTACTATGAGCCATTCATTACATTCTATAGTAATTTAGAGAGAGACACAAAGACACATGGAGAGAGATTTGTGTCACATAACAAAATTTCATGGGATGCATTTAACATTCATCAGAACCAGGCATTAAAATTCAGATTGGAACTGAGATGTTTATTACCCTTATAACAAAATCTACAAGTGTTTTTTTGCTATATCATGTTGTGCATGATATATATTTTTTTGTATTTATTATATATTTTTTGTATTGTGTTTCATACATTGGGCATTTTTGGCAACGTTTTGTTAACAACAATGTTAATTTCAGACAAAAAAAGAGTTTTGTCCGTAACATTTTGAAATTATGGCAAGTATTGATCATGTTGATGAGATAGAGGTCTCATAAACTCATGTATCAAATATCATACAAAGGGCATTATAAGGTTAATAAAAATAACAAAATGAATACAGAACTAAAAATGACAATATTTGCCTTTAGTGAAGCACAGAAGTATTAAAATACAAAAATTGTCAGATTTAAAAATCACCTTTTTTTAGGTCAGAAATGGATGTTTTTATTTTTATTTACATTTATTTCTTTTATTCCTGATGTGACAATACAGTTAAAAAGTCACTAACATTGGACTAACATGATTCAGCTGGCGCAACCATAACCTCCACGCACCCTGTCCCCTTACTTTGTCACATTAAACACCTTTCTACTTTAAAGAAGTACCAACTTAAAAAACAAACAAAAAAACTGTGTATAATGCTTGTATTCTACTCTCACTTAATAACAGCAAAATAGCAGGTCTGTGATACTGTGGGCTTTCATTGCCATAACTGGTCTGTGCTACTTCTGCAAGAGAGTACTGTGCCATCTGTCCTAGCTGTTACTGCCACTTACTGGTGAAGATATTTGTAGCTTATTTTAGGATTTAGAAATGTGTTAGATAGGATGTAGAAGTATTGTAAAGACACTGAAACTGCCCTGGATGTAATAAAGGCCTAAATGTGTCACAAAGTTAGGAGTAGACTTGTAGGAGACCCTCCCCCACCTTGAGCTGTGAAAGTAAAACAAAGAGAGATGAGTGGAAATTCTCCAGGGGATACCTGGGTGGGGGTCT
Source organism: Aulonocara stuartgranti (assembly GCF_965226115.1). Lineage (NCBI taxonomy): Eukaryota > Metazoa > Chordata > Actinopteri > Cichliformes > Cichlidae > Aulonocara > Aulonocara stuartgranti. The sequence goes on from NC_138958.1 coordinate 22,844,670, forward strand.
CAGTATTTGTAACTGGATAACTGTGGTCTGGACGGGAGATGGACTTTTATGACCGGCAGGAAGTCCCGCACACAGAGACATATATACACATGCACACACACACACAGGTATGTGCACACGCAGGCAGTCACGTGCTTGCACACACATACACAAACACAGTGTTTTAGTTTTATGGCACATCATATAGGGTTTACGGTGGGGGTCGCTTCTATAAAACAGCGGGTAATGGAGATCTTGCAGAGGAATTGCCCGGTCTTGTACATCTCTCTTCTAGAAGGTGCATCAGTGATTGTGGATGAATAACAGTTTTGTGAAGTAACTACTGAGTCCTCGTGTCGTCTCTGGAGGCCTGAGGAATCCAAGGACTGGGGTGAAACTGTTTCGAGGTGACACTGGCAAAAGTCAAAATCATCGTAGTGCTCTGACCCTCTCTGTTACTTTATGTATGCTAATATTTCATTGTAATGAATACTTTTTTAAATAATATGATAAAACACTAATATACTGTATTTTCCGCACTATAAGGCACACTTAAAATCCGTTAAGTTTCTCAGAAATCGACAGTGCGCCTTATAATCCGGTGCGCCTTATGTAGGAATTCTGGTTGTGCTTACTGATCTCGAACTGATTTTATGTAGTACACGGCGCTCAAAACTCTGTCAAAAAGTGTTAGTACGACTTTGGTAAGCTACGAAGCCACACCGCTTGATGGATTGTTGGAGCATTTGCACTTTGCTGTATGCAAACTAAAAAATTTGTTTGGTGGTTTCACTCCCAATAACCTTCCACTTTACATCTACCTGCATGTGTTTTTAATGTGTGTGAGGTATAGAATACAAACAGAAAGAGAAATTTAAAGATTTAAAGGATATGAGTTCCACATAAAACTACACATTAATGTTAGCATAGGTCATGCAACAATGCAAAAATGAACAAAGGCCAGTTCAATGTGTTAAAAGATTAATGTCTAATATGCTTGAAAGAGAAAAGAAAAGAGAAAAGACCGCTAAGGCCGGAAGTGCGAGGTTTGTGTAATGGGACGGTCTAGCCTCCGTTGCGCTGATACTGTTGTTTGTCAATAAAGTAAAAAAAAAAAAAAGGCCTCCGTTGCGATGCCCAGGTTACCTAGCAACCATGATACTAACCACTGGAAACGTGTCATAGCTGTGTTTGACAGAAATGAAGGAGAAAATCTTTTGTTCATTTGTTTGTTTCTTGCTACATGAGCTTTGATCATTCTCTGTAAGATTAAGGTCAGCTATTGAACGGCATATATTTTAAAGTAAAGGCTTTAAAACCAAGTTAGTACAAACGTCACTAATGTCACATAACTTTGCCGACATGTGGCCAACAGTAATGTTTTAATGTTCTTCGTTATTAAACATTTGCGCATAAATAAGTTACATAATATTCAGTACTTAAAGTGTACTCTTCGGCCGCCCCTCATCCGCCGTTTTTTTCTGCAAATCTTTCCACACCCATCTCTGGGGTGAAACTGTTTCGAGGTGACACTGGCAAAAGTCAAAATCATCGTAGTGCCAGGTGGCTCTTTTGAAAGGAATCCTAAAACTATATATACACTCAACAAAAATATAAACCCAACACCTTTGTTACTGCTCCCATTCCCCATGGGATGGACGTAGAGACCTAAAATTCATTCCAGATACACAATATAACCATCCCTCCCAAACAGTGGTCACAAATCAGTCCAAATGTGTGGTAGTGGGCACATCTGCCATATTGAGATAATCCATCCCACCTCACAGGTGTGCCACATCAGGATGCTGATCTGACATCATGAGTAGTGCACAGGTGTACCTCAGACTGCCCACAACAAAAGGCCACCCTGGAATGTGCAGTTTTTTGCGCTATTGGGGGTCTGGGGACCCAGAACCTGTCAGTATCTGGTGTGACCACCATTTGCCTCATGCAGTGCAACACATCGTCGCATGGAGTCTATCAGATTGTCAATTGTGGCCTGTGGAATGTTGGTCCACTCCACTTCAATGGCTGTGCGAGGTTGTTGGATATTCGTGGGAACTGGTACACGCTGTCGTATACGCCGGTCAAGCACATCCCGAACATGCTCAATGGGTGACATGTCCGGTGAGTATGCTGGCCATGCAAGAACTGGGACATTCTCAGCTGCCATCTGCCCTGAACAATGTGAACCATGATCCATCCGTGAAGCGCACACCTCTCCAACGTGCCAGACGCCATCGAATGTGAGCATTTGCCCACACAAGTCTGTTACGGCGACGAGCTGGAGTCAGGTCAAGACCCCGATGAGGACGACGGGCATGCAGTTGAGCGTCCCTGAGACGGTTTCTGACAGTTTGTGCAGAAATTGTTTGGTTGTGCAAACCAATTGTTCCAGCAGCTGTCTGGGTGGCTGGTCTCAGACGATCTTGGAGGTGAACCTGCTGGATGTGGAGGTCCTGGGCTGGTGTGGTTACACGAGGTCTGCGGTTGTGAGGCCGGTTGGATGTGCTGCCATATTCTCTGAAACGACTGTGGAGACGGCTTATGGTTGAGAAATGAACATTCAATGCACGGGCGACAGATCTGGTTGACATTCCTGCTGTCAGCATGCCAATTGCACGCTCCCTCATTGCTTGTGGCATCTGTGGCATTTTGCTGTGAGACAAAACTGCACATTCCAGGGTGGCCTTTTGTTGTGGGCAGTCTGAGGTACACCTGTGCACTACTCATGATGTCAGATCAGCATCCTGATGTGGCACACCTGTGAGGTGGGATGGATTATCTCAATATAGCAGATGTGCCCACTACCACACATTTGGACTGATTTGTGACCACCGTTTGGGAGGGATGGTTATATTGTGTATCTGGAATGAATTTTAGGTCTCTACGTCCATCCCATGGGGAATGGGAGCAGTAACAAAGGTGTTGCGTTTATATTTTTGTTGAGTGTATATATATATATATATATATATATATATATATATATATCCATCCATCCATCCATCTTCATCCGCTTAATCCGAGGCCGGGTCGCGGGGGCAGCAGCCTAAGCAAAGAGGCCCAGACCTCCCTCTCCCCAGCCACCTCCTCCAGCTTATCCGGGGGAATACCAAGGCGTTCCCAGGCCAGCCAAGAGATATAATCTCTCCAGCGTGTCCTGGGTCTGCCCCGGGGCCGCAGCAGCTGCTCTACTCTGAGCCCCTCCCGGATGGCCGAACTTCTCACCCTATCTCTAAGGGAGAGGCTAGCCACCCTTCGGAGGAAGCTCATTTCTGCCGTTTGTATCCGCGATCTCGTTCTTTCGGTCACTACCCACAGCTCGTGGCCATAGGTGAGGGTGACTGGTAAATTGAGAGCTTCGCTTTTACACTCAGCTCCCGCTTCACCACGACGGACCGGTGCAGCGTCCGCATTACTGCAGCTGCAGCCCCAATCCGTCTGTCGATCTCCGGCTCCCTTCTCCCATCACTCGCGAACAAGACCCCAAGATACTTGAACTCCTCCACTTGGGGCAGGAACTCATCCCCGACCCGGAGTGGGCACTCCACCCTTTTCCGGCTGAGGACCATGGCCTCAGATTTGGAGGTGCTGATCCTCATTCCCGCTGCTTCACACTCGGCTGCGAACCGTTCCAGTGCGAGCTAGAGGCCCTCACCCGATGAAGCCAACAGAACCACATCATCTGCAAAAATCAGAGATGAGATTCTGAGGCCACCAAAGCGAAAGCCCTCCGCCACTTGGCTGCGCCTAGAAATCCTGTCCATAAAAATTATGAACAGAACCGGAGACAAAGGGCAGCCCTGGCGGAGCCCATCACCCACCGGGAACGAGTCCGACTTATTGCCGGCAATGCGAACCAAGCTCTTGCAACGGTTGTATAGGGATCGAATGGCCCGTAGCAATGGGCCAGACACCCCATATTCCCGCAACACCTCCCACAGGACACCCCGAGGGACACGGTCGAATGCCTTCTCCAAGTCCACAAAACACATGTAGACTGGTTGGGCAAACTCCCATGCACCCTCAAGTATCCTGGAGAGGATAAAGAGCTGGTCCAGTGTTCCGCGACCAGGACGAAAACCGCATTGTTCCTCCTGTATCAGAGGTTCGACTAACGGACGAACTCTCCTTTCCAGCACCCTGGCATAGACTTTCCCAGGGAGGCTGAGGAGTGTGATCCCCCTGTAGTTGGAACACACCCTCCGGTCCCCCTTCTTAAAGATGGGGACCACCACCCCGGTCTGCCAGTCCACAGGTACTGCCCCTGATCTCCACGCAACATTGCAGAGGCGTGTCAACCAGGACAGCCCTACAACGTCCAGAGCCTTCAGGAACTCGGGGCGGACCTCATCAACACCAGGGGCTCTGCCACCAAGGAGTTGTTTAACTGCCTCAGTGACCTCGCCCCCGGAAATTGGCGGGTCATTCCCCTCATCCCCAGACTCTGCTTCCTCCTCGGAAGACGTGTCAGTGGGATTAAGGAGGTCCTCGAAGTATTCCTTCCACCGCCTGACAATTTTCTCAGTCGACGTCAGCAGCGCTCCGCCAGCACTATACACAGTGCAGGTAGAGCACCGCTTTCCCCTCCTGAGACGTCTGACGGTTTGCCAGAATCTCTTCGAGGCAGTCCGAAAGTCTTTTTCCATGGCCTCTCCGAACTCCTCCCACACCCGAGTTTTTGCTTCAGCCACTGCCCGAGCCGCATTCCGCTTGGCCTGTCGATACCTGTCGGCTGCCTCCGGAGTCCCACAGGCTAACCAAGCCCGATAGGACTCCTTCTTCAGCCTGGTGGCTCCCTTCACCTCTGGTGTCCACAATTTGGTTCGGGGATTACCACCACGGCAGGCACCAACCACCTTGCGGCCGCAGCTCAATGCAGCAGCTTCGGCAATGGAGACGCTGAACATGGTCCATTCGGACTCAATGTCCCCAGTCTCCCTCGGAATGCTGTTGAAGCTCTGCCGGAGGTGTGCGTTGAAGATCTCGCAGACTGGGGCCTCTGCTAGACGTTCCCAGCACACCCTCACTACGCGTTTAGGTGCACCAGGTCTGTCCAGCGTCCTCCCCCGCCACCTGATCCAACTCACCACCAGGTGGTGATCAGTTGACAGCTCAGCCCCTCTCTTTACCCGAGTGTCCAGAACATATGGTCGCAGGTCTGCTGATACGATTACAAAATCGATCATCGACCTACGGCCTAGAGCGTCCTGGTGCCACGTGCACTTATGGACACTCTTATGTTCGAACAGGGTGTTCGTTATGGCCAAACTGTGATTAGCACAGAAGTCCAATAACAAAGCACCGCTCGGGTTCAGATCAGGGAGGCCGTTCCTCCCAATCACGCCCCTCCAGGCCTCGCTGTCATTACCCATGTGAGCATTGAAGTCTCCCAGCAGGACAACAGAGTCTCCAGGTGGAGCACCCTCCAGCACCCCCCCCCCCCCCCCCCCCCCCCCCCCCCCCCCCCCCCCCAGGGACTCTAAGAAGGCTGGGTACTCTGAACTGCCACTCGGCGCATAAGCGCAGATGACAGTCAGGACCCGTTCCCCGACCCTAAGGCGCAGGGAACAAACCCTCTTGTCCACCAGGAAAAACCCCAACGTACCGGCAGCAAGCCGAGGGGATATTAGAATACCCACCCCAGCCCCGCCGCCTCTCACCAGGGGCAACTCCAGACTGAGACAGAGTCCAGCCCCTCTCCAGGAGACTGGTTCCAGAGCCCAAGCCATGCGTAGAGGTGAGCCCGACTATATCTAGCCGGTACCTCTCAACCTCACGCACTAACTCAGGCTCCTTCCCCACCAGAGAGGTGACATTCCATGTCCCTATTGCCAGTCTTGGCAGCCGGGGGTCAGTCCGCCAGGGCCTCCGCTCCTGGCCGCCACCCGGCACACAATGCACCCGACCCCTATGGCGCCTCCTGCGGGTGGTGGGCCTGCGGGAGGATGGGCCCATGTCTCCTCTTCGGGCTGTGCCCGGCCGGGCCCCATGGACTAAGGCCCGGCCGCCAGACGCTCGCCCTCGTGCACCCTCCCCGGGCCTGGCTCCAGGGCGGGGCCCCGGTAACCCTATCCCAGGCAGGGTAAACTGTTCCCTCGGTGTCCTTTTCATAAGGGTCTTATGAATCGCTCTTTGTCTGGTCCCTCACCCAGGGCCAGTTTGCCATGGGAGACCCTACCAGGGGGCAAAAGCCCCCAGACAACATCCCCTATATATATATATATATATATATATATATATATATATATATATATATATATGTAGCCGAGTGGTAAATTAATAATAATATTTTCCATTTCAGTTAACCAAATATCCATTTAAGGTTCAAAAAGGGGTCTTAAAATGTTGTTTCTTTGTTTCCATGTATGGTAAGACAAGAATGTTATTGGGTAATTTAATGTTATTGCTTGTGCTATTTCTTTGGATATCTGCATGTTGTGTGCACTTGAAGCTGTTAATTTTATAGGTTTGTGTAGTTGCATATTGTGGTCACTGGGGGGGGGGGGGGGGGGGGGGGGCAGTGCTTAAGGGTTAACTGCAGTTTTCCAAAAAAAACTTAACAAGAAATGCATCTTGGGACTTCCTGTTTACTTTTCTTTTTGTTGTGGATGTGGAATGGGAATGTTGTGAAGGAGTTAAATTGTTGGACCTGTATGTGCAGCGTGGAGCGGCTATTTTCTCCATGCAAGGGATAAGCTGCGAGATCATCTGTGTGCTCCAGTATTGCAAGTGAGCAGAGATTTCTGTGGAATACAGAGGCCACTGCCGTATTTTTGTATTTTGTATTTCATTTCATTTCTTTTATTCCTCGTATTGTAGTGGCGCATCTTTGTTTAATAGGTTATTCTGTTACTTTGCCACGTTACCTCTCGTGTTGTAGATGTTCAGTACAAGTCCATATGGCCGCTGTTTGACAAAAGTAAAGGTCAAAGGACATTTTTTTTTAGTTTATTCAGTCGTCATTGACAATAAAACTGCACATTAAGAACCCCAGTAATTGTGTCCTGCGTGGCTAACCATTTCCCAGGCTACATAATTTTGGTACCAGGAGTGGGGTGTGCAGCAGAAGGAGAGTTTTAGTTCACTAACTTTTAACTGGCGGCACAGTGGCATGTTATTTCCTTTTTATTAAAAATACAAAAAATACAGCAGTGGTGAAGACTACAGGGATTAACCATCACTGCGGGAGGACGTGCGGAGGTGGTGATTCTGCAGAGTTGCTGGTGCGGCGCTTGGGACAGAACCCATCTGGACCTGGCAATCGGATAGCAGCGAACAAGATTAGTCTTGTTCCTTGAACTGGACTTTTCCCATAGCATCCTTATTATAGCTAATCTATACTTAAGCTTGGACTGTGGACTGAATTAGAAGCGCCATGTCAAGTGCTCCAGATGCTGGGGATAATGCCAGTGGTGGGGATTTATCCAGTCAGGGCCCATTAGAGCCGGCAGGACCAAGTAGGGCTCCAGATGATGAGATACAAAACCAGCTTCAGGAGCTGACGAGGTTGAGGGATGACCTTATCAGATTAACTGATGAAACAAGGGCTCAAAGGGACAGTGCTGGTCGTGCCCTTAACCGTTCATACATTTGTGTTCCACGTGAACGCCAGGTCCAAGTCTTTACAGGGGAATTGGGAAAGGACGGGAGGTCTGTTCAAGAATTTATTGAAGAGGTTGAAAGAGTGACAAGGTCCAGAGAACAGAGCACCGAGGAACAGTGTGATTTTATACTTTCATTGTTGCGTGGGCCAGCACTTAGGAAGTGAGGTTATGTATGAGGGGTCAATCAGTTGGGCCAAGTGATTTATTCGCCTATCTAAGAAATGCGTTTGGTGAGAGGCGTAGTGTCACACAGCTCCTGCAGTCTTTTTACAACCGTAAGCAGGCAGATGGAGAAGATCTCCGTGATTATTCCCATGCACTTTCTCAGATACTGAGCTCTGTAGTAAAACAGTCCACAAATGCAATATCTGATGAGAACACTGTCCTAAGGGATCAGTTTATTGAAGGGTTAAAGAATGCCACTCTGAGGCGTGAACTAAGGAAAATGGTCAGGGAGAAACCACACTCTAGTTTGCTAGAGGTGAGGGATGAGGCTCTCCTTTGGGAAATGGAGGATTACCGATCTCATTCCACGAAAGGGTTGAGAAGCCACATGGTTCAATCAGAAGCCTTAGAGGCCCAATGCTCGGCAACTAAAACAGCTCCGAACAACGATCCCCCTTCAGTGTTAGAGGAAGTGCAACGGGCTGTTGCCCACCAGGGAGAGCAGTTAGCAGAATTAGGAAAAGCACTGACTGCACTATCAACTGCTGTAGCGGAACTGTGTAGACGTGCCCCACAGACTCCCCCAGACCCCAAGCCAAGAGTTAAACCACAGCCTGCATTTACACCTGATGGTCAGCCAATTTGTTTTAAGTGCAGAGGGGTTGGGCATATTGCCAGGATATGTCCACAAATCAAACTCGGGTCTAGTGATGCTGCTCCTGTGTCTCCAATAGGGCAGGAAAACTGGAGCCCTCGGTTGTCATGAGCCAAACAATTCGAGGGGAAGCAACTGGCTCACAAACTAAAACACTGAACAAAGATGTAGTTTTAGAGAGGGCCGTTGGGGAATGTAGGACTGTAGAAATCAAACTACAGGGAGTGGAGGTATCATGTCTCCTCGACACTGGCAGTCAAGTGAGTGCCATCTCAGAGGGGTTTTTCAACGAACACTGGTCAGCAGAAGACACCAATATCCATTCTACCTTTGAATGGCTGAAGATCACGGCAGCTAATGGACTGGAGATACCTTATGTAGGCTATGTGGAGCTGGAAGTAGAGGCGATGGGGCTGACAATCCCAGAAAGAGGGTTTCTTATAGTCAGAGATTCTGCACAGTCTTGCTCTGTGCCTTGTCTCCTTGGAATGAATGTAATTAAAAAGTGCCAAGAACTAGTACATGGAGAGTTTGAAACCACAATGAAGGGTAACCTTGACAGTAACTGGAGGCAGGCTTTTCAGCGAGTACAAACGGTTAGTGTAGCAAACAGACTCATTGCGGCTACCATCATGGCCAAAGGGCTCAAAACTGTCAGTGAAAAAGGTCCTTTAATGCTTCTTGAACCTGGCAATGCCCCTTTACCTGGAGGTTTGGTAGTTGTGCCAACCTTGATAACATCAGAGAGGCATATTTTTCCTGTTCAGGTCATGAACTTGTCTGATGAAGACATCTGGTTGCAACCCAGGACTAGACTTGGACTTTTGACTGAGGTTGACACTGTAGACAATGACCAGTTGTGTAAAGTTCAGTTTCAGAGAATTTCAGCAGATACAGATGAAGTGAGTGTAAGCACGCAGCCTGAACCACCCACAGATGTTCAATCCATTCTACATAAACTTAAGGTTGGTGGTACTACAGACGAGCAGGCACAACTAGCTTTGCTGTTAGGAAAATATTCATTTGTATTTGCAACAGAAGATGAAGACCTAGGGTACACAGACAAAGTGCAACATGAAATACACCTCACAGATGACATACCTGTGACACAGCCCTACAGACGGATTCCCCCCACACAATACAATGAAGTGAGAGAACACATTGGCAAGTTGTTACGGAAGGGAGTAATCAAAGCGAGTTCTAGCCCATATGCTTCCCCAATAGTGCTAGTCAGAAAGGTTGATGGTAGTCTGAGGCTGTGTGTCGACTACAGGAAGCTCAACTCAAAAACCAGGCGGGATGCTTTTCCCCTCCCAAGAATCGATGAAAGCTTTGATGCGCTGAGGGGTGCTAAGTTCTTCTCCACAATAGATTTAGCAAGTGGGTATCACCAGGTAGCCATGCACGAACGTGATAGGCCCAAGACAGCATTCACAACCTCTTTTGGCCTTTATGAGTACGTAAGGATGCCCTTCGGTGTGTGTAATGGGCCCGCAACATTTCAGCGACTCATGCAGGCAACAATGAGTGACCTCATTTTCCAGATGCTACTTGTGTATCTTGATGACATTTTAGTTTTTTCTGAAACATTTGATGAACATCTCCAAAGACTTGAAACTGTACTCAGACGCTTGGCTGAAACTGGTCTTAAGGTGAAGCTCGAAAAATGTGCCTTTCTTCAGGACACAGTGAAGTTCCTGGGACACCAAGTGTCAGCTGAGGGGGTGGGGACGGACCCATCCAAAGTGTCTGCTGTTAAAGACTGGAAGGTTCCAACCACTGCCAAAGAGCTCCAGTCTTTTTTAGGGTTCTGTAGCTATTACCGGAGGTTTATCAGAGGCTTCTCACAGACTGCAGGGCCACTACATGACCTGGTGAACAAATGCGTAAGTGCAAAGAAATCTGGATGGGCAGGCCGCCATTTTGATGCAATGTGGACTCCCACGTGTAGTTCAGCTTTTGAGGGGTTGAAGGAAAAACTTACCTCTGCCCCTATTCTTGGTTTTGCTGATTTCACACAGCCTTTCGTACTGGAAACAGATGCCAGTCAAAATGGTTTATGGGCGGTATTGTATCAGCAACAGGGTGACACAAAGCGAGTCATAGCCTATGCCAGTCGCCGGCTACGCCAGGCTGAGAGGAATGACCGTAATTACAGCAGCATGAAGCTAGAGTTACTAGCTTTGAAGTGGGCTGTTGCTGAGAAATTTAGGGGATACTTACTCGGTTCGAAGTTTGTTGTGCTCACTGACAACAATCCCCTTTGCCATCTTAAAACGGCTAAGTTGGGCGCAGTAGAGCAGAGATGGGTCGCCCAGTTGTCAGTTTTCGATTTTGAAGTGAAGTATCGACCTGGGAGTTCTAATGCTGCTGCAGATGCCCTCTCAAGGCAGAAGTTTGCAGGGGAGCCGGAGGTTGATCCAGATTCAGAATTTGATGACTGTGTCCCTGTCTGCAGCCTGGTAAGGCGAGGGACTGCTCTGGAACCAGATCTTGTAGCTAAAGGTCTTGAATGCTATGAGGTGAGACAGATACGTGCTTGGGAGTCAGGCTCAGGAGTGGTGACAGAGCAAGGGAATACTCCTACGCTCCCAGGCTATACCAGAGAGGAATTATTAGCATTTCAGGGCAGTGATCCTACCATCACAGGGTTCAGAACCTTTTGGGATCGTGGAAAGAAACCTAGTTACAAGGAAAGGGCAGCCTTATCCAACCTGGTGAGACGACTTTTAAAACAGTGGAACCTTATTCAGGAAAGGGAAGGTTTGTTGTACAGGGTTGTTCCAGAGTCCCTCCATGGGCCAGTATGGCAGTTGCTTTTGCTTGTTTGCCTCAAAGGTCAGGTCCTAGAGAGTGTCCACAACAAGATGGGGCACCAGGGGATTGAGCGCACAGTGAACCTGCTAAGGGGGAGGTGTTTTTGGGTAGGTTACTATGAGGATGTGGAGAACTGGGTTAAGAACTGTGAAAGGTGTGTCTTGTCTAAGATGCCGCAGCCAAAGATTAATGCCCCCATGCAGGCCTTTCTGGCATCCAGGCCATTGGAGGTAGTAGCTGTGGACTTTACTGTCCTTGAACCAGCATCAGATGGTCGGGAAAGTGTGCTGGTTGTGACTGACGTGTTCACAAAGTTCACACAGGCATTTCCGACTAAAGATCAGAAAGCCGACACTACAGCTAAGGTTTTGCTCAGGGAATGGTTTATGAAGTATGGAGTGCCAGAAAGACTCCACTCAGATCAAGGACGAAATTTTGAGAGCGAGATTATAGCAGAACGTTGCAAGTTGTATGGTGTTAAAAAGACCAGGACGACTCCATACAGACCACAAGGAAATGCTCAGTGTGAAAGATATAACAGGACTCTTCATGATTTACTGAGAACGCTTCCACCTGAAAAGAAAAGAAAGTGGCCAGAATATCTACCTGAGCTTGTGTATGCTTATAATGCTACTCCTCATTCAACAACAGGGTTACTCACCCTACTATCTTCTTTTTGGTTTTGAGCCTCGCCTTCCAGTTGATGCACTGTTAGGCCGTGAGTGTGTATCAGACAACGGTCAGAACTGGCTCTCTGTTCACCAAGAGAGACTTAAGCAGGCCCACACGCGAGCCAGAGAGTATTCTGAACAAAAAGCAGCAGAACGGATTTCATTTCAAAACAAGAAAGTCCATTGCCCCCCCGTTTACATTGGGCAGTTTGTTTTTCTTTGCCATCGGCCCTTGGGGAGGCATAAAATCCAGGATGCTTGGGGGCCCACTATTTACAAAGTAGTGGATGTCCAAGGCACCACACACACTGTGGAACCTTTTGAAGGAGGGCCAACGAAAAATGTTCATAGGTCAGAGCTGCGACCATGTGCAGCCCCGGGTCAGAAGCCCAGAACTCAAACCAAACTACAAACCAATGCTCACCCAGTGGTTGGAGAGGAACCAGTGGTATCTGAACCAGACTTTGTCATTGTTGAGGAAGTTGATCGTCTACCTCGTTTAGATGTGCCACAAGTGTCCTTATGGTCAGAGAGGGACATTTTTCCAGTGTCAGCACAGGCAGATGGTCTCGGGTCAGAGGGACCTGAAACAAGTTTTACTGATATGACTAGGAGAGAGAGAGACTTGGGGACTTGTTCCGATGGCGGAGGCAGTGACTTCCCTGATTCCGACTGCATTGGGCCAGAGTTCAGGCCCAGGATTGAGGTGGAGGGTAGCAAAGGCTCTAAGCCTGTTTCCGCTGTCAGGAAAAGTGAGCGGAGTACTGCAGGGTCACATTCAAACCTGTTTCATTTGCCCAAATCTGCCTGCAATGCTGTAGCAATTAGCACTGACATGGCATCTCAGATTTGAACAAGTCTAGGGGCAGCTCTGTTTGGGGAAAAAAAAACAAAACACAACACTGCGGGGGGATTTTCCATTCAGTCGAGGTTTAGTAGTCACCGAGGGCGTTGACTGATTGCAGGGGAGAATGTAGCCGAGTGGTAAATTAATAATAATATTTTCCATTTCAGTTAACCAAATATCCATTTAAGGTTCAAAAAGGGGTCTTAAAATGTTGTTTCTTTGTTTCCATGTATGATAAGACAAGAATGTTATTGGGTAATTTAATGTTATTGCTTGTGCTATTTCTTTGGTTATCTGCATGTTGTGTGCACTTGAAGCTGTTAATTTTATAGGTTTGTGTAGTTGCATATTGTGGTCACTGGGGGGGCAGTGCTTAAGGGTTAATTGCAGTTTTCCAAAAAAAACTTAACAAGAAATGCATCTTGGGACTTCCTGTTTACTTTTCTTTTTGTTGTGGATGTGGAATGGGAATGTTGTGAAGGAGTTAAATTGTTGGACCTGTATGTGCAGCGTGGAGCGGCCATTTTCTCCATGCAAGGGATAAGCTGCGAGATCATCTGTGTGCTCCAGTATTGCAAGTGAGCAGAGATTTCTGTGGAATACAGAGGCCACTGCCGTATTTTTGTATTTTGTATTTCATTTCATTTCTTTTATTCCTCGTATTGTAGTGGCGCATCTTTGTTTAATAGGTTATTCTGTTACTTTGCCACGTTACCTCTCGTGCTGTAGATGTTCAGTACAAGTCCATATGGCCGCTGTTTGACAAAAGTAAAGGTCAAAGGACATTTTTTTTTAGTTTATTCAGTCGTCATTGACAATAAAACTGCACATTAAGAACCCCAGTAATTGTGTCCTGCGTGGCTAACCATTTCCCAGGCTACATATATATATATATATATACTTCAAAAACGCAGATTATGTGGACTCTGGCCCTCTCTGTTACTTTATGTAGCTAATATTTCATTGTAATGAATAATTTTTTAAATAATATGATAAAACACTAATATACTGTATTTTCCGCACTATAAGGCACACTTAAAATCCTTTAAGTTTCTCAGAAATCGACAGTGCGCCTTATAATCCGGTACGCCTTATGTAGGAATTCTGGTTGTGCTTACTCATCTCGAACTGATTTTATGTAGTGCACGGCGCTCAAAACTCTGTCACAAAGTGTTAGTACGACTTTGGTAAGCTACGAAGCCACACCGCTTGATGGATTGTTGGAGCATTACAGCCACCGTCAGGAGCCTCGCAGAGAAATCTGGGTTCAAACTCCGCTTCCGGTCCCAAAGTCAAATGAACACTGCAGCATCACTGAGAGTTAAAAACTGTCTAAATTCTTTCATCTTCAATAAAATGATCAGCGTTGCTGCTTTACCAGGTGTGACAATTAAGTCACTAGCTGGTATATAATAATGTGCTACGTGATTGCTAGCAACAAAGCTATGTTAGCATAACATACACACTGTAAGTTAAAGGATGAATGCTAGCTTAACACAAGGGTTTCCAATGGTCAGGGACAAATGCAATCTCATGGCAGAATGCTGTAAACGGGCTGAACTTCAGTCAGGAGAACAACTGAGATAATCCATCCACAATACAAGGTTAGTTATTAATATACTGCAACAACATGGGAATAGAGCAGCTGTGAGGGAATTCAATATTAATTAATCAATGGTACGGAAGTGGACGAAGCAAGAAAGCAAGAAGAAAGAGTTAAGTAAAGTTTTACTTATCTGACTGTTTTGTTTCGCGTATTGCGCCTTATAATCCGGTGCGCCTTATGTATGAAAAGTAAAGTACATTTTACATTTCTTTACATTTTGTCATAGACATACTTAAACACAAAAGAAAATGTTTTTGATAAAAGTTAAAGTTAAAAAGGAAAAGTAAGAAAAGGCAATTTGAAGGCAGATAAGAGAAAATACCTTAAAAATATTACTCTTACAATTTATAATTGTGTTTACAGTACAGGTATACTAATTGTCCACTGTGTTTTTGAATTAAATTATGGGAACGGTTAGAAGTTTTATTACTCTTTAATGGTCTTTCAATTTGCCATTCATGTGTTGTTTTCCATCATGTTAATGGTGTGACAGTATAAATGATGACTTCGTTTGCACTTTGCTGTATGCAAACTAAAAAATTTGTTTGGTGGTTTCACTCCCAATAACCTTCCACTTTACATCTACCTGCATGTGTTTTTAATGTGTGTGAGGTATAGAATACAAACAGAAAGAGAAATTTAAAGATTTAAAGGATATGAGTTTCACATAAAACTACACATTAATGTTAGCATAGGTCATGCAACAATGCAAAAATCAACAAAAGCCAGTTCAATGTGTTAAAAGATTAATGTCTAATATGGCTGAAAGAGAAAAGCAGTTGGAAATTACAAAGTATATTAATAATTAATCTCTCTCAAACAATATATAGAGCTATTTTTCTTCAGTCCTCTTCCAGTTTCTTCTCCTAACCTCTACATTTGTTAATTTCATAATATAAAAGAAATGAATTTTTAGGAGTCTTTTATGTACAATGACCCACCTGTAGAAAACATTCACCAAAGTTCTCTCAGCTAAAGACTTTTAGCTACTAGCAGCAAGTAATTTAAAAAAAGCTTTTATTAGTTGATAAGATGGTATAACATTTAATAATTAAGCAAGCAGAATGTTCATAGTATTATTTTTTCTATGTACAACTTTGACATAATTATGTTTATATGGTAAGAAAAAAATGTACGATAAAAAAAATCACAATATATATATAGAGAGTGGTCTATGATCTTTGCTGAAATCATTACCACACAAAATATAATGACAGTATAATAAGCAAAGCAAGAATGCAAAAAACAACAACAGCCATGTTGTGGCAGGGTGTGGTTGTTGCTTAGTAGTGATGGTAAATTAGATTCTTTTTTACTGAATCAAGTTTTAATGAGTCACTCACCAAAGTGAATTGGATTTTTTTGAGTCATTTGATTCACTGAGTCAGTCGACCAGAGAGTGCAAAAAATTTACATAATCACTCAAACTTAATTTGTTTCTCTTTTCATGTAAATCCTACTGCTAAGATGAATGATTCTAAAAGAAAACAACTATTTTATAGAGCAAAAAAGAGCAAAAACATTTCTAAAATTAAGCAATTTCCTATCAAAATTGCTTAATAACCATTTATTTTATTTTATTTTAATTTTTTTATTTTATTAGTATTTTCCTTAAATGTGTTAAATATATATTTTCTCATCTAAATGTCCACTGAGCTGTGAGCCAGGGGGCGGTAATGCGCCTTAACATTGGTTGCCAATCAAGAAGAAGAAGAAGCTGTGAGCCAGGAGGGAGGGGTGTCACTACACGATCCGTACCAGAAACCCGATCGGTACCCTGCATGCACGAAAGGTGTCTACTTCCGGTCGAAGCATTTTACGATAGTTACAGGTCAGAGTATCTGTTAAGATGTTAAGAATAACAAGTATCTTTTAAAATGTTTCCGATAATGAAACATTTAATATAAAGTAGACAAAAACAAAAAAATAAAAAGATAGTGACAGATCGGGACTCCCGATCCTTACTGCGCATGTGCAAAGTCGGACCGTACAAATCGGGTCTACCCGATCCGTACCGCGCATGTGCAGGGATTTTCTTCTTCTTTTGTTCGTTTAATGGCAGTGTACTCCCCAGTGTACGAGGATACCGCCACCTGCTGACCGAGCGAATAAACCCTATTGTAAACTCAAGTTAGCAGAGCGATGCTACTGTGAACCGAGGAGCTATTTTCTTGATGTGAGCTTCTACTCAGGGTTTTTTCTCCCAGTTCAGAGCAGAAATTCTTTTGTTACGATACTGGATGTTGTGTTTTTCTCCACAATTTTAATTATAAGCTAGATACATTACTGCTAACAGCAACAGGGATGAGTCAGTGAGTCAGTTGAGCTTGTGAATCATGATTCATGAGTCAGTAAAGTGATTCTCGAGTATTGAACGATTCGTTCATGATTCGCAGATCACTATTGTTTAGTTGCAGTAAGAGGTGGAGTGGAAGGCTGAGAGGACAGTGTCAGAAGAGGCTGGCTGTTGCACATTACTCTAATTCTTGCACTCTAGCACAATTTATTTAGTAGTTTGTAGTAGCTGAAAACCGCAACGTTACTGCGTATAGTGAAAAATAAAGAAACAAAGTCTTTGCATTTCTGGGACACTCCTGTGGCCTGCCGTGCTACGGACCGTATTAAAAGGCAAATTTGCAACATGCTTGTCACGGCTGCAGTGGCAGACGAATGGAGAATATGAGAGGAGGACCCAAGTGCACTGGCGTTACAACGAGTGAGCTTTATTCCAAATGTCTGAATACAAAGAGAAGCGGAGATGGCAAAGACAGAAACTAAGAAATAACCTGAACTGGGAAAGCTAACAAAACAAACCTAAAATCATGACATGCAGAATGATATGCAGGGATACACAGAATACCACACAGGGTGACACGCCGAGGTAACACAGACGGACCAGTGACGAGCAAAGGAAAAAACACACTATAGCTGTGTCTCAGTTCAGGGGCTGCATCCTTCGGAGGAGCCGGCCTTCGCAATCTACGTGGGCTGGGTTCTAGCCTTCAAATTTGCGTCACCACTGTCTCAGGCCATGTCCACACTAATTCGTTTTCATTTGAAAACGCATCTTTTTCTCGCCGTTCTGGTCTTCCGTCCACACTGAGACTGCGTTTTTGTTCAAGGAAAACGCAGCGTTTTGAAAACTCTCCAAGCGGATAAATTTGAAAACGTTTTCGCGTCGCAGTGTGGACAGCGAACCCGGAGCCTTGGCTGCAACACCAAAACATAAGGGGGGGGGGGGGGGGGGGGAGCAAAGTGTGCCTGCTCTTCGCTGACTTAGGAGCGGCGAGTCCAGCGACCCGGCTGTTTCGTCTTTGCTGAAAGCACAGCGTTGTAAACGAGCAGGACTCAAAGTAAAGAATCGATCTCACCAGGTTATTATCGATCCGATGCCGACTTGGTATTAATACTATCCATATTTGGATTGATTCGCCCACCACTAGTAAAGAGTACACAACACAGAACACAGGGAAGCCAAATAACAAAGCCTATGAACTAGAACTCAGATAATAACACAGAACTACGAAATACTAGGACAGAAACAAAACAGAAACCTGCCAACCAGGAGCTATAAAATATGATAAAAACAGAAAGTCATAATTCACAGAATAAAACTTAACCCAAAAACACAAAACACTGGGTGAAATGATCCAGGATGCTAAATTTAAAAAAGAAAGAATGTTTAAAGGACAACAAAAATGGGAAAAACAATACAATGATTTCTACACAGCTTACATAATATATTAATTTTTTTCAGTCCATTCTCTTGACCTTTCGTTGCGACAACATGAAAAATGACTTTGCTTTGTTCCTGCAAACTCATTTGTTTATCTAATGTAGGAGCCAGGACAACTTCACTTTTTCCTTATGCAAATTAAATGTTTTGTTTAGCTTGTTCCAATAACTATGGTCTTTTGTCACCTTGAATAGAGTTTCTAGTCCCTTGTTTTTGTGATTAGACACAATTGCTGTGAAAGAAAGTTAATAATTTGACAATGTACTTACAGTAAGTAACAGCACTGCAACAACTAATTTCTTATACATAAGCTCTTATACATAAGCTTTTACTTGAATGTTTTTGATGTTTCATTTTTGTAGGAAAAAATGATAAAAGCTGTAGAAAAAAAGGTTAAAAAATGCAAGAACATCAGTTTCTCATTACATGCATAAATTTTAAAAATCCCTCTGTTGGTTTCTCATATTATTATTGCGTGTACTATATATAAAATAGCTTATATAACTATATATTATTCTTCCCTCAACCTGTTTGAATGTCATGCCATCATGTCCTTCTTTGATCTTCATTTGTTTTCCAAAGGAGGCTGTTTGGAAATTACGTCTGCATACACAAACAGGAGTTGTTTGTCAGCTGCAAAGTCACAGTCTCTCGTTTTTGATTAAGCAAATTCAGCATTTGTTTAAGATTTTCTATGCTGATGTCTCATTAAATCTGTCTTTTATGTCACTGACACAAGACAGATGCCAATTATCAGCGCTGGAGAAGACAAACGAGAAAGCATGGCGGCCATTGTTAATTTTTTCTAAGTGTCCTTCTTTCTCTAAGTAATTTGTCAAAATTCTGTCGGTTACGACTGTGCAGAAATTGATAGACTGCTGCAACAACACCTACTAGCTCTGTAGCCGCCATTTTTACTTCCGTTGTGTGTGACGTCTTCTTTTGCGCATGCGGGCCACTTTGAGGGCCGTGAACTGTTCACACTAGAGCACATTTGCTGTCACATTTTATTTGTAGTGTGAACAACCAGACAGAAAAGGAAAAAAGTGGACTGTGATCTGAAGTTTGAAAATCAGATTAAGGCAGTGATCAAATCTAGCTTCTTTCAGCTCAGGCAGCTGGCCAATTCTTTCACGGCAGCACTTTGTGACAGTGATCCACGCCTTTGTTAGGACTTGGCTGGATTACTGTGATGCACTCTATATCAGAGTCAGCGCATCATATATTACTCATCTACAGAGGGTGCAAAATGCTGCAGCTCGTCTTTTAACTTGCACTTGAAAGTTTGAGCACATTTCCCCTATTTTAGCTTCACTTCACTAGTGTCGCTTTTTAGGATTCATTTTAAAATTCTTTTATTTGCTTTAAAAGCTCTCCATGGCCTTCCTTTTCTTTTCAAGACTGCTTGAAACGACACATCAATGGATCAGGTCTTCTTCAGGATCCTGCTCCTGCTGAGCTTATCTACAAGTTTTTGCAAGTATGTTTGTGTGAACGAGGAAAAGACTCGGGGTGAAAGTTTGAGTTATTGTCGGCAGAACTATACAGACTTGGCCCCGGTTAGTAATAAACAGGATAATGAAAAACTGATGGAGCTCTTTCCCAGTGTCAATGACGGTGTCTGGTTTGGACTGGAAAGGAACCACTCAGACAAAGACAAATGGCTGTGGTCAGGAGGTGGAGCGTTGACCTGGATTTTCTGGAATACAGATCAACCTGACAACCGAAATAATGAAAACAGTGGTTTTATAAACAAAAACGGCAGGTGGCATGATGCGTATCCAGGTAACACAAGACCCTTTTTCTGCTACAGAGCAATAGTGGTGAAGCAGGAAAAGACTTGGGAGGAAGCTCTGGAGTACTGCAGGAAGCACCACGAGGACCTGGCCAGTGTGGCATCTGAGACCGAGATGCTGCTCATCCAGAAAGAGCTGAGCAAACATAACACAAAAGAAGTCGTCTGGATTGGCTTGCGCTTCTTATCTGAGGACTGGCTGTGGGTAGACAGGGAGATGATGGATTACGAGGCCTGGAGTCAAGGGGGAAAGCCACTGTGCCCGAGTACTAAGACGAAGTGTGGTGCCTTACAGGTGACACGAGGGACTAAGGGTGTTTGGGAGGCTCATAATTGTGAGGAGAAACTACAATTTATTTGCTACTGAGCTACTTTATTTCATAAAATACATTTAAATCACAAATTATTTGCTGTGTTTAATACATTTTGGTTATTTTTCTCATCTCTGTCTTTGCATTTTCCGTAATTGATGTGTAATCGTCTCATTTCTATTGTGTGACAAAGTCAGCATTTCATTATTTTACAAGCACTATCTATTATGATTTTTGTTTCATTGAGAAAAGCATGAAAAACAAAAATAAAAAAAACATAAAAATAATATGAAATATTTTCCAGATTTTGTTCATAATATTCACCTTTTCTGTACTTTCTTAAACACATTTAAATATTAAAAGACAAAAATAATAAATATTCAGACTCCGGTATGTCACACCAGTAGTTCAGTAGCACTAAACTTTCTATAATTAATTTCAATAAGATTAGATCAGGGTCTGAGGATTCAGGGGACCACTGATTAAATGTTTGGGCATTCTAGTCTGGCATCTTCCTTCATCACCTGATCCACCACACCACCAGCCTCTCTTGACCCAAGTGTCCATGACGTGGCCTCAGGTCTCATAATACAATTACAAAATCAATCACACACCCATATGTCGGCTTGCTTCACTAGGACCGTGGATTCCCCGGTTGGGGAGCTTTTCAGCACCTCACCAGAGACTCCAAAAAAGGTGCATAATCTGTGATGGCACTCAGTTCGTAAGGTGCAGGAAAAACATTATCTCGCCCACTATGGACAAACTCTATGTGCAGCTGGGGGGCTAAAAATAAACTCACTCCTGTGAACCCCCTCACCTGACAGTCCTGTGTCCCTAAATCCAGTTTAAACAGGTACAGATTGAATTGCCTTTGACTACCGCCAAATTCAGAAAGTACCAGACCGCTATGGTGAGTGGTGCGTCCATAGAACAGACCCGTACGGTTTGTTAAGGCCGAGCCAAGCCCTGTGCATTTAAGATACATTCCCACTAAGCAATATCAAATGAGGCTCCAAGCTTGGCCTTCATGAATGTCAAATCAGCCCAGATGATCCCTCCAGGTAATTTTTCCATGCCAGGGTCTCTCTAATCAAACTGGTTCTGGGTGAGGGTCAGACTAAGAAGTCAGTGTCTGAACCCATGTATTAAAAAAGCGCAGTAAAAATAAAAACACCCACATGCCTTTAACGTAATGTATCTGTATTGCTTTAATGTTTTTATTTCATTTTTTTCCTCAGGAACAGGTAAGCCATGACAGCATAATGTAAATGATAAGCGTAGACAAAATCTGAGACCCTTTTGCACATCCATAGTAGAACATTCATACAACATACAAGTCTCATCTGTACAAGGGGTCACAGAATCTTTTTTTTTTAATTTCAATGAAACAACAAGGTAACTCTTGACTCAAAGCCAACAGGTACAATATAGTTTAGATTTTTTTAAATTGTATTTCAACATTTAGTTCTTTAGTTTTTCTTTTCAAATGACATTGATTTAAGTGCACTGTACCTCTTTGCTTTCAATAAAGCGCCACCGTACAATCCTAAAATCATTAACGCTGTAAAAACTGCAAAGCTGTGACAATGAAACATGGAAATTTGTAAGGAAATGAAAGAATAAATAAGAATAAATAAATCAATGACTCTCAAAGGGTGGGGGGGGGGGGGGGGGGGGGGGGGGGGGGACACCTTTGGAGGTCTGACAAGGCTGCAAGTGCAGAGCTTTAGCATCACGATGAGACATGTCTGACTTTATCTACCTCCAGCACTGATGTCTATTTGAAATTTAATGTTTTGGTAATTGAACAGAACTTCATTGTTCTTCTTTGAGATGGGCACAGTGGGACTTTTCAATCTTAAGCAAATACATTTTGGAGACAACAAACGCCTGCCCACCCCCAAAATACTTTTGTCATTGCAAGACATCTCAATGTCTTGCTGTCTTGCAATTATTTAATATCGAACATCCCATAATAACCTGGCTGCTCAAGTTGAGCTAGACTGAAAAATGAATGAAACACAAAACAAATGGAAACTGAGAAGCAGCATGCAGCAAGTTAGCATAGACGTATGAATCTTTGGCAAAATTATAACTGTAACTGTAACGGATGCATAAAAGCTGTTTTCATATTGCATTCGAGGTTGGCCTCCTCCTTTTTTTCTCACACATTTAAATGTAACAGCTTCGATATGTTTGCCTTCCAAATGTAAGGAAGCACACTCAGATATTTCTGTCTACACATTTCAGACCTGTCTCCTTTGCGCCCCACCTCGTTTGGGAAGAAGAAGAAAAAAAACAGGCAGAAAAAAAGAGTAATACATGACAAGGTGAAAACAAACATATACATGTACAAAGTAATGTACACCATATATTCAAACGCATTTCAAAATCGCCAGACTTTGAAATCATTAGCCAAAATAAGTATATATCTTTTTTTTCTCACCCTATTAGGTAATCTTCTTTATCTAGACTGTACAATATATGTATATATGAGTAATCATGAGGGACCAAAGCAACAAAAATAAATACTTTTTTTCGCTATGTCACCTTTCAAAGTAGTATCTATGTACATTTATATCAATATCAATTTTTTTCCCCTTAGCTTATTGTGAATGGTTGAGCGTGTGTTCAACAAGCAGGCATTGCGCACAGTGTGGAAACTTCTCATGTGTTTTTTTTTTCTTTGTTTTTAACACTAAATGGTATCCAGATGTAAATTTTGACAACACCGTGGAACATAAAACTGTCCTTGATACAGCGAAAGGTAACCCTGGCCCAAATGGACTGAAAACTAAATGAAAACAAAGGTAAAAACATAGCATCTCACCATCATGTGACTACTTCAACAGTGGGTTGTTCTACTTCCTTTTTTTGTTTGTTTCGTAGGACTCTGAGAAGAGTACAAAAAAAGTTTCTATTTCATGCAGTCTTTGACAAGTCATACGGCGTCAGAGTACTCGTCTAAAGGTTTTTAGTTTTAAGCACATGGCATAGAATGATTTCAGTGATGTTGGATGTCACTATGGGGGGGGTGCATTTTGGGACAACAACATGCATAAAGAACAGTGCATAGGTCCAGGTCATTGGGCCAGTCCCTGGTGATTTCCAGTGTGTTTCAGTGGCAGCGTCTATCAAGCAGTTGGTGATGACGAAGTCTGTGTGACTCTGGGAGGAAAGAGTCTTGGCCTGAATCAGCGGCTCCACCTTCTAGATAAAACAATCCCTCTGTCTGGCATGCAATTGCGAGCTTGCCGATATCAGGTGGATAATCCAAGAAGCAAGGTTTTTTTGTGTTTTTAGAGAGAGAAATCAGGCTCGGACTGGATGCTGAGGTGATGCAAAAGTGGCTGCACTGACACAAAGTTCGGTGACCTTAGCGTGGCATTGTTTTATTGTCCTTTTTTTCCCTCCCCTTTCTTTTTTTTGTTAAGTCTGGTCTGTTATGTGCAGTTTAGATCAGTCGTTTCACTGCAGAGCCCTTTCCAACACATAACAGACCTGGAAATGGCCACTCTAAGGATTTCACAATGACTTTTGTGGAAGGTAGAAGAGCTAAGCTTAAAGATCAAGCTAACATGCATAATGTCTTCAGACAGTTTTGCTAAAAGCCATCAAGGCCAACATTTTTTTTTTACTCCTGAAGATGAGTTCAAGAAAACAGATTTTTTTTTCAATGTTTCATCTTTTAAAAGGAGGAAATAATAATGGCTTAACAGCTACATCATTCTCGCACTTGTATTGCAGCTACCTTTGGTAAATCAATCGACAAGAACAACAGAAAACCCTGAAACATCCACTTCCTTTTATGTTCCCTGACTAGACTTTGCATTTTTCTTTTAGTCTTTAGCTAAGTTCTCCAAGCACAGGTTACCCTGTCGATAAATCTTCTCCCTCCAATGGCTTCCATGTTTGTCACATGCTTGCTCCGCATCACACATCCTCTAGCTCCAGTTTCGATCCACACCAAAGCCTTCAAACAGAGACTACTTCAATTAGATCAAAACAAACCAGCAAGGCAGAGAGGAAAAAACAGAGAAGGAAAACAAAAACCCAACATAAAACAGAAGGAAAGGACTCCATCCAGCCCTGGCAAAGAGGACACCAACAATGAGGGAAGATTGCAAAACAGCCACTGCCATTTGAACGTTAAGGGTTTCATCGCTGCATCATTTTAGAGACGAAGCCGACGATGGCGGAGGCGGGCTGATCTGGGTCCAGCTCAGCAAACAGGTGGCTGACATTGTCTGTTGTGCTTCCTTGTTTCCTTGCCACAAATCCAAAAAGCCTGAAAGCAAGAAAAACATATATTATACTTAAACAAAGGCAAATGACTCTGTTATCACAAGTCATTAGTCAGCAAGCAGTTTGACAGTCTACTTGTTACAAAAGTACTGTGCCAAAGTTAAAAACAAACAAACATGAATGCCTTTCATAACAAAAATATTCCAGTGTGCTTCAGTGACAGTGTCTATCAACAGGTCCAAATATAATTAAGGTGACCTTGAACAACTTCAAATTCATGCTGGGGCAAGCATCAAAAAAACATTTTGCTTTTGCAACTTTGGCAGTTGATATCCTCAGTTGCTAAATGCTTGCTAGGTGTGTTAAAAGAAGAGCCAGGCTTTTCTGAGACATTTTGATTGCATTAAACCAATGATGTCATCTATTTTTCACTAACTGAAGAAAAAACAGAGGGACAGAAGGAATAAGAGAAAGTGAAAACTCTCACTCTGATGTGGTGGATGAACATACAGCAATAAAAATTATTTGTGTGTGTGAAGTGCATTTCACACTCCTTAGTGTAGAAAGATCAAAAGTCTGATATTTGATTTTGTAACTTGAAATAAATGATTGTTATTTCTATGATACAGTGTTTTGTTTTTCAACTCATTTGAAGATTATCTGAGAATACACGTTTTAGCTTTCACCTTCACCACCATATTATTCTCTGTTTCATAGGTTGTTGTATCTCAGGCATGTTTGAGAAGATATTTTAAGGTGCAAATTTAAATTCTAAATTCACAACCCAAATAAAGTAATTAATTAAAAACATGAAAACTGTTAAAATCACAAAAACTATCATTTCTTAACTTTTACCTCAGGAGTTCCCATCAAACAGTGAGTTGACTTTTTTTGTTTTGTTTTAATAATGACACATTATTAATTAATAAATTATTATTAATCAAATGATCATACCTTAATCATAATATATATACATGCTTAGCCTTTATAAATGATAAAATGAGCATGTTATGAGCTTATTAAACAAGAATAAACATTTATATCTGTATTTAAATAAACTGCATACTAAGGAGGAGTATTGCTCTATAAATGATGAATTGAGCACTTACTTATTTTTTATTAATGTTTAGTAGTGTGTCATTATTATAAAGTTTGACCCCGTTTGGTTTCGTTTGCAAGCTGAGCGAGTGACTGTCGGTGAGTGTGATGCCCTGTGTGGACACTTTAAAGTGGACGGTGGTGGCAGCGGGCAGAGGGTTGGTTGACAGCGTCTGACTAATTGCCTTGGCAATTGCCTGAGGCCCAGTGAGCGATTCCATGTCCACAGAGTTGATGTAGAGAACATTGCACGCTAGAGGTAAACAATGGAAAAACACTGCTACATAAGAGAAGATCCTACAAAAAAAACAAAAAACAGTGTGCATGCAGTTTGTCTTAAAGTGATGGAAGCTGTAGTGAGGATAATTAAAAATGTATACAGTGAATAATGTTATGACACAAGTTATCATGCAACGCATATTTTTACATAACATGCATGAATTTCAAGTTTTTTCCGAGTTTTATTTAGTTGTAAAATTTGTTAACAGTGACTGAAACCCTCTGGGAAAGAGCACACTCATATTCAGTAAAATTCCATGATGAAGCAGAGCAGTGCAAACCAGTATTTACCATGGGCTTCCTCAGGAACCTTCTGGACTGTAAAGTAAGGATGACAAGGTTGTGTAAGCAAGTGATCTGATGTTTCTAAAAATAAAAAAAAAAGTTTTTTTCTTTTTCTTGAAATGCACAAATTGTCCATTCAGGGACCAGAACAGGCCTGATTCCATTAGTCTGTGCCACAACTGGTGACTGGCCAAACAGTTTCACATATATCTGATTATAAGCTGGTCTTTGTCATGCATGCGCAACATATCTGCAAAAGAACAGCACACGCTGACATCCAAATGCTGGATGTTAAACTCCTCATTGTGAGTAAAGTGACAAATTTTAAAGTAAACCACATGGGAACCGGCACTAAAACATTTGCAGCAAATCTAATCCCACATAAAATCACCATCATCCAGTTGAATATGGATATTTTAGGGAAGCAAACAAAAGCAAAGTGGCTAAAACTAAAGCTATCCAGAGTCCGGCGCAAGCCATATGCTAGCAGCCTCAGTATGAACCTCAGTATGCCTGCGGAATAAAAGCAGTTACGAAAAAAAATTTATGACAGAAGTGAAAAGGAAAAGGTGTTGATTTCATGTTGGCTGTTGAATTTATAAACATATAACTGTTTTGTTGTATGAATCTCTTGCAACTGGTTTTATTTGGCAAGCTGAAATATGTCAGGTAAAACTAGATATACAGGAAGTCATTTTAATTATCTGTATCTCTTTCCAGTAGGTTATTTTCAGTTACTTCTGTGAGACAATACCCGGTAACTTACTGTAGTTTTGGGGGAAAATTTTGTAAGTTTAAAAATTTCTATTATTGCTATATAATTTAGAATATTGCATTGAAGAAAATGTGATTTTGTTGTCATTTTTAGTTTTAAGAAAGAAACCAGAATTTAAAAAAATGGTATTGGCACATCACACTTAAAAAAAAGAACTAAAAAATTGGAAATTGGAACAGGCCAAGAAAATTGCAATTGGTGCATCTCTACTTTTCACAAAGAGTTAGTTTTTGTAGAATCATAATTTATCCCTTTTTTCTTCTAGTAGACTTCAGTGACACTTACCCGCTCCCTGCTTAAGAAGTTCAACAACTGGATCAGTTGGTGTGGTGAGTTCTAGTGCCTCTTCATTTGGGTCTGGAGAGACCGAATAGAGTAGATGTTATATTTTTGCATCTGAATACAATTACTTGCAGCAAATAAATTGTAAAGTGTAAAATAAAATTGACATTTTTATCAAAAACATGGAAGTACCTATCAATAATTTGGTTTGTACTAAAAGTCTGAGTGGATTCCCGTTCCATAAAATGTTAAAGAAACTAAGAAAGTAGAGTTAAAAAAACAAGAGTTACCTTTGGTGGGGATCATCAGTTTGCATGGCAAAGCCAGTGGGGTCATTGAGTGTTGGTACACCAAAGCAGAAAGACAGCCTACAAACAGAAAGCAATGGTCTCTCTGTCAGACTGGATCAGTCTGATATTAAATTAAATTTCAACCTGTGATTTTGATGTTGCAAACAGAAAAAAAACACCAGCAGAAACTCACCAAAATAGGGTTCATTGGGACAGCCCTTCAGGCGGACACCTTTGGGGTTTGTCTCAATCAGGAAGTGCCGCACTAGCTCGTTAGTCATGTCACCAACTAAAAGAAAGACATACTCAGCTGATCCAGCTGTTGGAGAAGGCAGATGTTTCACAAGCAAGCCAAGAGCAGAGTGCGGGAAGCCTTTACCTTTTTTGTTCTGCTGGACAGTTGGTGGTGGGCAAGCCACCTTCATAGCCAGACCATAGGCCCCTCTGAAAGAGTGGCTGTCCCTTATGACGAAAGCCCCAGGCTCCCTGTCCTTCAGCAAACTGATGGCTACAAGAAGAAGATGAGGAGAATAAAAAGAAAAGCAATGATGAGAGGATGAGCAGCTGAAATTGGTTGAAGTTCCTGACTCTCACCTTGCTCTCTGGAGATGTCTGGCTTGTACCAGTACTTGGAGGTGTCCTGGACAAACTTGACATTCATCTTGATGTCAGGATAACCGTCTGTTTGAATGAAATTAGGTGAAGAAAATCAGTGATATTTAGCCCATGAGGTTCATGAAAGGTATTAAAAAAAAAAGTTCCCTTTTACCGTATATAGACTTGGAGACGTCTGGGAGAGTGTGTGTCCCAGACAGGTTAGGCGTGCTGCTAACACTGATCGGTATTGGCATCAGGTTCTTGTTCTCCATTCTGTCTGCATCTCCACTGGACATGTGTCGCTTTTCTGGCAGCTGTGGGGAGACTGGGAAAGCAGGCGTGGCAGGCTGATGGATGCCCCCCTGGCGAGAGGCAGCGCCCAGCTCATCAGGCGTACTGTGTCCACTCGTTGCCGTGCGGCGCCCCATCAGAGGGCTAGGTGGCACACCGGCAGCTGCTGTTTTAGGGTTTCGGCCAATCAGAGGACTTGAAGGAACACCAGATGGAGGTGGGTGCCTGCCCAGCAAGGGGCTGGCTTGACCCAGGCGTCTCTGCAGTGCAGGGCTCGGAGGAGTATTGGTGGCCACTGTGCGGTGGAGGGTGTTAGGGCTGCCGGGGACTGTGTGGACGCCCATAATGTTGACCTGAGATCCGTCTGGGGAAGCAGATCTGTGGGGGTGAATAGAGGCGGGGCTGTGTGGGACGGCATCTGAAGAACTAGTTCTTCTTCTACAATCATAAAAGTGAGAAAAGGTATGTTATTGTATTTTTGTACCTGATCCTTACACCGAACATTAAATGTGATAAGGATGCTCAAGCTGACTTGATGTTGACATTTCAGCACTTATTCCAGTTCGTAAAATACATCTTGTGGATGATATCGGCAGCTCATATCTAAGTAACCTCAATGAAAATTACCCCACTGTATAATGTTATTATTATTATTTTAAAAGCATTATTAGGTCTTTTGGTTGGTTCGTCGCCCTCTGAAAGGATCCTAAACATGAACATATTGTATCAGTTTCGGGGGTGGGGTTTGGGTTTTTGTTAAATAGTGGCATTGAATATGCATTCATTTTTGTCTGTATCTGTGTGGATAGTTATTTATTATAATCTGATTGCCATTTTGAATTGAATCTGCAATTTTGACTCTATTTAGCTGTTTATGTGGATTAAATATAGATAGAAAACAGAGTGACTCCATCTGTGCTCAGTCTTTGATACTAAATTAATAAGGCTATTGAACTTTTGTTCAACTGCTCGCCAATGCAATGATGATGCTAATCTGTAAGTTCAACGAGAAAGATCTGTAATCACTTATATGCTTGCTTTCCTGGATGTTTGGCTGCTAATCTATTCTCAGCATCACTTTCACTTCTCTACAGCATCATACTGAATGATGACACCATTGCTTTAGTCCAGTGATTCCCAAAGTGTGAGCTGGAGCCCCCTAGTGAGCTGTGATAGTACTGCAGGTGGGTGCATTAATAACAGAAATTCAGTTTGAGGTACTGGTTTTATTTCTATCACTGCTGGGATAATGCTGCGATACATCATATACAGGCCACATGAAATGTGACTGGTGATTGTTCTCTAATGAAAGACATTATACACAGGAAGTGATGTGGAATTTCTCAGTGTAAATCCTTACAAGCAAAGTCTTGAATATTTAGGCTCTGTCATGTCTTAAATACTTTTCGTTATGTTATTATGCTAACACAGCACTCAGACTGCTGGTTTACTTGTGGTTTTTAGAAGTAGATGCTAGGACTCTCCATGATGCACTAAGCACTTCTTTTTCACTCACCTCTCTTCAAACACAGTGTGTTTATATGCATCTACAGCATGTTATTAAATGTTTTCTTCTCTTTTCTATCTTTTCTGTTTTGTCCTCATGTCTCTATGCTCTCATTTCTTTCCTCTGTGTCCTCACACACTCTATAACTTGTCTGGCCCCTCCCTGAGCGTGGTTCTGTCAAAGCTCTCTTCCTTTTAAAAGGGAGTTCTTCCTCCCCACTGTCGCCAAGTGCTTGCTCAGTTAACCTGAATATCTAATTTGGGTCTCCAAGCTATCTATATGCATGAAATGAAGTACTTTCACAGCAGTATGTCCCCATATGTGTCAATGTATTAGAACCGGAAACTTTTATTTTAATTTAAAATTTGGGCTTTTCACGCTCCAGTTGCGAAATCACTTTATTTTAACCTCAATCACAAGGGTTCTTCAGAAACTTTCAGCATCATACTCCGTAAATGACATCCTGGATATGAGTATAAAAAAAAGAAAAGTAACATTTGCTTAATATGTATAAAAAACATGTACAGGCTAAAATTTTTATCCAAGAAAAATAAGTGACAGAAGACTCACCCATCAGTGCTGTGGATGGGACTGCTGGAGGAGAGAGGAGCATTCAAAGGTTGTACCCTGGAGTCGCCAAAACCTCGATTATCTGCGTGTTAAAACAGACACACACATACATGTGTACGGTCAGATCGGTTTTTGGTGCATCACGCAACAGTTGGATGCCCTGAACGAAACAAGACAAATCAGTTAACAGGCATCAGAAGCTTGGAAAAGGCGAAACTGACAGAAACAGGAAATTAATCAAACATCAATCATCATAAAACAAAGACAAATCCATGTATAGTCGAGCACAGAAATATCAAATATGGGTTTGGTGGTGCCACAAAAAGTAAGCTTACCTTGTTCTCCAGTATTAGAATGAAAGTCTGACCACAAGAAGAAAAAAGAAGCAGACACCAACAGAAGAAGAGAGGGTGTGTGGAAAAGGAGGAGAGAAGAGAGATGCACTTGAGCTCAGAGCAAGAACTGTTAGCGTCGAAGCATTTGCAGGAACAATTCTACACACTAGAGGGCAGCAAAGTATTAAAGCAACCTTCTACTCAGTCAGCTACAGTATGACATAGTGCAGGGATTCTGTGCACTGTACACTTCTGTATAATTATCACTGGATGGCTAAAGTGCTTTTAGTCAAATCTAATTATGATTTGGGAGATTCAAATTCTTTGGATGCAAATACTGAAAACCTGAATGTTGTACCATGAACTGAATATCATTTTGTATACATCATCTGTAGTATATATACTGTCAGTTCTAAATGAAGACAAATATATTTAATGCTGGTAAACTGACCTGCTGCACCCTGCTGATGAGGCTTCAATCCCAGCGGTGACACAGGAGTCTTGCTCAAATCTGGAGGAGAGCGAGCTACGAGAAAGAAAGAGATTCAAAAGATTCTTAAAAATTTTGTATTTGCAAAACTTTCTCATTAGTGATGACATATGAGAATACGTAATAATGTACCCTGACTAATACAAGGAATGAAAGCACAGAGGTTTTCCCTTTTGCAAAAGTATGATGCAACATGGAAATTCATCAGATGGTGGATTTACATGTACGAATATGTAACACTTGAAGGCTCATAGGTGTCAAACTCTGGCCTGCGGGCCAATTTTGGCCCGCAGCCTAATTACATGGTAATTGCATGGTAAAGGGTAAAGGTGGGCAAATATGAATGTTTGTGCAAAAGAACACCTTCTTATTAGAACACTTGTGAGTTCAGGACTAATGACAGGAGAGAGGACTCTGGGGTTCCCAAATATCAGTATCACACAGACTGTCTGAACACGGAGGTCAGTGCTATAACTGAATTGAGTACATATATTTTGGGGGCAGTGGTTGGTGAGATGACTTGTAAGTTTGATTGTTTTGACTATAAAAACACACCTGGTTTGATGGAGGCAGTGAAAAGGACAGATCTCTTTTTCAGTGTTGTTGATAGGATTATAATTTAATGTTAATAGCTTAAATATATCCTATGTTATCCCAAACCTGGAGAGTTTTTCAAAGATTATAAAATACACCTAAGTCCACATTACTTTATATTTAATTGCACCAACATGGCCAAAGAATAAAATGACAAAAAGCAAAAGGATGGAAAGATAGAAAGATAAAAAGCAGAAGTAATAAAGATTGTTTCTTTCAGCCCTCACTGAGTTTCTTCTCTTGACCTCTACATTTGCATTTGAAAGAAATCACTAACAACATGGAAAATCCTTCTTTTGATTCGTTTGTCGGCTGTGAAGTCACGCAACCCCTATTAGTTGCTCTTTCCCAATAACCTCAGGCTTCATGTCTGTGTCTTTCTTTGATATATTTGAAGTGCATTGATGACAGAAATTTAAAGAAATCAAATAGCTGTTGAATTTAATTAAAAATATGGAGACCAAAATTACATTCCTAGAAGACCACCCATATGGAAAGGATATATATACATCTTATAAAGTTTGTATCTGTCTTGTATGAAACTTGTATGAAAAGCATACAAGGGTGAAAACACATATAAGGTCCCTTGAAAAATTATATAATGAAACTTGTATGTTTTGGATACTTACTAAAAAAATATATGAAAGTAATGAGAAAGTGGCCACTTTAATGAGTAAATCATATGTTTTTACTATTTCTTTTCCGTATGGGCAATGTTGGACGAGGAGTGCACAGAACAGACATAATAATGAGTGTTTAAGAAAGACTTTTATAGTCTGTTTCTTTCCTTGAAACTTTGTTCTCTCTTCTCCCTCGACAATACTGATGGGTTGAGTGAATGACAGAGCCTGCCTATGCAAATCATTTCTGTCAAACATCTCATAGCTTTGACACTTTGGGTATTCACAGCTCGCAACACTCTTTGAAACAAAACAATGATGGATCAGGTCTTCGTCTGGACCCTGCTCCTCCTGAGCTTTTCTGGAACTTCTAGCAAGTACAGTGGGGCAAAAAAGTATTTAGTCAGCCACCGATTGTGCAAGTTCCCCCACCTAAAATGATGACAGAGGTCAGTAATTTGCACCAGAGGTACACTTCAACTGTGAGAGACAGAATGTGAAAAAAAAATCCATGAATCCACATGGTAGGATTTGTAAAGAATTTATTCGTAAACCAGGGTGGAAAATAAGTATTTGGTCAATAACAAAAATACAACTCAATACTTTGTAACATAACCTTTGTTGGCAATAACAGAGGTCAAACGTTTACTATAGGTCTTTACCAGGTTTGCACACACAGTAGCTGGTATTTTGGCCCATTCCTCCATGCAGATCTTCTCGAGAGCAGTGATGTTTTGGGGCTGTCGCCGAGCAACACGGACTTTCAACTCCCGCCACAGATTTTCTATGGGGTTGAGGTCTGGAGACTGGCTAGGCCACTCCAGGACTTTCAAATGCTTCTTACGGAGCCACTCCTTTGTTGCCCGGGCGGTGTGTTTTGGATCATTGTCATGTTGGAAGACCCAGCCTCGTTTCATCTTCAAAGTTCTCACTGATGGAAGGAGGTTTTGGCTCAAAATCTCACGATACATGGCCCCATTCATTCTGTCCTTAACACGGATCAGTCGTCCTGTCCCCTTGGCAGAAAAACAGCCCCATAGCATGATGTTTCCACCCCCATGCTTCACAGTAGGTATGGTGTTCTTGGGATGCAACTCAGTATTCTTCTTCCTCCAAACACGACGAGTTGAGTTTATACCAAAAAGTTCTACTTTGGTTTCATCTGACCACATGACATTCTCCCAATCCTCTGCTGTATCATCCATGTGCTCTCTGGCAAACTTCAGACGGGCCTGGACATGCACTGGCTTCAGCAGCGGAACACGTCTGGCACTGCGGGATTTGATTCCCTGCCGTTGTAGTGTGTTACTGATGGTGACCTTTGTTACTGTGGTCCCAGCTCTCTGCAGGTCATTCACCAGGTCCCCCCGTGTGGTTCTGGGATCTTTGCTCACCGTTCTCATGATCATTTTGACCCCACGGGATGAGATCTTGCGTGGAGCCCCAGATCGAGGGAGATTATCAGTGGTCTTGTATGTCTTCCATTTTCTGATGATTGCTCCCACAGTTGATTTTTTCACACCAAGCTGCTTGCCTATTGTAGATTCACTCTTCCCAGTCTGGTGCAGGTCTACAATACTTTTCCTGGTGTCCTTCAAAAGCTCTTTGGTCTTGGCCATGGCGGAGTTTGGAGTCTGACTGTTTGAGGCTGTGGACAGGTGTCTTTTATACAGATGATGAGTTCAAACAGGTGCCATTCATACAGGTAACGAGTGGGGGACAGAAAAGCTTCTTACAGACGACGTTACAGGTCTGTGAGAGCCAGAGATTTTCCTTGTTTGAGGTGACCAAATACTTATTTTCCACCCTGATTTACAAATAAATTCTTTACAAATCCTACCATGTGGATTCATGGATATTTTTTTTCACATTCTGTCTCTCACAGTTGAAGTGTACCTCTGGTGCAAATTACTGACCTCTGTCATCATTTTAAGTGGGGGAACTTGCACAATCGGTGGCTGACTAAATACTTTTTTGCCCCACTGTATATTTACATTGAGGAGAAAATGCCTTGGGATAAAGCTTTAAGTTACTGTCAGCAGAAATACACAGACTTGGCCCCGGTCAGTAATGAACGGGATAACCTCAAGCTTCAGGAGCTCTCTCACAATCTCAATGACTACATCTGGTTAGGACTGCTGAGGAATCTCTCAGACAAAAACAAGTGGCTGTGGTCAGGAGGTGGACAGGTGACTGAGCTTTGCTGGAAACAGGATCAACCTGAAAACCGACCCAATGAAGACTATGGACTTTTTGATAACAAAAAATGGCGTGATGCACATGCAGACCATATCAACCCTGTCTTCTGCTACAGCACAGTAGTGGTGGAAGAGGAAAAGACTTGGGAGGAAGCTCTGGAGTACTGCAGGGAGCACCATGATGACCTGGCCAGTGTGGCATCAGAAACTGAGATGCTGCTGATCCAGAAAGAGCTGAATAAATATCACACCACTAAACATGTCTGGATTGGTTTGCGCTTCTTATCTAAGGACTGGATCTGGGTGGATGGGCAGGAGATGGACTACGAAGCCTGGGATGAAGGGGGAAAACCATTGTGTCCGCAGGCTAAGATGAAGTGTGCAGCCTTACAGAAGACAAGAGGGTGTCTGAGTAGTTGGAGGGCTCATGACTGTGAGAAGAGACTCAGTTTTATTTGCTACTGAGCTGTTTCCATTGCAAAATCATTTAAAGCCTTTATTTACTGTAGTTTGGTTGTTTATCTTTTTTTTCTTCTATTTTATTTGGAGTTTGTTCTTTGCTGTGTATTTGTTTCATTTATATATAATGAAAACAAAATTACTTAATTTAAACTTCAGCCTCTGTTCACAATTCAGTGTTTTCCAGCAGCCTTTCTTGTGCATTTTTTAATAAAGAAATAAATGTAATTTAGATTCAGACCAACAATTTCTATCTAATGTCTTAGACAGAGTGAGCCTATGTGTGTTGTGGCTATGACTAGGGGATGGAGAATATGGAATATGGAATAAATTCTCACCTCCACCACCTCCAAAGGTGGAACTGTTGGCAAACCTGTCTGTTTCATTGTCCTGAAACGTCTCTCGGTAGCTGTGCATTGGACCCTGAAAGAGATGATCAAGGCACACAGATATGGAGTTATGTCAGGAAGTATAAAAGAAAAGTATAATTAGTCTACAGAAAAATCAACGCAGCTTGACTTGATTAGAGTCAAGACACAATATCATGACAGAGTAATTAATAAGCTAAAAATAATTTAAAAAAAAGAGAAAAATCAAACTAGAATGGATCAACCAAAAAGACATGAAAGCTAAAACCTGCCTCTCTTTAATGGTTTTTGCCCAGAACTTTAGATTGACTAGCAGACATGCCTGAGGGGTTGTACAAGTTCCTACACCATGAGCATATGGGACACATAAAACAGAGCAAGACCACGAAGATATTTAAAAACAAGTAAAAGAAATTAAAATATGGAAAGTGCAGGAACATCAGTGTACTGTGTTATTCCTCCTCTGCAGCGTTCGCAGTCAGCTGTGGGTACTTTACAAAAGTTTTGCGTCATCACATCAGTCAGCTCTGCTTGATATAAAAGCATGCGTAAGTTTCTCTGTCTCACTCAGAGCAAGCAGAGTTTGAAGTTCAAGCACATTTTTCCGCAGATAAGAGAAACAGAACAGAAAGTTAAAATCCAAATCAGCAGTCACTGCTAGTTTGTTGCTTGGTTGGGGTAGGTCTGAAGTCAGAACTTTTATGAACAATAAACAGTCGAGAGCTCGATGTTTTACTGTAGCTCACCTCATGCTGAAGGGGAAATTGTTTAGGACTCTTTTCCATAATACCAGGATAGGCCCAAAGCTGGGCATGAAGTATGACTGTTTGCTTCCTCCTGCACCACCCCAATTAAAAACATGTCGCTATATGTCGCTATAGCCCCTTCGTGCATAAAATGAAACTACTTCAGTGCAAATATGAACTTATCGGCTAATAATAGCTACTTGCGGAACTATCAGAAGCAACATTTCTAATGGCACAATAGAATTTAAAAAGCAAATAGGAGAGAGAGCAGAGACATCTGTCAACTATGTAACATGTGTTGACATTGGATAGGTTGTCCACCAGAGGGCACTCTGCAACTTCCCTTTGGGCAGTGCACAGCCTGCTGACCAGTGCAGAGTCAGGCAGAGGGTAAATGAATAACTACACATAACAAATATGACCAGCTGATGCTGGTATTGGTCTTGAAAATCCTACAACAGTCAGCCTCTAGGATTTATCATGATTTTCAGTGGGGACAAAATTAGTGACAAAATCATGTGCTCGTGGCTTAACCATAAAATCAAGTGCTGTACCTCTCTGGGTCTTCCTCCTGGGTTGAGAGCAAGATTGTTGGAAAAATCTGGTGAATCCACTGCTGACGTACTATCATGGCCGCTCTGGTACTGTCCCTCACTCGTGGTCCGACGCCTGCCCGTCTCCTGTGTCACTTCTGGGGTCATCCCTCTGGAACGAACTCCTGTATCCCCCAAAATATTTGAGTATGAGGAATCATCAAATCATTATACCCTTTTTTAATATCTTTTTATGTTGCTTGTGTAGTCCCGGGATATTTGTTCAAAGATGTATCAGCTAAAGAGAAAGCATCCTATCAATATAAAAGGGCAGCATCATTCCCTCTTTAAGAGAGACAGAGCCAGTGAGAAAGATTCTCAATGTTTAAAAACGTGGCTGCAAGTAATAAGAAAGCAGTGGGAAAGGACAAATAATTGGGAAAATGATGAGGAAGCAGAGAAAGTTTCTAGAAATGCAAGACAAATAAAATGAAACAAAGACAGAATTTAAAGGTGGGGTAAAGTGGACAAACCAGAGAAGGAATAGGAGCGATGGCGGTCAGATTGTTGTGGTGTCATGCTTTCACTGATGCCCCGAATACGAGCGTTGTACTCTGTTTCCGGGGAGGGATGTCAAGTGGTGGAAGGGAGGCAGCAGGTGAAGGTAGAGGAGGAGGAGGAGAGTGAGTGCAGAGGAAGAAGCAGTGGAGGGTAGGGTTTCCATACAGTGAAGAGATGGGTTGAATGGAAAAGGAAAAGAAAAGTCAGAGCAGAAATGGATAAATAAAAGTATTCTCCAAATGAGATGACACGCAAGCCCCTAGCTAAAAAAGGAACTTACATTTTTGTTCCACTGGGAGGCACTTTAGAGCTTCCAAATCATTTCAAAGAAAATCGTGCATGCCGACATTGCATGGAAGCTGGGATCTCTGAATGCCTGGCTATTCTT
Source organism: Aulonocara stuartgranti (assembly GCF_965226115.1). Taxonomy (NCBI): domain Eukaryota; kingdom Metazoa; phylum Chordata; class Actinopteri; order Cichliformes; family Cichlidae; genus Aulonocara; species Aulonocara stuartgranti. The sequence goes on from NC_138958.1 coordinate 22,882,373, forward strand.
ACTCTCACCTCATTTCCACTCTCAGCAGCTCTGCACAGCTCTCTGAGTCAGAGAAGCTAACTTTATGAGTAAGGCTTATTCCTCTAATACAACACCCTGTAATGGATCGGTTATAGAAACTGCACCGCTGGCATTCTACTTGGTTCTTAAGATTACAGAGACTTCAAGATAATGCGTAAATTGTGTTAGCCATTTTGGATATATAAGTTTTGTTGAATATCATTTTCAGAATATCAAAAGTGTTTTAGGCTATATCATATGCTACAAATCTGCTTTACATCTTTATGCTTATTTATTTGCTCATTAGTTTCAGGCAAATCATCCATAATGTTCCCTGAACCTCCAAAACAGAGCATCGCTAATGACTGTATTAACCTGCTCTTTGAGTCCCCTTTAGGGGCTACAACATGCCACCATCAGTCCAACAACCCACAAATACTGACATATGTGTGTTTGTGCAATCTTTTCCTTGAAAACAAGAATAGCAAAAAACGATTTCACATATTCTTTTTTAAACCTTAAAAAACTTGGAAACTTTGAAGCTAATCCATAATAGACGTAATAGATAATCAACTGTAAAAGAATTAATTTATGCACAAAAAAACAAAGAACAGCATAATATCCTGCAACAGTTACAAGTCCAGTACCACTCACTCTGTCCCTTCCTTATTCATACACTAACTCCAGACAATATCTTGAAGCCTTACCTGCAATACGGTGTGCTACCAGGCCTTCCAAGTTTAGCGTCTCCTCCTCTGCATCTTGTTCTCTGGGCAACGATGAAGAAGATGTGTCCTTGGGCTGTGGAGTTACAGTGGGAAGGGGTGAAGATGAGGCACTATAGCCTGGATACGGAGACGAGCCCTGCAGTTCTGGGGAGTGTGATGTGCCACTGCTTGGGTGGGAGTTCATGGGCTTCACTGGGGTCTGCTGATTGAAATTAGAATCAGTGGTGTAATGAAGGGGTGCATGGCGAGTATGGAGGTAGGGCTCAGGAGTGTGTGTTGGGGTGATATTTTGGTGTTGGTAGCCAGCATTGGGCCTCTGGGGAGAATGCACTGGAGACTCCATAACTGGGCTCTGGCTGACTCTCCCAGATGAGCGATGGGGCTGATGAATGCCGTCGCCAATTGATCCAGAGCTGTTGTAGCCATGGATAGCAGAGTCTGCTTGGTATGATGGCCTGGCCAGGGTCTGGGAGAATGGCACCTGGGATGAATTGAGGCTGTTCTCACCAGGGGGCGCACTGTGGGACTTAGACATGTGAGAGTTGATTGGGTCTAGGTCAAGCATCAGCATATTTAGTGCCTCGATTGACTGCTCAATGTCACGCTGTGAAGCTGAGGTGGGAAAGTGGGGCAAGCTATGAGTTGACTGAAGAGGAGGACCAAATGGATCGTCTGGTAGACTATGCTGATGCCAGGCACTGAGACCTCGTTGTACAGCATCCCGGCTACTGGTGCTCCTCTCAGGGGCCCTGGGCATAAGTTTTGGGGTGGTCTCAGGGCTGCTGGCAGGTGGGTTCCCAAAGGACTGTGAACGATACATCCCTCCTCCATTTTGATAATTGTTGTAACCCCCCTGTGGCGATGGTGAGTCCACGGATCTCTCTTGCATCGCTGTAGGAGTTCGTACTCCATGCACCGGCATCTCGCTTCTATCAAGGTATGGCTCGTCGTTCTGGCCACTGACAGGAGTCTGTGATTGGTAGTACAAGTCAGCTGGTGTTGCTTGGCCCTCAAGGGATGAGATGGTGCCCAAACTGTCCACACTGTTGCCCTCTTGACTATTAGGCAGCTCGTCGTCGAGAATATCTGTCTCACGCTCCTCTGTTGAAGGAGCGCCCACTAACCTGGTGTGGCTCCCGTTGACATGCACCTGTGCAGGAACTAAGTGTCGTACTCCTCCTCCTGGACAGGTAGATGTAGGCAGGTAGGCTTGCCGCTTAGTTGGTGCCTCAAGGCCACTCAGAAGTTGGTCGAGCTCTCTTTTTTCTTGCGGACTGAGTGGTGGGTGAGTTGCTGTTGGATTGTTGTGGCTCACAGCACTCTGCACAGACTGGCTTTGCTCATCTGTGCGATCAGTCTTGATCGATGCGGTAGAATTGCCTGAGTCACTGCTCACAGACAGGGTATGGTCGACAGCAGGGAGGGAAGTGTGGCCTGCCACAGGAAGGGTGTGGTCAGTAGTTTGCAGGGGATGGTTGGTGTGCTGCAATGGGTTCTCGTTAGTCAAGGGGTTTTCACGGACTGGGAGGCCATTGACTGTGACAACTCCCTCCAGGGAGTCTTTTTTCCGGATTTGGGCATAAAGACTTCCATCAAGTGGGCCCTGGGTATGAACAACATCTGAAAGAGAGAAAGAGTACACAATATAGTAAACAACATACTAAAATTATGAAACAGCTCTCAACTCTAAAGTTCATGAAATGGAATTAACACAATTAAAAAAATACTTTCATTTAAATAATTTTGTGTTTAGGAAAAAACTGTTTACGTTAAGGTTAATGGGCCCCAATCATCAAGTCATTTTTTTGTATGGGACTGGATCCCTGACACCACAAACATAGTGACCCCCCTCTGCACTCAACTCGTTTGATTCTCAGCTGCAGCATGCTGCCCAGCCACCAGCAACACAACCCCTGCAGCTCTATTAATAGCCAATTTTCAGATCTTAAAGCCCCTGTCACGTTGCGTCAGTGCAGGCCCACATGGTCTGACGTTAACATGGGTGGGTTCTGCACAACACACCGAAACAACTGGTCTGTGTCAGCCAAAGGGAAAAGGAGTCATGCCAGTTTGAAACCCCAGAGTTGGACTATGAGAGGAGCTGTCGTCTTTAGGTTGATTTCTTGCTGCTGAATCATGCTTGCAAAACAAAACCAGAGTAATTGCGTACATATTGTGCAATGCTATGAATAAAAGTAGCCACCTAACGCTTTACAAGAATGTGCAAACCATGTATGGGTGGACATATTATTATCATTTATTTTGTGGTGTTTATCACTTATAGCAAATCAGACAAGGTAATATTTCATCTGAACCAAACAAGTAAACTAAATTCCTTTGGTCTGGCTATGGTTGGTCTGGTTGGGTGTTAAAACAGTTTCAACTATTCAGCTCAAACTTTACACTGTTAGCTAAAATGCATCATAATTTCCTCGTAATAAACAAACTTTAATTAACTGATAGCTAGAGCTTTACCAATACCTATATTTTGTGATTTAAAAATCAGGTGATATTTTTTCCTATCAGATATACAAAACAGATACAGATTTCCATAACACACACCAAGCAATATAATACAACAATACAGTTTAAAAATAAACCTGCTTTATTGTGTATTACTTGTCTATGCTCGGCCTGACTCTGCTCAGATCAGCTGGTTGTTGTGCTTGTAGTCTTCCAAAAATGTGTTGCCAACAGGGAAGTTGCATCCATAGGTACATCGATACTTACTGAGCGTAACACTCCGCTAAGACGATTGAATTATTAAATTGAGATTTTTAGCTAGCTATTGTTATATTCGGCTGACAATTTCGACTGTTTAGCCATACCATTTGCAAACACAAGTTTACTTTCACATTAACCGAACTAATCTTTTCAAGCACCCCCTGGCTACTACAGAGATATCACTTGGAGGTTTTCTTCCCGTTCACCTCTTACATGAACACCAAAGATAGGTCTTATGCCATATGCTCCAATATTTTATCCATATAATAAATACACAGTCTAATTGTATTTTAAACTGTATTTTAAAAAGTTAAGATAAGCTGTTTAAAAATGTAGTTTTACACCAGCAACAAATCATTCTGTGGTACTACCAACATATTTACAAGAAGGAAAGTCATGCGACAGCAGTGGCTTTCAGTATCTAAGTGTGCATATGCAGAGTGATACACAACATATACAGAAGCATGGCTCATATGTAGGGTGTTCCAAATTGAGCGACCCCTGGGGACAGATGGTGAATCACTCAGACCTCAGCTATTTCCAAACCCATGTCAACAACAGCTCACGGCCACAGTAGCAACAAGAATGAGAGGACAGGGGACGAAGCCATAATCACAGTTTGTCCCTGTGGTTGCTTTTAGTGTTGGCACATTATGAAAGCATAATTCCAGGTTTACAGTTACATTTTGTTTGGACTTGCGGAATTACTCCAAAGCCTTACGCATAAAGATTTAAGCCAAAATAATGAATCTTTTTGTTCTTGCCAGCAATATATACACTTTAAATATTCATGTTTCTTATATTAAGTTTCTTCAAGTTCTAAAACCCATATTTATATTTTAAATCAAACTCATGTAAACATCCTTACCTGTAGATCAAACTTCCAATTTTTTTTTTCTGTGATGATTAAGTAAAAAAATCAGGAAAGATTAAATATTTCCTTTTCAAAACAGTGATTCCGTTTCAATCTACAATTCGGAAGTCCTTTCGGAGTCTCTCAGTGACTAAACCTTCTGCCTCTGAGCTTCTTCTCTCACTCCCCCTGTCCTCTCTGATTCATGTCACCCGACATGTGCTCTTCTGGAGCGAGGTGGGGCTGTACCACTGAAACACCCGCAAGGGGTGAGTTGGCACTCTGGGATGATCACTGAGCGTTCCCGGCAGCGGGGGAGGAACTCCACCAATGTCACCACCTCTACCTCCACCCATGTGCCTGGAAAAAAAAACCTACAACTCCTGCACCATCTGTCTGCCTGGTAATGCCATTAGGGGGATCCCTTTACTGTGCATCTCACTCACTCCCCCACATCCTAAACTTTAAATCCTTAATAAGTGGGAGGTTCTATTGTTTAAAAGAATCCCATAAACTCTATTAATTATATTAGAACCATAAGACTTTTCAGAGATCGGTTGTGCATATTTTCCACCAGCTGAGCTCTCGGGTCTTTTCCTCCTTCTGACCTTTAACAGAATAGAAAATGCCTTTGTTCTGGTTGATAAAACATGCTCTTTTAGACTTGACTAAGCCACGATGGCACTTTTCCAGCTGCAATTTAACCCCATAGTGATTGTAAATCATCGGAACAAACACTGCCATTTGCCATGTTATGGCTCAGATAGGACAAACTAAAAACGCACAGAGCAGCAGCATCTGGGTAACAGTGTAGTATCAGCTTCCAGTGGATCAAAAATCTAACAGACCCACAAATACCTAATTTGGTCTCGCCAACTAACAGATGTTAAATGAGCCAGTGGGATAAAATTACAAAAGTGAAACCAGTCTCTGACTCACAGGGTGATTGTTTCTGTAGTGAATTTGATCTTTTTAAAGATGGTTTGGGGTATTTTTATTTTTGGTATTTTTTGTTTTTAACTTGTTTAGATGTCACATTGAAGAGAACAGAACCAAAGAATTTGAGACTTTCACTACATTTTTACACTCGTCCCAGACTCACGCTGGTATGTGCAAACATTGGGAGACAAACATTAAGCGGTATGCATATCTGCTCCAGATGTAGCGTAAAGGAAGAGGGGTAGACTAGTGTTAAAAGAGCTTGACCTTCATCTGGAATACCAAGGGATGAGCATGCTGCAAATAACCAGCCTGCCAGAGTTCCCTTCAGCCAGGCAATGATCATTGTTTCTGTTTCAGAATATGCAAGTTCTGCTAAACCTGAGATGTTTTTGGGAATCTGTCATATAGAAAATTTACTGTTTTCACTACTGTCTTGCAAGAATGAAAGTTTTCAGACAATCTGACCTGCCATCTCCTGGCCAGTATGGGAAGACACAGGATCCAGAGCACTCCTCACTCATTTCTCCAAGATGCAAGCAACGTCTGACAGAATAATAGGATTTCATGCATTGGCTGAAAACGTGTCACATGTTTTAGGCAGTCAGCTATCAATTTCGGGATGTCAGAGCTTCTATCATCAGAAAAGTCCAGCAATTATGTGATATTATAAGACCGTTATAGTTACTATAACATTCATATAACATCATTACTGCCTGAGAGAAGGGCATTAATACAAGAATATATGGATTTTTTTATGTTTGCAAGATTTAGAAATATGAATAGCCAAACTTATCAGAAGCTACTTAAGTCTCAGCACTGGCCAAAGGACTAAAAATGACATGTCCTAGATTTGACTTTGCTTATGAAATACGGACATAGTAATACATTTAATGTCCAACTATGCCAACAGTCAAAAGATATATCATGTGCCAGCCTGGTGCCTATCGTAGAACTGTCAATGTTAGGGAGCAGAGCTCCAGTGTGGTATTTAATCCAGTGACCATTATTATGAATGACACAAACAAGCAGCTCTCCAGCTGCATAGAACAAATTGCTTTCTTATAGTGTCGATAAATAGCTGCAGTGGGCCTCAAATTAGATTGGTTGAGTCACCAAGCCTTGGCTAACACAAATAGCTTACAGCTTGCTTCTTACACCAGTTAACAAGTATAACATGCCATTCCTTCTGCTGCAAAAGGACAATGCCATGCCATCACTACTACTATTTTTAATATGTAGATGAAGCCAAATCAGCTCAAAGAAATATTTGAACATATTGAAGCAAGAAAAAAAAGCTTTTGACTTTGTCAGAGTCTTTCAGTCTCTCTTACTCACACACTCTGACTCAAACCTGTGCCTGTGCATGCTTTGTATTCCCTCAAGTAACAGGTGCTGTCCTTTTTCACGAAAGTGCCAGAGGCATTACTCATGTTGTGTTGCACGTGGACACGCATACATCCACACGTAGCACCTGGCTCTGAGCTGTATTCTCTGAAGTGTTCACTTGAGTGTCTCATTGCTACATCACAGCCTTGGAAACAATTAAAAAGCCATTTAAACACCTGCGTCCAATAGCTTATTATAAATAGACAACGTGCTACACAAACTGTTATTGCCGTATCCATCCAGCTGGGATGGAGATTACACACATTGTTAGTACATTCAGGATTAGCAGACAGGTTGATTGAAGTGTCCCATTTGCCAACATACCTATATCTCAATTAAAACATAGTTAGCATATCATTTGATACTGTATACTGTCAACATGTCATATGTACAATACTTCTGTTCCAACATGTATTGTTTTTTTTCTTACAAAACAAAAATAATTTAGTTATCCAGCATGTTCTCTGTAGTCATGATTCATTTAAGTAGAGTTCAAACTTGATTTGTTGGCATAGTGATAGAATATTGGTCAATTTGTTCATATTGAATGTAATTTTTATACAGATGTTACAGTTTTCTATGTAAATTACTGACTATACAAAATGACACAGATTCCCAGCTGTGCCGTGGTGTTCAAGGGTTGCAACCTTAAGATAAGCTGAACACGCCTAAAGGGCAGACCGTGACCTTCTAAAATATAGGAGCCATTTTTTCAAAATAGACAGATTTAAATATAGAAGCACATTTAAAGTTTACGTGCAAGATTAAATGGACCCATATGGCGTGTCACCCACCCACTGGGGCGATCGTGGCTCAAGAGTTAGGAGTTCGCCTTGTAATCGGAAGGTTGCCGGTTCGAGCCCCGGCTCGGACAGTCTCGGTCGTTGTGTCCTTGGGCAAGACACTTCACCCGTTGCCTACTGGTGGTGGTCAGAGGGCCCGGTGGCGCCAGTGTCCGGCAGCCTCGCCTCTGTCAGTGCGCCCCAGGGTGGCTGTGGCTACAATGTAGCTTGCCATCACCAGTGTGTGAATGTGTGTGTGTGTGAATGGGTGGATGACTGGATATGTAAAGCGCTTTGGGGTCCTTAGGGACTAGTAAAAGCGCTATATAAATACAGGCCATTTACCATTTACTTAGAGAAGAGGCGTGAAATTATAGCTTTCGTGGACACAGATAATGTTACCTCTTCAATGAAGGTCTTTTTGAAATTGGGAGTGTGTCTGCCTAACAGTTAGCTTTGTCAACTGTGAAAACATTTTCACTCTGTTTTGCAACAGGAAGCATTGTAACTCACATTTTAAATGTTTCTATTTTCTGTGTAATACAATAGTTTTAGAATTCTAAGGTGTACATTTTATTGGTAATTTAATGTATTAAATATAATTGACTTTATTTTAGCTGTAGAATAAGTTCAAAGACATACAGTGAAGTTTTTACATTACTCTATGCACACTGTGGTGTAATTACATCGCTGCTGATTCCACAGGAATTAAGAGCTTCTGTTTTTAAACAAAATGGACTTGATTAATTGATCATCAGTGTGAAGTGAGGAGTTTTGGCAGTTTGCTGGATGGGAGCATTCAGGTGTGTAAACACAATGCCGCAGTCGTTCCAGGAGTGGATGTTCCATCAAGGTCAGACAATGCTCAGAAAAACTGCAAAGAAACTCAAGAGCTACACCTCAGACTCTACAGGTTTCAGTTAGCATGCTGAATGTGAAAGTTCATGAGGGTAAAATTTGAAAAAGGCTGAACAAGTGTGTTTAGTATGGTTTCCAGGAAAAACACCTTATTTTAAAAATGACAGTTTGTTTTAGGTTATCACAGGTGAATCTTTACAAACCCAATGACTTCTAGAACAATGTCCTTTGGACAGATTAGACAAAAGTGCAGACAAACCCAGCACATGTGCACAAAAGACCTCATCATCAACTCTCAAGAATGGTGGTGGAGGGGTGATGATTGTTTTACAGTCACAGGACCTGTGTAACTTGCATTAGACCATGAACTCCACTGTATAGCAAAGTGTTCTAGAGCAGCGGTCCCCAACCTTTTTCGCGCCACGGACCGGTTCATGCCCGACAATATTTTCACGGACCGGCCTTTATGGTGTTGCGGATAAATACAACAAAATAAAACTAGTACCGGTACCGTAAAAAAGAAGATTTATTCATAACACACATGAAAAGACCCAGGAAAACCGAGTTAACGATAAAAATGATAACAAAATAACGCTCAAAACTGATAAAAACCCTGAAAACTATACATTTCACACCTGAGCCGCAACTCTCGCGGCCCGGTACCAAACGACTCACGGACCAGTACCGCTCCGAGGCCCGGGGGTTGGGGACCGCTGGTCTAGAGTCAAATGTGAGGCCATTTGTCCCAATGGCGAAAGCTTGGCTGGGTCATGTAACAGGACAATGATCTCAAGCGCAGCAGCACACCTACCACAGAATGGCAGAATGAAGGTATCAAAATTGTCCAGTCAAAGCACAGACCTCAGTGTGATTAAAATAATGTGGCAGGATCTTATGAAACCTGTGCATGAACGATTGCCTGCAAATATCATTGAACTGACGCCAATGTAAATAAGAGTGAGCCAAAATTCCTCCAAAATAATGTGAAAGTCATGCACATAAAACAATCACTTCAAAGTGCAATAATTTTGCTAAAGGTGGTTCTATAAGCTAGTGAATCGCTATGCACATTTTTTACTTGACTATATTAAATGATCCAATAAGATCATGACTGGCAACAAAGCTTTGAACGTACAGAGGCAGGCCTGCACATGCACAAACATCTATATACATACATGCGGTGATGTCAGCAACTCATCCAATGTCTCACAGGAGGATGTGACATTCACCTTCACAGCTTTCATACCACTGTGACGACGGCAAGTCTGCATGCCACCAGAGGGTGACTGGGTTTGACTGACAAATGACTGACTTGCCCTAAAGAGCTGTGTTCATGTGTGTGAGCGTGAGATATATGTTAGAAGAGGGGGCTCAAAACAGGGTGATATTGCAAATAAACTCTTTATTGTGCATCAATTTCAGTTATGGAATCATTCATTTTAAGACATATACGTGTGTTTTTTTTATTGAAAATTCCTGAAAAAATACAAATCTATTAAAGCCAAGCTGAGCTATTTTACTTTTCTAAAAACAAAAATTTCAGCCACGTCCTGGACTTCACAGCAGAAAATTAGAGAGAAAGTGAGACAGGATGATGTGACAGTCCATCAGTGAAAAGGTGTCATGGTTGGCGTATCAGTGACTGGCACAAGGAAAACTGTCGCCTCCATGGTTTTATATTTGCCATGTCTGTCTCTCGGTCTATCTGTCACTGTCCGGCTGTCACAGTTTGAATTGAGGTGATGCGTCTGTATCAGTGTCTGTCTCTGAGATTACTTTCAGGGTGATGTCATCCATCTGTCTCTCTGTCATCTGAGTAACTGTCATAAAAAGCTGTGTCTGACCGTCTGCCAGCAGCATCTGATTCATGTCAACTCATTTTTATTCATGCAAGAGAAGAACTGTCAGATCAAGCTGGAGATTGGAAGATATGGGATTTCTTGTTAAGCTAAACCTCAAAGAACCATTTTTACCATTTTGGGGTGAAGCTCGGTGTAAAATAAGGGCGATAACAATAATAGGAGGCCATGAAGTACCATTATTGCAAATTTGTGTTGCAACGTGGGTCCATCTGTACAAAAATGTCATTAGCAGGGATTTAAAGTGTGAATTTATTTTTCAATGTTTCAGTGTGCTGTTTTGTTTTTGTGTCACTATAAGACTGGACTCCCACACGCACCACCACACATTTCCTATATTCCTATAATTTGTAATCTTTATAATCTTTATAATCTCTTCTGCTATTTGCACATTCTTTACTGTAAATTAATGTAAAGTTAATTTGTAAATTTTGTAGTAAACTGTAAATTGTAAATATTGTAAAACTTTTCTTCTGTCATTTAATGGTCGGGCATTGTACAGCTACAAGCATTTCACCCCCATGTCATACTGTGTATGGTTGTGTGTGTGTGACAAATAAAATTTGAATTTGAATTCTACAGTATAATTGATCACCTGTTCTAGTTGCTGCAGGAGAAAAAGACAGGAGCTCTGAATACCAGTAACAAGTAAAAGTTAAAATATCCAAATCTTTATTCCCAATCTAGAGGTCGCATGCAGAAGAGGAACACTGCTGAAAGGCAAGTTCCAGTAAACATGCACAAGGCCGCACAAAGAGCAATAACACTAGAAATCATGAAAATGTAGAATTTAAACTTGAAATGCACAACAACGTTTGGAAAGGTAGAAGAGGAAATGAAAGTGGCGAGAAGAAAAGCAAAAATAGGAAGCAGAAACTGCTTAAGCACAACAAGGTAGTGAGCAGTTACAAAATAACAAGTGTCATTAAGTAACAGTAATTTTTTTAAGTAACAGTAACATAATACATTACTGTTATTACATTTACTGTTATTACATTTAGTAATTACATAACAATTAACAGGTAAATATTGCTTTCTGGGTAATTTAAGAAAAGTAACGTGTGGTAATTTTGAGAGAAAATTTTGAAGCTGTACCAATCAAATGTGTGCATCCAATCTTACAAGGAGATTGCTTCTGATTGGGTCATTTCCAAACTCTTCCCAGCTTTCGACAAAACTAAATAAGTTATGACTGGATCTCATCACTCCAGAACATTTTCATCTCCTTTTTATTCCTTTCATCACAGTTTTTGTGCTCGAGAGTTTTTACTTAGCTATTGTCTTGTTTTTGTCAAAAAATAAAAGGTTGGCGGGAGAAAATTTGGTCAGCAAAATTAACACTGGAGTAGTGCAGCCGATTACGTTCTCTGGCATGCAATTAAGTAACTTTCAAGAAAAGTAATGAGTAATGTGTAATATCCAACCAAACATCCATCCATCCAGTTCAGGGTCAAGGGCAAAAGATTGTCAAAGGCTGTTTGTCCTGAAATGTAATGTTTTCCTAGGCTTCATCATCCTGTCACATGCCTCTAAAGCAAAATGCTGCATGTCAGGGCATTCAAATGTGACAGCAACAGGTCCCAATAAAGCGTCAGTATGTGATGAGCAGAACATCAGAATTAGAATCACACCAGCATATCTGGCGTGCCTGTCTCTGGACGTGGCGTGCTCTGCTAACTGCCACACGTGACATCATCAAGACATCATCATCTGCATGCTGTCTGCACAGGTGCCGGTCTGTCATCCCCTGACTCTGTCAGAGCTTTCCACGACCATATTTACCTCTGCTGCATTCCTATAGCACCAATATACAAATGTGGGGTTTTTTTCTGTTTTTTATGACACATTTCTTAATATTTGACAACTTAACATGAGTAAAATGTATGTTAAATACTGGATACTAACAGTCATAAATGAGCCTGCGTTGACCAAAGCTGTTTGAAAAATGGGAAAAAGCAGGGTGGCAGACAGCGAGAATTTATATAAAGCTACACGGAGACATCGAGGCAGACAGTAGGAGAAAGGAGGCATTAAGAGATGGGGACACGCTCAGCAGGGTTTCCATTGCTGGGATTTGAACCTGCTGCCACCGCTCACCGTGCTGTCAGCAAGAAGTCTAACTAGAAGCATTATGCGGTCATGCGAGGCACACACATGCAGGCTGCTTTTAAAATACCCCACTGCGCTCCATGTCTCAGGGTTTTATCTCTGCAAACGTTTAATGTGTACAGTAGATCTGTCAGTAAATGTTCTCAATTCAATTATATAGCTTAATTTTTTGTAATTAGGCTTTTTAATGATAAAAAATGGCAATGACTGAGGAAAAAAACACCACCACCAGTGTCTGTCTGTCACTGGAGCGACACAGAATGCAGAAGCTGGGTTTCCGTTAGGATAACAGGCAGGGAGGTTACTATCAGCCTACAGTACCACACACTGTGTTTGTCCAAGTCAGAACAGCTGTTTGGTGTCGGCCTGTGTGCTTCAGACACACCGCTGCCCGCTCAAGCAGAGAGAGAATGATTAAGTCGAGTCTAATTAGGGATCATCTGTCAATGAGTATCTGCTGAGCAACTGAAGGTAAGTCAGACTCAACAGTTTAATCTCGCGTAACAGTTTTTAAACAGATCTTGAAATATAATTTTGTATAATTTTGTATCATCTCATGCGGCAAAATTTTCAACTCACTACAAAAGTTACGATTGTTCAAACATCGTTTTAAAAAGAAATTCATTCCTACATGAACTGTGTCAAAGTCCAAGCTTTCTGCAGCTCACACGACGTTACCAGCCAACCGAGGTCCCTAATAGTTTTGGTGTACCCAAATTGCAGCCTGCTCATAAAATGTTCCACACACAAATTGCTCGCTCCATGAGTCATTTTATACCACATAGGTGCCAAACACACAGGAAGCAACACTGTTGACATGGAAACCTAATAAACAGACAAACAGACTCGACTATAGACCGAATAGACAGAAATGTGTACTCTTGTAATTTTTTCTGGGCAACAGTGCAAGGAGATGCTAGTCTAAAAGCAAAGTGATGTATATAGAAAATGAAATACCATAAAAAAAAGAGTTTATCCAGAGAAAAACATAGCAACAATATAATAAAAAACAAATATACAACTTGAAAACATCTGACTAGGGCAACTGCACAATTACTTGAGATTGACAGAGATTTAAAGTTAAGAAAGTTGCTAGTTGTAATTGAAAGACTACACAGAACCACTCACCAGTCAGTGCTTTCCAGCTGCTCTTCTTCTGTCCTTGACTTTATGTCATTCCTAATTCTGTCACTAATTTTTTTTTCTTTTCCCAATGTGCTCAGACCTCACAGTCTCAAATCAAATCCTCACTTGTATTACACCTCAAATGTAAAACGTCTTTGCTTCTCTCAGCCTCTCTGTCTCTGTCTCTCTGTCGGTCTCTATCCAGCTATTCCAGACATGTTTCAGGGCTCAGCCCCAGCCAAATATGGGAGGAGGCCGGCGAACGAGGAAGGCGGCCTGCGCTGTCAGTGGGCATGCTGCCCTACTGTACACCACACAGACACAGAAACACACACAGACACACTCTCCAGTGGCAAGGTTGTTTTTAGAGGCTGTTTTCATTCTTTATAGATGAGTTATCTAACAATCATTTTATGTAATGCTCTTATGATTCTTTAGAAACTTATGGAAAACCTGATGAAGGTGAGGAAGCACCTCTAAATGTTACTGCAAACTCTTAAGGACTGAATTACAAAACACAAATGTATCCAGCACCAAATGATGGTGTTAATTCATTAGACTTCATACAATATAGCGAAAGGGGTCCAAATATATTTGATATTTGTATCAGTGCTTTGATACTGATGGAGACTAATTATGCCTAAATCAAACATATTATGTCCTTTACTGCAAAAGTCTGGAGTCATCCTTCATTCCTTTGTATTTTGGTAGGAAAATGCGGTATAGGCACAGTGATTTATTAAAATGTTTAAACATACATGTAAATATAGTATGTTTATCTGTCAAGATGATCTCAAACTGCTTCAGCAATGTTAAGGTGGAGAGGCCAATCCATGATTCACAGTGTTCATTTTTAAATAAAATGTTTTCCAGTTGGTATTGCATGTTGGATCGAACTCTGGTGGTTCTGTTATGTGTTTGTAATTCATCACTTTTAAGAAAATCTTTAACACCACTGACTGAAATGTATCCCAAACCATGACACTGTAGACAGTGTTGTACCTCTTTCCTGACCTCCAACATACATACTGATGATGATTTGGATTCAACACTCCATCAGACAAGTTTTTGTGTAATTTTCATACCTCAGTCTTGTCTCCCTGTTTCCCTTCACTAAGAATAGCTTCCTGACAGCCGCCCTTCCACTGAGGCTTTAGTGAACAGTAGATGGATCAGCTGAAGACCTTTGATGGATTTTTTTCTGATTTCTTAAGGACATGACTTTCAGATACTGTTCATTTGCTGTAGGTATTTTTTTGGCCAGCCACTGCGCAAAATGCCAAGATACACCAAGTTTTCACAATTTAAAATACAATACAATTTAATCAATATTTTTTTGTTAATTATTAAAAACTCATAGGTCAGTGTTAAGTTTCTTAATAATTATATACATTAAAAAACAACCCGGAAAATGTTCACGTACAAGGATTGGACTGAAAATGAGTGAAAAAACAGCCAATGTCCAAAGAAAAACATGGAAAAACCTTCAGAAAGTTGGACAGCTGTTGCTCAAGACAATGTTAAAAAAATTACAAGAAAAATCTGACTCCCTGCGAGCCAAATGTAAAGCAATGAGTGATGGCTCAGGTCTTCTACCCCCCACCTGTCATGAAATCCCTCAATTCTGCTACAATAGCGTGTTCCTTGGCTTTTTAGCCAGGCCATTAGTGATGACAAGACCAGACCAGTTAGAGGTTCGGAGCTAGGATTATTAGTGGATCCTTGGAAAATGTTGTCTTCTTAAGGGGTTAGCAGCCGAGCTGAGGTACAAATCTCTACGGCCACCCATTGGGCCAAATGGTTGCCTTTTTACTGATTTGACCTCTGGGCCAACAGCTGCCTCCAGACCACAGGGCTTCTAGTGGAGCAAAGGGAAGCCGACAAACACAAGGTGCACTACATAAACATGCACTCCTGCATACCTCATGAAAAACTGCAACAGAGCTACACTAACATGCAAATATTTACAAGCACACAGACCAGCTTGCATGCCCATATAGAGCAAAAAACACTGTATAATACAAACAGCCGGGCACATACCAGACTCCTCTCCTTTTTTTGTCCATGTGCCTGTGCGTCAGTATGAACCACACACATCTCTAAGCTACCAAATCCTTCAGACCTTTTTAAGATGCCCGTCTTTCACAGAGTTCTCTCAACTGGATTTCCAAGGTCAGTGGACTCTGTTAAAAATGGCGTCAGGAAGAGCTCGCCAAACCTCAAAAGTATTCAGACATCAACACCTGAGGATGAAGCATTTGTTCAATTATTTAAATGAGACCCGACGAGTGATCATTGTCCACTGAGCTGGAGCAGTTAAAAATAGGCCATTCTGTCATAGAGCTTATAAGAGTTTAGAGTTTGTGCGGGCTTGCCAACTCAAATGTACATCGTACACGTGATTAACCTTTTTTCACAGAGGTGGTTATATTTTATCAAACGCCAAAAAAACATTTGTTCACCAGTCTTGTGTTAACTAATTCTTTGAATCTTGCATTTTCAGTTTTGTGTCTTCCAAAACAACTAAGGTACAGAGCATCCTCTGTCGATCCAAACCTTGCGAATACAGACACCATATTCCTGCGCAAGTCTCGACTTAGCATCCACACGCCCGCATCCAAGTGTAAGAGCGAAGCCTGCAATTAGAGAGATGAATACACTGGCTGGGAGTTTTTCGTTATTTTTTTCTGCTGAGTGCTGCGAACACCGCTGCCCATTCAATTAGGCTCAAACTTGCAATCCTGGCGATTCCCACTGACCTTCCTGCAGCACAGCAATTACTGCAACGGTTCTCTGGGGATGTTCATAAAAATGAAATGGGTCTTTGCAAAGCTGGAAGAAAAAAATCCCATATATAAAAGTGGACGCAGCACTACAAAGACTGCCAAGTCCTGACTCAACCAAGGGTGACTACATCCTCCTGTTTGTGCAGATTTCTTTGATTAACAGCAGTAATCATGAATCTCATCATTACTGAGAGGATCCAAGGGACCGTGCCAGACTGGCAGCTATTGTAAGTAGCCAAAAATACATTTTAGGAACTGCAGAAGCAGTGATGATGATGATGATGTGTTAGTGATTCCACTTCTCCAGTTGTTCATTTGCACACTGGATATATAAACATTAACAAAAGGCAAACACTATGTAAAGCAGGTTTGTAGCATATCCGGGAGAAAGCTACAACATAAGCTACGAGGACATGCGTACTTTTGCATTACATGGCTGACAATCAGACAAGCAAACATTCCTTTCTTTGTGCCATATTTCAAAAATCAGGGCTCTGAAGTAAAAATACTTTAGATAAAAAAAACAAACACAGCTTCTATAATGGGTGTTTAGCATTTTATGGAGTGCCCGCATTTTAAGTTCTGGACTCCTGGCACAGAAGCAATAGCTCAGAGTGGATAGAAATTAATAGGGGGACTTGCGGGAGTTAGGCCCGGTGGTGTTTTAAGTTACACCCCCCTCAGGGAGGGAGCAGCCAGTAACAGGGTGACTGACGCCCCCTATTTCTTCAGCAGCTATTTAAAGTCCTAACTGACAAGCTGAGAGAGTAGCAGGAGGAGGAGGGTGTAGGGCTTTACAGGAAATCCTTCCCTTTGGTCAAGGCTCTAGATCTTGATCTGATAAGGGCGAGGAACTTGATTTATCTGTGAAAGATAGGTTGGTACTTATATGTATTATTATTATCATTACAAACTATATATATGATTTTGTTTCTGTTTCAGTCTTCTTCATATTTGTATATTCCTGTGTGTACAAAAAGCGTTAATCTCCTATCCAGGTGGTTCATTCAGAAAAGTCAGGTTACCTGGTTGACATTTTTCCCTTTTTAGAATTTCGCCTCTCCAAAATAGTCACTGTATGTCATTTGCATACCGTGGTCAGCATCTGCAGCTTCCTCACAGCGATGGCTGAAACTCTCATATGAGTCCCAGCGGATCAGAGGGTCCTGGGTGTTGTAGTCCACTGAAACACTCGGCCCATTCTCCAAGTGACTCAGGCCTGTGGTTCACACAAGTAACATCATCATACAGGGCACTGTCATATTAGAACGTTTATATACAGCGACAATATTTGAGGTTGGAATGGCCTAAAACATTTAATAATAAGTTATCTTCTATTAGTCTGTACATTTGAAATGGAGTTCCTCTGTCAGTGGTTTGTGGCTATATTGACTTACACTCTGTTATTGGGAAAACCACTTTTGATTAATCAGCATTTTTATATTAAGGTATTTGTGTATAAAATTCATTATGCTTAAATAACAAATGTTGTTTTATTCTTAAATAGTGTTTTTTCAAACACAACATTGATTTGTTTGGGATAAATCTTCTGTTATCACTATGTTTTCTTTTTGCTATTTTATTTTTTATGCTAACACATTTCTCATGACTTTTACTCTCAAGGGACTCTTTGGTTGACTCTGATGCATTTACATTAACGTACATTATGCTTTCGTATCAAGTTTATTAATGTAAATATTTCCTTTATAAACAAATTTTTTAAAAATGAAAAAAGAAAGAAGTATCATATTTTAACACACTGACACACATTTAAACCACCACCCAATGTAAGGCCACAGCTGCCCTAAATTAACAATATTGGTAATTACAAAAATCGTTTCTTACATATCTGTAATGGTTAAACATTTGTGCACAAAAATATTGTTCTTTTCCATGAACTTTCAAATTTGCTGTTTAACAAAACAGCAGAAAAAAAGTAAAGCACACTATTGTTTTTTGATTAAGAGCTGATATCACTGTTTTTTTGTTTTGTTTTTTACTTGCTTTACTTTTACTTTACCTAAACAAAAACAAGTGTTTAGGTGATTGGATGTTTTGCTTGACTCATTTCTGAATTCTTCTCAGAGAAGTCCAGTGTGCCGGCTCAGATTTGGGGGTGATAACGTGCATTCAGTATCTTATTTACCTAATAAATAACTATATATACTTAGTTAGTTTACATATATCCATTTTCCTGTTTTATTTTTATAACAGGTGGTCTAATAAATTCAGGGCCTGTATACATGCACACTTATGAACCCCTGGTATTCTCCGAGCGCTTCAATTAAAATAATACATTTTAAGAAAATTCTTTTTTTAAATTTTGAAAATAAAAATAAAAAAACTTGCAGCGGCTAATACATCAGATCTCAGTTCTAAATGTTGAAAAAAAAACATGTGATGCTAACAATCAATTTCTCCTTTCCCAAAATGGATTACCTTTGATTTTCTCCGGTCCGTATGAGAACACGAACTCCACCTTCCCGTACTCTGGAAACCTCTCATCTGCAGACACACACAACGAGAAATTAAAACCATGAACGCATGTGTGGGTTTCACATCAAACAAAGGCACGGTTACAATTTATCATACATAGGATTTATTATTTTACAGTTTTTGTGTATGAATTTAAATTACTTATCCAAATTCAAATCAATTGTGCAAATTTAGTGTTAATTTGATCTTCCTTTAATAAGAAATCTCTGGTTACTTATCACCATAATCACAGTGTTACTGTAAGTGAATGCTTTTCTGCTTCACCACCAGAGGACCCTGTTTACTGTAATACTGTGGGGAACACTGTCCTCCTGCATCAGGACCCATGAATTTTTCCATGCTGCAAACCAGAGATCCAAGCAGCAGATAGTAGAGCGTCAGACACTGAAGCCATTATACAGTCTTGAGGTAGCATTTTGATGAGTCTAGGTCAACACTAGGACAGTGAACACCACCAGTCTTTTGTGTATAAATACACAAGTCATAAAGCTTTTGTCATATCAGTGCTAATCTTGTGTATTTTTAAAAAAATAACCCTTTTTGAGATGCATAACCTTGATTCACAAAAACTCTATACAACTGTATGTTTTTAAGTGTCAAACAGTGTGTTGTGTAAATCCAAGCAAATTAAAATTACCTTTGAAGGTCTCGTCCAGCTCACTCTTCCCAAAAACCACCCCAAGATCATGGATGGCACAAGTATGGAACTGCACCCTGAACACAACGTCTCTGGTTGGGCTTCTGTATCTCTTGTGGTAACACTTGAGCTACGTTTAACAGATAATAGAGAAAAAAATGGAGAAACATCATGAGACTCTATATAATATTAGGAAAATGTAAAGAAAAAAAGGTAAATGGAAGGCAACTGTTGTTTAAGTAAGGAAACATTTTTTGTTATCTTACCAGGATGTCTCCCTTAAGAAGCAGTCCAGGTTCAATGGTGATACAGATACTGGTGTTGCTGTCCCCTTGCACATTGCTACAGTTAAAAAGACAAAATACTAACCTTTAAAATAAAATTACTTTTCACCTCACAGGTTCATTTTATGCCTGAATTCAAACACAAACCACGCTGAACTAGAATAAAAATTCCCATACTATATTCCTGACGTGTAGACTGGTTGCATTGCCTGGTAGATTTTCAGGAAAGGACGGCAACCTGTGAAGTGATATAAATAAGAAATCTGAAATGTGTTCAAGAAAAACAGTTTTTTCTAGTTTTTTAAAATTTTCATTTAAAAAAATCTGCCAGTGGTAAATGGTAAATGGCCTGTATTTGTATAACGCTTTACTGGTAGATGCTCACCTCCTTTGGACTCAAAGTTAGGTATGCCGTGCATGATGACGTGATGCAGGAACAGAGGCTTGTTGTTGATTTTTATGTGTCCTGACAGAAGGCCGTTGAAGTATCGCACATACCTGGACACAATGAAAAGTAAGCACTCAGTCCCAAAGTCTTTACAGATCAAGCTTAAAGATGAGGACAGATAACAAAACTGCAGGTTTTCCTCTCTCCATTCACTTGAATTTTCATAGGCCTTTATTTTAAACAATGCTTTAGAAAAACCCATAATGACATGTTATTATTACAAGGCATGTAAATGCTTTAGAGTGTAAGTAAGAGAGGGAATGAAAAACTAAAAACAGCAGACTAAGGGTGATAGCGTCGGGTGTTAAGGTTGTGCAGCCAAAGAAGTAAAAAGATTGGATGGATTATTTTGGAACTAGAAGTCTTCTGTTATCGGTACTAGTCACTTGTAACTGAACAAACCTTTGATAAAGGGATTCGTTGGACCTGATGTGAACAATAGAATGAATGTTAGAAGACTGCCTGTATTACGGGGAAATGCTCTCTGGGGATCATGAATATCTTCACAAAATCTCATGGCAAACAGCCGATTCCTTGTTGAGACATCACTTTATCCTCCCACTAAGCACCTCCTGGCTAAGTTACACGCCAAATCCTCATCCTGCTCATTCGGTGCGGTTCACCTTTACCGCCTGTGAGCTCCAACAAAACAGCCAGAACACAATTTCACTCGTTAAACAGCCTTTATCTACTTTGGGAAACGTCACACTGAGTTGATGTGTACGGAGGCCAGTTGGGGGTCTGCTGAGTTACTGTGGTCTGGTTGTTAATGATGATAATGATGATGGTACCGAACGTAACCTTGACCGCAGGGTTGCCACATGCACACGCCTTCCTTGCTCTGCTGTCAGTGGCCAGATGGTTTTGCCTCTGTGAAATTCAATTAGACCGAGCTGGGACGCCATGTTAGCAGTACTGAGATTAACAAAGGCTTGTAAGTATGCCATATATGTGTGTGTGCGATATGACACATAATTACATTTTGTCTTATAACAAGAAAACATCCTGTGATGAAGGTCCTGGATGAGGCAGTGCCATTACAACGTCTTTTTGTCATTTTCTGTTGAGTTGATTTTCTTTTTTTAACTCATGCTGCTAGCAATTGTATTTATATAGCACATTTAATTACATTTAATCTCATTGTGCATATTAAAATTAAACCTAAAAAAAATCTACTAATGTCAGAGATACACTCAGTGATATATTAGGTACAACTACTCCACCATTTGTTGATGTAAATTTCTAACCAGGTAATTAGATGGCAGCAAAAAACTGCATTTAGTGATTTAGACACGATGACTTGCTGAACTTCTGAGCATCAGAATGAGGAAGAAAGATCATTTAAGTGACTTTGAACACGGTTGTTGGTGCCAGACATGCTTATCTAAATTTGGTTGGTAGGGTCATGTAAACAACATGAAAGCGTGGATCCATCCTCGTTGGTATCAACGGTTCAGGCTTCTGGTGGTGTAATGGTGTGGAGGATATTTTCTCAGCACACTTTGCGGTCTTTAGTACCACGGGAGCATTGTTCAAACACCACAGTCAG
Organism: Aulonocara stuartgranti; assembly: GCF_965226115.1. NCBI lineage: Eukaryota > Metazoa > Chordata > Actinopteri > Cichliformes > Cichlidae > Aulonocara > Aulonocara stuartgranti. The sequence goes on from NC_138958.1 coordinate 22,903,939, forward strand.
TATTCACATGGTCAGTATTGTTGCTAACCATGTACATCCCTTTATGACCACAGTGTACCATCTTCTGATTTCTTCTGATTTCTCCTTGATTTGATGGCGCCGGTGAGGTCGGCTGCCGTCACGACTGCTCCGACCACTTTTTCTTTGTCTTTGTTTTTTAAGTTAGTTTTCAGCGTTTCTAAATCGGCAAAATCACCACCATTGGGTACATTAGGTATGACAGTGACACTCTTGTTTCTATTGGTTTACAATGTACTCACAATTCGAAGTTTTTAACTCCGGATCCGAGCTGGCCGAGTGAGATCTCGAGGGAGAACAAAGGGAAGCGGCGGCGGCCTAGAGGGAAGCCAGCCGGCGTCAGGAACAGGCTGAGAGCTCGTGCACACCGCACACCTCTGCCTAGCATCCTGCTCGCCAACGTCCAGTCACTGGAGAACATGCTTGATGACCTCAGGGCCAGGGTAAAGTTCCAGAGAGACATTCGGGACTGCAATCTCCTCTGCTTCACCGAGACATGGCTGAACCCAGCGGTGCCGGACCACGCCATCCAGCCGGCCGAGTTCTTCTCGGTTCACCGCATGGACAGGACACGGGACTCGGGGAAGTCAAGGGGAGGCGGCGTATGTTTAATGGTGAACAACAACTGGTGCAACAGTGCGAACGTTGTTCCTCTCACACGCTCCTGCACACCAAATCTGGAACTACTGTCCATCATGTGTCGTCCTTTTTATCTACCTCGGGAATTTACATCGGTCATTATAAGTGCCGTTTATATTCCACCACAAGCGGACACGGTCACCGCCTTATGCGAGCTGCATGAGGCACTCACACAGCACCAGACATAACACCGGGACGCTGCGCTTATTGTGACGGGGGACTTTAATAGCGCCAACCTCAAACGCGCAGCGCCGAACTTTTATCAACACATCACCTGCCCCACCAGAGGTGAAAGGACACTGGACCACTGCTACACTACGGTCAAGGACGGCTACAAGGCACAATCCCGCCCTCCTTTTGGCAAATCTGATCACGCCGCCATCTTCCTCATCCCAAAATACAAACAAAGGCTGAAACAGGAAGTTCCGGTTCAGAGGAAGGTCGCGCGCTGGACGGATCAATCGGTGGCCGCGTTACAGGACTCACTCGATGACGCAGACTGGGGCATGTTCAGAAACAGCTCCGATGATGATGTCAACGTGTTTACGGAAGCGGTTGTGGGATTCATCGGGAAACTAGCGGATGATACCGTGGAGACAAAGACTATCACAACGTTTCCCAACCAGAAGCCGTGGGTGGATAAAACCATCCGCGACGCTCTGAGATCCCGCACCGCTGCCTACAACACGGGACTCACGACAGGGGACATGGACCCGTACAAAGCCGCGTCATATAACGTGCGGAGGGCGGTGAAAGAGGCGAAGCAGCGCTACGGGAGGAAACTAGAGTCACAACTCCAACAGAGTGACTCTAGGAGCCTGTGGCGGGGACTAACGACAATAACGGACTATAAAGCACCAACAACTGGTATGACGAACGCGGCCGTGACTCTGGCAGACGAGCTGAACACTTTCTATGCTCGCTTCGAGGCTGCAGCTAAGGTCTCCAACAATGCTAGTGTTAGCGGCGCTAACGGCTGCAGACAGGAAGATACTGCCAGCACCGGAAACGTGCTCGTCATCTCCGAGCATGAAGTAAGGAGAGCCTTCAAGAGAGTGAACACCAGGAAAGCAGCAGGACCAGACGGCATCCCAGGTCGTATCCTAAGAGACTGCGCATACCAGCTAGCTCCTGTGTTCACTGAGATATTCAACATCTCTTTATCTCAGTCGGTGATCCCCACATGCTTCAAAGAGTCCATCATTGTTCCTGTCCCGAAGAAACCCCACCCTGCTTCTCTCAATGACTATCGCCCTGTAGCCCTCACCTCAGTAGTGATGAAGTGCTTTGAACGCCTGGTCAGAGACTTCATCATTTCTTCACTACCAGACACACTGGACCCACTACAGTTCGCTTACCGTCCAAATCGTTCCACAGACGATGCCATCTCTCATCTCCTCCACACATCACTCACTCACTTGGACACTAGAAGGGGGAATTATGTTAAAATGCTCTTCATAGACTACAGCTCTGCATTTAACACCATAATTCCCTCCACACTCACCACCAAGCTGGAGCATCTGGGACTCAGCTCATCTATGTGTCAGTGGATCTCCAACTTCCTAACTGGCAGACCACAGGCAGTAAGGATGGGCGGACATGTCTCAGCCTCCACCACTCTCAGCACTGGAGCCCCCCAGAGGTGTGTTCTGAGCCCCCTGCTGTACTCTTTGTACACATATGACTGTGTGGCCACTACCAGCTCCACCACCATCATCAAGTTTGCTGACGACACCGTCGTGGTGGGCCTGATCTCTGATAACAACGAGACGGCCCCCGTCATCAACGAGTGCCCAGTGGAGAGAGTGGACAGCTTCAAATACCTCGGAGTTCACATCACGCAGGACCTGTCATGGTCCTGTCACATCAACACCGTGGTGAAAAAGGCCCGTCAGCGTCTCTACCACCTCAGACGCTTGAGAGGCTTCCAACTGCCCTCCAAGGTGCTCAGGAACTTTTACTCGTGCACCATAGAGAGCATCCTGACGGGAAACATCTTAACCTGGTTCGGGAACAGCACCATGCAGGACAGACGAGCTCTACAGAGGGTTGTGCGGTCAGCTGAGCGCACCATCCGCTCCGAGCTCCCTGACCTGCACTCAATCTACAGCAGGCGGTGCTGGACCAAGGCCAGGAAGATCATGAAGGACCTCAGCCATCCCAACAACAGACTGTTCTCTCTGTTGAGGTCAGGAAAGCGATTCCGCTCCCTGAAGACCAACACAGAGAGACTGAGGAGGAGCTTCTTCCCGCAGGCGATACGGTCTCTCAATCACACCACCACACAGTACTGACCCACACATATAGTTCTTACACACACTGGACATTCTGGACATTGTTTCACTTCATTACTTAAATCACGCTGCTGTTATTGTGTATATATTTATTTATATTTCTTCATACATTCTTATATAGTTCTATATTGTGTATTTTGTTGTACAGTTATTTTATTTTCAACTTTAACTTATATATTTTATCTTATTCCTCCCAGTTAAATTTACCCTTCATTCTAATTTGTGTTGTACAGTTATTTCATTTTTAACCTTAATTTATATTTTATTCCTTCCTAGTTAAATTTACCCTTTTTAATTTTTCATATTTATTTCCTATCTTATTCATAGCCTTTTCCTTTTTTGTTTTCTTTAGGTCACGAGCAGTTGTCCAAGCATTTCACTACATATCGTACTGTGTATGACTGTGTACGTGACAAATAAAAAAATTTGAATTTGAATTTGAATTTGATTTGAATTTCTGCTTCCAGCAGGATAACTCACCATGTCACAAAACTCATGAACCTAACAGTAAGTTCACTCTTCTCAAATGAACTCTACAGTCACCAGATCTCAATCCAACAGACCACCTCTGGGGTGTGAGATTCACATGATGGATGTTCAGCCAATAAATCTGCAGCAACTGTTTGATGCTGTCATATAAATTTGGGCGGAAATCTTCTGAGAAGTGTTTTCAGCACCTTGTTAACTCTATGCCATGAAGAAAAACTGAAGGTGGTCCACACTGGTACTAGTGAGTTACACCTAGCAAAGTGACCAGTGAGTCTATATTTTTAGCCAGACAGATTTCCAATTTGAAAGTTACAGGAGTAAGATAAAGCTGGGGTATGTGGGGTTCTGCTAATGCCATCACTTCACTGTACTGTGACCCTTATTCCTGTGATTTCAATTCAAGTTCTTTGTGAACAACTAGAAAAGCACATAAAACAGATTAATGATGTTTTGTCCCATAACTTAAATCAGAACACTTCGAATCCTCTACACAAACGTTCACTGTGCTTTCTGCTGCATACTACTATTTTCACACTAATCATTTAATGATTCCGTGCTACACGGAACACCTTTAATCCTGCCTTTTACTGGCTTTCGTGGAAGCAGCGGCCTAAGATCATCTCCCACTCTTGATGTTAATGTCACACATTCCAGACCATAATGCTGCCAGTCTCTGGGGGCAGAGATAATTATATCCAAAGCAGGAAATAGCAGCGGGGCAGAGGGCAAGCCTATAGACCTGTTAAAGAATGACTGGCTGACTAATTCACAAGCTTAAATGAAGTGGTGTTAAGTCCCCTGGTGTTTCCTGTGTTCCTTCGCATATCCCCCATAACCTTTTTCCTGCTCATCCTTTCTGAAAAGCCCAGATCAAGACACCAATCTTCTCATGTGAAGAAGGGAAACTGAGAGGGGTCAAGCCTTTTAGCACCTCCCTGCCTAATATGCAAAGGCAGCTAATAATGTAATAGGAGCAGATTTATGACTTAGAGAACAAGAAGACAGTGTCCCTTGAGTGAAAATTACAACAAAAAATAAATTGCTCAAATGTTTTTTAACCGTTCTTGATTGGTTTGACTGGCTCTGGTTTGGAGTTATACCACTGTATTGCAAAAAAGTGTAGATGAAGTCACAGAAAATATGCTCTGATATGCTTAAAAGACAAGAATGTACTGTCAGCAAGCCTTGCAGCCTCCCCAGAGACACCAGTGGAATTCCTCAGACAGACAAGACAAGATAGATGGCCTCTCTTGGTGCTGTTTCCTCTTAATTACCCTAATTAAAACAAAATTGGTGATAAACGGAAAAAAATAGAAAGAATTTCCTCTGTAGAATTTTTCTAAATCTAAATGGGAGAGATTAAGTTAACACACTCACTATTAAAAGCATGGAGCTGAGACTTTTTCTTCCCTTTTTTCCAAAAACAAAATCCAAAAATCGAATCTCAGTTTCACGGCTGTAGCTATAGCCTTGTCTGCTGGAGTTGAGTTTTGCAATTGCACTATTTTTAGATACAGGTAACTAGTTTCTTATTGGCATTCTTATTAGTGGTATATAGAATTTGAATCTGATGGTCATAATTCTGTTAATTTTGACAAAACTGTCAAACATGGATTTATTACTCTACTAATCGGAAAGTTAGTGCTTCAACCCTTGGCCACTTCAAAGCACCCTTAGGAAAGGGTCCTAATCCTAAGTTGCTCTCTGATGCGTTCATCGGAGTGTGAATGTGTGTGAATGTTAGAAAGCATTTGACCTAAATGCTGTGGTTAATGAGACATGTTGTATAAAGTGTTATGAGTGCTCAAGTACAGTAGAACTGTGTAAAAATACTAAGAAGTGTTGAATCCTCTACTAACCCTTCAGAGCCTTAGCATCAGTATTAAATGGGCTGCAAGAGTCCTTTGGAAATGTGGGCAAAGTGCTACAGTGTTCAGACTAGTTCACCTCATAGCAGATGTCAATAGGAAGTGAGGTAATAACTTACCTCCTCTGTGATGGCTGACCCACAGGAAGTGCTTTGTCTTCATAGAAGCGCCTCATTGCAAACCTGTCCAGTGCCTGGTCAGCACTTAGAGACACAAGAACTGGGTAAGTGATGTTATCATTCACCACAGAACAATTTGAAGATTACAAAACAACAAGGAGAACAGCCTTTATTTTGGAAAACCTGCTGAGATTTAGAAATACCCCCCAGCTTTCATCATTTATGAAGCAGCTTTCATTCCCCCAGGAACCCTCCCACCTATTAACATCTGGTAGCATTAAAGAACGATGACATTTTCAGAGCGTTTCTTCTCACAGAGCCAGAAAAATGAGCTGGCCAGAGTCGAGTGTTTAGCTGTTATAATCACATCGTTGTTTAATTTTCAAGGCTGCTGAAGTCCCAGACTGCAAGGTCTAACCGTGATGGATTGTTGCTCCTGTCCTTACATAACCCTTCGATTTAAAGGATCAAAGCACGCAGATCAAACTTTTTCAGTGCTGACAGCCTAAAATCTTCACCTCTGTTTAAACTCAAACACCAATGCAATCTAATATGTAACACTACATTTTAAACTACATTTTAACACGTTTTAGGCTGTGTCTGATCATGACATGTTTGATACCTTGCAGATATGTTGCTGTAATGCATGTAAGCAGCCACCACAACACCCGTTCGACCTCGGTTCCCCTGTGAAAGAAACACAAAACAGGGCTTGTTTAAATGATATAAAGAGTCAAGATGGGTAACAAGAAAACTGATGGGACTTAGGGAAGATTCCAAAAGGATCATTGAATTAATGACCAAGAAACAGAGCAGAAACAAATCCCCCTTCGATGGTAATAAATTGGTCTTCAAGCATTTTCACGTGTAATTGAAACCCAAAAGTTGGAGCTATATATAAATAATAATGTTTAATCATTCTGCTTGGTTAAAGCAGTTGGCTCAATTCGAGCATAAACTTTGTTGCTTGTCCTGCTTTATCTGGATACCATGTGCAAATTCTCTGAAACAACAGAGGATTCATTGCATAAATGTGAGAGCTAAACAATCGGCAGCCTCCAAGGCTGAAAGATGAAGAAACTGTAGTTTCTCAACTTTCGGCTCGCTTCACAAGCAGCCAATTCCTGTACATGCCCTGTACATGCCCAGCCATAGTTAAAATGACTAGCAGAATTTAATGCTAAATTAATGCTAATTTTCCCTTTTGTAACATCTTTACTGATGGTAACCGATTTAAATTTTAATACTTTGAATGACTGGTGGCTATGAAATAGGTTGAATGCCATTCACTAGACTTGCCTATCAAAGCTGAAAAAGTAAATTGAAACTCCTAATTGTTTTTGTGATATTTTACCTTTTGGAGAAGTTTTAATACATAAGATATCCCTGTGTATCTCTAAAGTCTAAGCTTGCTAACCAAGCAAGCCAGAGTTATCCAAAGCTAGCCAAGTGTTAGCGCTCTAGCCCAATTATGCTCACTTCTGATTACCTTAACTCATTCACTGCCATTGACGTCTATAGCCGTCAATGGCAGTGAATGAGTCAATGGGTTTAACTCATTCACTGCCAATGGCTGGCAGTGAATGAGTTAAAAACAGTGACAACCAGAATACATAATAAGAACACCGGTGATACAGTAGCTCATCCGGCTCATAAGCCACTGTCTTGATAACAGTTTTGGGTGAAACCCAATTATGTGATCACGGTGTATTATTTTGATTAAATTCACATGTTCAGTGGGGACGTTTCACCACGGCATAAGGTTAACGGACCTTCAGCTAGATGAGCTTAAAACAGTAGTCCATAGCTCAATGTGTGACTTCACAGTGACTATGTTTTATGTCAAGCTATGAAACTGAATAACTACAAATTATGTTGATTTTATGAGATCAGCAATGAAAAAAATAATCACATTTCCATATTTAGAGGGAAACTTTACAATCTCTATGCCCAGCCAATAAATGTTCCAGCACATCACCGCCGCATTATAACAGATGTTTTTACACTTTGTTTTTCTGCCTTACCTTATTGTGCAGTACCACCACATTGCGTGTGTCTCCATTGAGCCACATGTCAATGGCCTTGCACATGCTGCAGATCTTATCCAGTGCTGGCGCATGGTGGTCCGGCCAGCCAAACTCAAGAACCTGAGAATGATTATCCATCAAATGAGCTTTCGCTTTCGAATTTTGTTCTTCCTAACCATGAATATACAGTATATGTCATGTTTGTACCTTATGGTTTAACTTTGTTAAGTCGCTCTGTCCTTCGCTCAGGTTGAGCACCTGAAATCAGGAAGAGAGTATATCAAAGCAACTGATGGACATGTGATGCATTTTAGAAAATCTTTGTTTTTTGTTTTCAAGGATATACTGTAACCATCTTCCAAAAAACCTGACGAACAGCAAACAAAAGTGTCAATACAGTCCTGTGCTCCAGTTTCAGCTGAGGGTATTTCTTACCAGATAGTGCTCGCCATGCTTTGACCGCAGCATCGTCGCCACCTCTTTGAGGTTGGTGTTGTAGCTTTGCTCCTCGGCCCCAGCGGGAAAAGAGACAGAGATGATTCTCTCTGTGATGTAGACCAGGTCGACCTCATAGCTCTCCTCCATGGCCTGAACCACACTCTGACTCCTGCAGAGGTAGAAGGTGCAGAAGGTCTTGAAGCTTGGCAGTGGCAGATTTTATATCACAGCACCATTTTACATTTTTGATTGGCAACAAGTTCTTTTCGAAGCAACATAAGCTGTGATTTCAAAGGGAATGGTCAACTCTATTGTATATAGATCTGATAGATCTGCACTGATCAGAGTTCAATCACAGAGTCCACAGAGTTAAGCTCAGTCTGCAATATTCATTTGCAAACCCTACTGAGTTTGTCACATGTCATATAGTGTCATACAGGCTTAGACCCCCAACCAGTAAAGGGTTTTTAAGAATGATACCAATATTTGATAATTGAGAAATCACAAACATCAGACCATTTATTTTCCATTTGAAACATACAAAACATATCCTTGTTCTCTAATATTTAATATGTGTAGTTGTCCATACTATGGCAAGAGTGAAGTTTAAGTCACTCTGTTGCTAATAGGGAAGCTGCTTGTACACAGTAGACACAGTAAATGCCAAATCCAGTGCATCGGCAAACAGCTAATATCAGCCAAGCTTTACATAGCACACTGTAGGTAATTATTTTAGTCTATCTACAGTTATAGCTGCCGGTGCAAACCGCTTTGCAACCATCTCCATCCCAGCTTCTCATTTTCATGCAGTTTCTGACTTGTTGTAAAATTACATTTTTGTTGTGTTTGGGAAAAAGACCATCTTTATTACATCTCATTATGATAAATACAAATATAAATTAATAAAATATACTGGTACGTTTCAACATAGTTACTGTATAGTTGCCAGAAATCTTTAAGAGGCAACTCAATTTAGAAGGACACATCTTGTAAAGGATGCTTTGACCTTTTAACCTTATCAGCACCAATCACAAGTTTTCCAGTTCTATTCGAGTGCAGGATTGCAGCTGCTGTGAGAACATTTCTTGAACTCTCTGATTTCTCTCTGGGATTAGCCAACAGAGTTTATCACAAACATCCACTTCATCACATGTAAACTCCTGCAGCTCACTCTTATATTTCTTGGAAAGGAAAAGATTTTCAGTCCTTCTGTGACTGTTGACATGACCTCTTCCAATATTACGCAACCTATTTCACCGGCCAAACAGCGCAGTTTTTTTGTTCTGTTTTGTTTTTGGTCAGCAGACATACGGTAAAGCCCTGCATGAGAAACAGCCATGCTTCAAGAACGACAAACAGCGGAGAATATGGAGTGAAAATTTACATTCCTACACACCCAGCACAAACAATCAGTTTCTAATCTTCATTAATAATAATCAAGGACTGTAATGACTTAAAGAGCTTATCAAAGACTAATTTGGTAATCTTAGAAGTCATGCTGTTTAGATTGTAGAAAAAAATAGATTACATTTTTTCCACTTATGGAACCCTTATTTCTCCTAATGAAAGCAGTGTGAACAACAATACAACATGGCTGTGTGATGGTGCTTTCTTACCGCGACTGCTTTTGCCTTATCTCCACACTCTTGCAGGACCTCGTAGATCCCTGGTGAGCACATACACACAGGCACACACAGGCAGATGGTGGGAGTCAGAGGAGGAAAATGATTCATAAGCAAACTCCATCTGGTAGTCATGATGATTTTATTGAATTACAGTCTGACATAAGCTATTAGGGAAAAGTCAGATCACAGACACAAAACTGAAACTGCTATGAAAAGATGGAGAGAGAAGAATCATCTGAAACAGAATGATGAAAAGTAAAAGAAGCAGCTGACAAAAGAAGGCATTCAACCAAGAAGCTTGACAAAAGAAACCGAGCAACAGAAAGAAGACAAAGAATAACGAAAAAGTATAAGAGGTGTAAAAAAACAAAACAAAAACAAGTATGAGAAACGAGGAGTGTTTTAACAGAAAACCATCCTGAACTGGGGTCTTGTCAAGACTCGAGCACACAATTAATTATCCTGTCCTTTACCCAGATATTTACAGAGGGAAGAGTGAGAACAGGTTGTTTCACTGTGACAGGGCTGCAGATGGAAAATGTTACTAAATATGCTGTACTGTCGAGGAATTGCTGCATAATAGATGCTAGAGTTGGCTCTTCCTCTTACTGCCTGTCGGCTGAGGGGATAACTCTGTGTGAGTCAGGAAGATGAAGCCATCCAAAAAGACAAAACGACTGCTGAATTAATCTCCGCGGACATCATCTGTGACATACTTTACTTTCCCCCCCCACATTGGCATAAAGAGTGAGCGCTCGGCTTCACCGCTGAAGAGGTTAAATAAGTGATGTTGGCAAGAAGTGTCTCAAGGTTAAACATGGAGCTCCCATGGCTCTTCTTACTGCTTGCGAGTGGCTTCCCATAGAAAAAGCTAATGCAACCCCCCACCCCAATGAGCCAAAATGGTCACATAATTCTAAGTGATCTGACAGGAACCAGATGCTAAACGCACCACGGACGATGGTGTTTGCAAAATGAAACAGCCTGTTCACACAAGGCTTCACAAGTGTTGCGATGTTATATGTCACATCACAGGGACAATCTGTTAGCCTGCAGCAACGTAGATACATAAATGAAAGTCAATCTGCATGTAAAGTGGGGTAAACGTCTCTGAGATTTAACGTTCACTGTTTGCCCGGTGACACCGGGTTTTGCATCTACCTCACACTTACATCTGTACCCAAGCTCTCTATTGATGTTCACTATTAAAAACACAAGCCACAGCCACTGCATGACCAATGCAATGTGTTTTGACTCAATCTTGCTTCTACTGTAAATATAAAGGAGAAGAGTGGTTCCCAACTTTTTTCTATCCAAGTGTTTCCTAAGCGCCAATAGACTGAAAAAAAAAGCTTTTCTTAAACACCTTTTATGTTTAAATGTGTTGAGTTCAGCTTTATCCATCTGTTTTATTATTCCATAACTTCCAATTTGAAACATTCATCCATGATTTTTAGACACTATTCCATTTAGCAGCTCGGCATCTGGGCAATTCTAAATGTTTATCTGTCGTATTCTTTCAGCTGTTATGGTGTGTTCCTGACTAAGTAAGAAATCATAAGTTCCAAATTGCAATTGAGTCCCTAATTGCACATTTTTTGCAGAAGACCCCCTTCACTCAGATTTCCCATTTGGACAGTCGAAGTAGACTAGCATACCTTGAGTTAGCAATCCAAGATGGTGGCGCTGACTGTAAACTGTAGTAGAACTAAACTTTTAATCTGTTCTGTATTTCTGGCTCACTAAATAAGCACAACAGTAATGAGATCTTTAAATGTGTTCTTTCAAGTGCAAAAAAACACGTATAATCACTTTTCCTGGAACTTGCAAGAACTCTTAAGAGATGTCACTCCCAAGTTCTGACCTAGTTTCGAGGCATCTGGAATGGAGTATTAATCTGTATTATTAACATGCAGTTTAATCTAGTAATAGTCTAATTTTCATATGTACTAATTTTGATTTATTGTTCTAATCTTTTAATTGCTTTTGTTTCAGGAGGAGCTTCAGTTTAATTTCAGTTATGCTAACAAATTTGTTTTTACTGTAAGTTAAGAACTTTTAAATGCGTATATGTACTTTTGTCTTGCTATACCAATTCATTCATCATGTTTGTGATGACGTGAAGTTTTTTTGTAAGACACTGACATTTGGTTACTTTGTTTTGTTTTATTTTATATACTCTGTAACCCAGTTTTTTGTTTGTTTGTTTTACTTCTGGCCTTCTGGTTTCCCACCCATGATAGGCCAATTGTTTATTCACACCTGTGTCTGTGTATATTTAGATACTTTATATATTAGATATTTATACACTGTACATTTTTTATATATTTAAAAATACATAAATAGTTAATGTATTTTGTAATTAATGTATTTTGTTTTCAATTTTCTAATGCTTAGCCATTAATTTGTTAAACGTTAACATTTCCGACAAATTCCTTTTTTAGTTCCTTTCCATTTTTTAAATACTTTTAATGGTTGAGATTGTCTTGTCATTTTACCACAGACTACTACTTATCTTATTATCACAAATAAATTATTTTCCTCTCAGTTTAAAAATATTTTAGAAAGATTTTTGAGTAATTCATTTCTATATTTACAATATACGTATCTCATAGAGAAATAGTGGGAGAAGACTGAATGCAGTACACATAGGTTAAAAGGCACTAAGAAATTTAAGTTGAGTTATTTTACAACTTTTAATCATAAATTTAAAAAAAACCTTTATTCCATGGGAGTGGCCTACCTTGCCAAATTGGAACCCAGTACTACACCTCCAGCCAGGAAGCAGGTTGGCAAAATGCATTCGAATGGTGCTGACCAAAGGCATGGCGAGGACCCACTGCTCTCTGTTTCTAAGCAACGATAAAGCTGCAAATACCAGGCTTTTTGATAAAATCGAAAGAATCCAAGAAAAATTTGGTGTTGTACATCTCATTCTTTTTTGGGATTTCAACTGATTATCCAGGTGGTCAAAGCTTAATCGTTCATTCTCTCCAACATCCTCATGGTCAAGATGTTAGAGTCCCTTCCATTTGTGCCGAGCCTGTTCAGCGATTATGTAATATATCATGATGCATCTTCCTTTTCTTCGTTCCTTCTCAGCTGTCTTCTCCCTACTTTCTCTATCTTTCTTCCTCCCTCCCACCCACTTTCTGTTCTCTGGAACTACTCCTCCCTTGGTCTTATTATCTCTCATTATATCTGACTGCCCCTCTCTCCCCTGCAGCTTTTCTTGGCTGATATCTTTCACCATCCTGTGTGCTTGTGTGGTGTCTGGGTCCTGTAAATGTTTGTTCCTAACTACCCTTAAGAATATGGTCAACAGCATGGAATAACAGGTTACATAAAGTGTGGAATAAAAATAAAATGGTAAAATGGTAAATGGCCTGTATTTGTATAGCGCTTTACTAGTCCCTAAGGACTCCAAAGCACTTTACACATCCAGTCATCCACCCATTGACACACACATTCACACACTGGTGATGGCAAGCTACATTGTAGCCACAGCTGGGGCGCACTGACAGAGGCAAGGCTGCCGGACACTGGCACCACCAGACCCTCTGACCACCACCAGTAGGCAACGGGTGAAGTGTCTTGCCCAAGGACACAACGACTGAAACTGTCCAAGCCGGGGCTCAAACCGGCAACCTTCCGATAACAAGCCGAACTCCCAACTCTTGGGCCACGATCGTCCCTTATAACATTTTCTGTCTGTTAGAATTATGTTTGATTCTTCTCTAGGTAGAGCTTACATCTGTGCATCCACTCTTCCATGCTAAATACTGATTTCAAAAATCCCCATTATACCGTTGGATGACCCTCAGTAGGCCCCACACTGACTCTGTTATAATCACAATGGTGCATTTTGAGTCAAAACCACAATGCATGTATCCTGCATGGACTAACCAAATAAATATTCCATCTGCATGTTGGTCCACACACCACAGATGCACACATACACGGAAAACCTCATAAATGATGACTCCAGGATTTAAGTACAGAGAGAAGAGGATACCATGACAACTCCTCAACATATTAACCAATAAGCATAACACTATATCTGTGAAATATATAAAAGGCAACTTGATACAATGGGATAACACTGGGAATGCTATAAAAATACATGACAACCACAACAGAGATCTTACTGGTTAAACAAAAGGCATGGTTGATACATTAGGATCACAAATTCAGCTGACGATACAACACAATTTTTATTGGAAATGTCTGGAAGGGACTGTATATGTTTAGTCCCAAATACCAGTATGCCACTGTCAAACTGTTTGTGACAACTTTTTATAGTTACAATTTAAAAAGATTAACAAGACCATAGTCAATACAATTAGTAGCCTCTGTCTTTGTATTTTTAGTGCTGGTGTTTCTCATCAGTATGCCTTATTTCCTCACAATCTCAGTTGCTTGCTTGTTTACACAAGAAGATGACATTTCTATGAAGCCGCAACACATGGCTTGTATTTAACTGAACAGGATGAATATAACTTACACTTCTAAATGCAGTTTTTTTAAAAAAATATTTTGATAGAATGATGTTAAAAATATTAAAAAGTATCGCTGATTAATAAACATTGAACAATAAGAGGAGGGCGGAGGTTTTCACATGTTTGCAGCTTGTTTTATTGTGTTTGACAAGATGTAGTGAGCTGCAATTCATAGCTGTTGGAATGGTTTCCAACACTAGCCTAATTTCACAATAAAAAGGCACTCTAAAACATCCATAAAAGCTGCTCAAAACACTGAGACATAACCAACTTCATCCTCAGGATGTGCTAAACACTAAATTTCTGCATGCAGTTAAGTACTTGTGGCTAAATACACACTTTAATTTGTTGCTAGCTAGCACAATGTGCTGTTTACTTTAGCCTTATGTTTGCTTAGATTGGTAGCTAACAACAAATGCAAAAAGCTAACTAAAGAATGCTCTTGATAAACTAAAGCTGTGTACCTCTGGATGTGTTTCAATCATACTTCCTGGACAGCAATAGGAGGACACTAACTACGTTGTATAAGCTAGCTAGCAAGATAAAATGTGTCTGGTCATTGTTTCTCATTTTTTGACGGTGTTTTTGTGCTTTTGTCTGTTTTAGTTTGTTTGTTCTTTGCATATAGCACATTAGACATAATCATCTTCCATTCTATCTCCCAAGGCACAAACTGCGGATAAATCTCTATATAAGCTGGTGTGTACATGCCGATCTGTGTTAATAATCCCACTCTGAGTCATCTCCTGCTTCTGATCTAAACATTCGGGGGACATTGGATGTAGACATGGACTCATTAAGACACACAAAAAAAGAGAGGAGGAAAAACAAGGATGTAAGAATTCTGCTTTTATCTTTTGAAATACAAAATTCCTCTGGTCTTATGAAAAAGGAGACAAAGACAAAGGAACCCTTTTAGTCAAAAAGATTAATTGCGACCTTTGGATTGGTTTGCATTAAATAACAGTTTTCGTTTTACATTGGTAGTGTTCTTCTCTGTTCTTTCTTTGTTTTGTTTTTTTTAGCTCTTCCGTTCTTGGGGCCCCGCCACCTATGCCTACACTCTCCACTGTTAGCAATGTCAGACAGAACAAGCATGCCTAGTCTCTAGCCAGGACTTGGCATTGATTTCTGGCACAAATAAGAGAAAATTTGCAGTGGACTGGCAGAAACATATGTCTCTACAGCTTACTATTTTTTTTTTAATTTCAGGTATGTACCACATATTCATTTACAGTGGCACAGAACAGACACCTCAGCTAACCTGAACATCTGAACATATGCAGTCTGAAATTATCCATTGGAAAAATATGCTCCAGTCTTTAAGGGTCTATAAACTGAGTTCTAAATGTAGTGGATGGTGCAGTTTGTACCTTTTGCAGTTTGTAAGATTTAAAGTGAACCATGTTTGAGATCAAGGCTTAACAGAATTATTCCCTGATTAAATTATTGATTCAAAGCTAATAAATATACAACTAGATGGAGACTCTCCTTAGTTGGTTTAATTTAGTAATAAGTAATTTTACATGAATTAATGCAAATATCAGAGCTCATGTGTGCAGTTTGCACTGTATATTGTCTGTAGTTAGCATTTGTTTCTACAGTAGGTTGCTGCACATGTTTCTCTATTTCAAAACATACTATTCAAAGCACAGCATATTTCAGTGCCTGCTGAGTCATTGTTATTACATTTATTGCTTCTTAATAATTGGATTTTTTGAGAAACTGTATGTGGACGCCTCAAATTAAAACCTTAGCCATTGGCATTAATCGGCTCCTCCGCTATTCTGTGAAGGTTTTCCATAATTATATGAAACCTGGTTGGACTGCTCCCTTTCAGCCACAATAGCTGAGGCTGGCTTGTGATAATTGACAGTAATGTTTGGCTTATGTTTGTGTTATATAGGGTTGTGAAAGTGATTCAAGTACTTCAACACTGAATTGGGGAAACCATTTCTCTACAGACCTCAGTTCCATGCATGTGGTGCAACATATATGGAACTGTGCTATTTCTGTAATTGCAGGAACTGAGGGGTCTTGCACGAACCTTGAGAAAAAAAAGTACATAGCTGTATCTATCCAGGTGTCTGTGTATGTTTTGCTTCATACAGTAATGTACTTGAGGATTGTTATTCCAGCGTCTTGTTGCAATAACAATAGCAGCTTTTATGAATGAACATCTTTTAAAGCATGTCTTCTTGGCATTACACTTACGCAGAAGAAGTGTTACTTACCGGTGTATCTACATGCTTTAATGGCAGCTGAGGAGTGGGAGGCTGGAGAGAAAAGTGAGACAGTCAGCGGGTTAATCATTGTTTCTTTCACACAAAGGAAGAAACAACATGGTGAGAAAAAAAGATGAGAAGGAGATGTGAGAACCAGGTTTCCTTGCTGGATGTCCCGCTCTCACTTATTGCCTGGGTGACAGTCACCTACCATACTCACTCAGTGTGTGTAGGTTTCAGTCGTAACATGTTCCAATGTAATGCAACATTACATTTGCCTGTAATACAGTAATGTAATGCATTACTGTATTAAATTCGATTCAGCTGAGTGTATGCAGACTCCAGCCCAGCAGTCAGAGCCTGATCTTCAACAGGTAACAAAGGCAGGCAGGCTTGTAGCCTTTATTGCTATCTGTTCATGTTTATTCACAGCCTTTTATTGATGTTTTTGTGTGTCATCATTAAGACAGATCATGTTACAGAGTACCATAAGCGTAACATAAAGTGTAGCTAAACAAATTGCTAATTAACGTTCTCTTATACTTTTAAGAACCAAGAAGTAACAAGCAATGTTTACATTTTACATTAATATATTAATTTTTTGAACAATGACCCCAACTAGCAGATGCTATATGATTATTTGGCTTTAAGGTATGTTTTACCCTTCAAGAAAGCAAAAAGATAGGCAACAAATGTAAAGTAAATTGCAGCCGCTGTTGAAAGCACAAAGAGTAACTATTCCTTCTTTTGTTTTTAATTTTTTGTGAAAATACAAAAACCATAACATTTCTATTTCTCTATATAATCAGCCAACATTTTCCTATCAAAGATATAGTCATATTAGCATAAATATTGCCAAAATATTTTCTGTTGTATGGAGCATAATGCATAACAAATATGTTTTTGGTGATTGAGCAATAGCATCATCCTATAGTTTATTAAGCAAAGCGCAGTAAGTCCTTTGATTACAGAACTCTCAGGAGAGTCTGTAGCACACAAAGCAGAGTAGCATCACAACTTAGCATTTGGTGGAGTGGAGATAATCTGCATCTTCACGGTAAGTTGCCAACTACATATTAAGTTAGAACACTGTTGGAAAGTCCATAAACAATGAATACTTAATTTTCTCTGTTCAGTATAGCAATAGCATAGTATTAGCATCAGTATTAGCTCCGAAAAATCTACTATCAGTCACGTTTTTTTTAAAAATGTTGTTTTGAGGTTACTTCAGATTTTGATGCCAGTTCAAATGTCCTTATTTTAGGGTATTTGGGTGTTTAGGGTTGACCAAACTAACAACTGAGACAAACTAAATACAGATGTATGTTTGGATCCAGTTTTCCTTGTCATACTTTTCAATTAAATCCTATTGCATGAAGTCTCTGCTGACTAATTTCATGACATTTTGTGAGTTTTTACAGTATTTGCATTCAAAGGTATATAAAGAGTTAAAATTTCAAATCAGTTTCTTAAATTGTGCATGTCTGTCCCTGAACAAGGCAGAGATGGAGAAAGAAGGAAAGAAAAAGAAAGTATGTAATTAGAGGCACAGAGATACAGAGCTTGATCCATGTTTTAAGGAAAATCTCTTAACTGAGTTAAGTACAGGGTCTTAGGTTGCAGTGAGCTTTGTAAACAAATCCGAAGGACTGTTTAACAAGCTGCAGCAGTGATTTTAAAAGACCAAAGCCCAAAGTAAATAAGTGAAAAGTAGTTATTGTAGCCTGGAATCTTCCAAATTTGGTCAAACTATTGGTGGTTTAATCATAAAAATATAAAACAGGACCAACTGATCCCTCTCATATTTGAGTTCATTAAATACTCACTACAAATAAGGGAAATGATCAAATTGGTATTTCTCCTGGTTTTCTAATCATGACCTAACATTTGCTGAGCAAGCATTCTTTGTGGAAATGAATGAAAACTCCAATTTCAAGCTCATTAAAATGAAAATGGCTCAAGTCTCGTTGTCGCAGTGCATAAATCCCATTTTATCCTCTAAAACAGAAAGCTTTAACGGAAAAGGGAATAATGATTTTCACTGAGGCTCTCTATCGTTCCTCTTCTGCTCAGTGTGGCAGCATCCGCATAGCTCATACCAAATTACTGAAAGCACCACAGGATGTGTGGATGCTTTTTAAAAGTCTGTGTGTAAAAGCCACCCCCTTTACTGCAATCCTTATACTTTCTTTTTGTATTAAGCAAGATGATTGACGTAAAGCTGGATAAGGGGATAGTGAGAGAATATGTCTGTGATGGTTCTCAGTCAGATCCCTGGCTACCAAGACTAGCAATCAGGACATGGAATGTCACCTCTCTGGTGGGGAAGGAGCCTGAGTCAACAGCATTTCGAGGGAGACAGGGGACATTGAGTCCGAATGGACCATGTTCAGCATCTCCATTGCTGAAGCTGCTGCACAGAGCTGCGGCCACAAGGTAGTTGGTGCCTGCCGTGGTGGTAATCCCGGAACCAAATGGTGGACACCAGAGGTGAGGGGAGCCACCAAGCTGAAGAAGGAGTTCTACCGGGCTTGGTTAGCCTGTGGGGACTTCGGAAGCAGCTGATAGGTACCGACAGGCCAATCGGAATGCGGCGCGAGCGGTGGCGGAAGCAAAAACTCAGGTGTGGGAGGACTGCCTCGAAGAGATTCTGGCAAACCGTCAGGCAACTCAGGAGAGGAAAGCGGTGCTCTACCTGCACTGTGTATAGTGCGGGTGGAGTGCTGATGACTTTGACTGAGAAAATTGCTGGGCAGTGGAAGGAATACTTCAAGGACCTCCTTAATCCCCTGGCATATCTTCCGTGGAGGAAGCAGAGTTTGGCGACAAAGGGGATGACCGCCAACCTCTGAGGGTGAGGTCACTGAGGCAGTTAAACAACTCCTTGGTGGCAGAGCCCCTGGGGTGGATGAGGTCAGCCCAGAGTTACTGAAGGCTCTGGATGTTGTAGGGCTGTCCTGGTTTACATGCTTCTACAATGTTGCGTGAAGATCAGGGGCAATACCCCTGGATTGGCAGACCCGGGTGGTGGTTCCCATCTTTAAGAAAGGGGACCAGAGGGTGTGTTCCAACTACAGAGGAATCACGCTCATCAGCCTCCCTGGGAAAGTCTATGCCAGGTTGCTGCTAGTCAAACCTCGGATACAGGAGAAACAATGCGGTTTTCGTCCTGGTCGTGGAACACTGGATCAGCTCTTCATCCTCTCAAGGATACTTTGTCTGCATAGCCGGCAATAAGTCGGACTCGTTCGTGGTGGGTGATGGGCTTTGCCAGGGCTGCCATTTGTCACCGATTCTGTTCATAATTTTTATGGACAGAATTTCTAGGTGTAGCCAAGTGGCGGAAGGCTTTCACTTGGGTGGTCTCAGGATCTCATCTCTTCTCTTTGCAGATGATGTGGTTCTGTTGGCTTCATGCTGTGATGGCCTCCAGCTCGCCTTGGAACGGTTCGCAGCCGAGTGTGAAGCGGTGAGAATGAGAATCAGCACCTACAAATCTGAGGCCATGGTCCTCAGCCGGAAAAGGGTGGAGTGCCCACTCCACTGGAGGAGTTTAAGTATCTCAGGTTCTTGTTCATGAGTGATGGGAGAAGGGAGCGGGAGATCAACAAATGGATAGGTGCAGCGGCCGCAGTGATGTGGATGCTGTACCGGTCTGTTGTGGTGAAGAGAGAGCTGAGTGTAAAAGCGAAGCTCTCTGTTTACCGGTTGATAAACAGTACCTACCCTACCCTCACCTATGGTCACGAGCTCTGAGCAGTGACCGAAGGAACGAGATTGTGGATACAAGCGGCAGAAATGGGCTTCATCCGAGGGGTGGCTGGCCTCTCCCTTAGAGATAGGGTGAGAAGTTCGGCCACTCAGAGTAGTGCCGCTGCTCCTCCACATTGAAAGGAGCCAGTTAAGGTGGTTCGAGCATCTGACAAGGATGCCTCCTGGGCGCCTGCTGGGAGAGGTGTTCTGGGCATGTCCCACCAGGAGGAGGACACGCTGGAGAGATTATATCTCTAGACTACAACAGCTGCCCCCGCAACCTGGCCCCGGATAAGCGGAAGAAAATGAATGGTTGGATGGATGGATGGAGGTTCTCAGTCATTCAGGTCATCACAGTCTAAGGAGCTTGGAAAGAAAAGCGTCTGGACTTCTTTAAAGTTCATAGTGAGAGAACAGGAGTGACAGCCTAGAAAATTTCTTAAAAAGGACCCTGTGACACAACCACACTATGACGGAGCCCCGGTTTCATTTCCTTCTTGTTCATGTTTAAACATGCGGGCGGACATATGTGCCAATGATTTTGCAGACTCCCACTCATTCACAGGTAGCGATAAGTTATCAGTAAACTGACACCTTGTCATGAGAGGCAGTGAAGAAGAAAACCACTAACATGAGATAAACATTTTGGGCAGCTTTGCAATTAACTTGAAAAGAATGCATCAAGCACATTTCGTCTTGGACTTAAATGTTTTATTGTCAGTGTTACAAGTATATGTTTTGTGTTATGAGGTAACAAACTTGTTATAATATTTATCTTTTAGAAAAGTCATTGAGACAGCTAAACACCCTGCAAAAACTGGCCAGGAAACACCAATCACAGCACATACATTGCTTAACAAATTTGTCAGATGACCATTAAATCTAAGGTTTATGGCACATCTGCCCTAAATTAACAACACTGGATATTACCAAATTAACCTTTTATGTTTCTGTAATTTTTAATCCACCAGTATGTTCAAGATCTTTAATTAAACTGATTTTGAATACAAAATATAGTATTATATATTTTAAAATATAGTATTACAAGCTTTAGCTTGTTATTGTTATTTCTCACGTTCTACTCTAACTTTTTTTTTTTCAAACCATGCATTTTTCTGGTCAATCTGTCTGCAAAGAAACCCCTACAGTAGACACTGCATGCATTGCCTGTCGTGTCTTGTCATTGCCTGTGGACAGTGTGTGAGTTTCATGCCTGAACTCTGACAACTTATCACTGCTTGCTACAGTGGAATACCAGGTCATCTTCATGTTCATGGCAGAACAAAACAATCAGGACACCAAGAAATGTCCCAGTGCTCCTGGCAGACATATTGGCTGAATAGTTCTTTGTGCTTGCATATTAATTTTCTACCTTTGGCTAGGTTTGATCTGCCAGTCACATGGTGATTGTGACCAACTGCTATTATCGCCTCTACAGGACACAGTTTGAGTTGGTTTGCCTTGTACAAACAGCATTTATGAGATGAGAGGAAGCTTTTATAGTTGACATCCAGCAACGGCCTCACAGAGCTGTGTGTGGCTCTGACACAATTCTAGGAAGGGCCATCAAATTTATGAAAAGGATTTTAGAGGTCAACAGGAGTTTTAAATGTTTCCTTAATGGTCTTGTTTGACACACACACACACACACACAGATTGCTGAAACACATGCATGCACATGTCATACTCACCGGCTCATAGCTGGTATTTGTTTGACATGATGTGGTGACCTGTAAGAGAAAGAGAGAAACCAGCTGAAGTCATGTCTGACTTTTAAGGAGAGTGCGTAAAAAATAGGTAAGTAAAGGAGGGTAGAAGCAGAAAAATGACTCAGCTAGTGTCCTCAGTTCTCTGAAGTGCTTTAAATTGTGTTTTAAAAACACTACTGTAAGAATTGCATTTATTTTTGTAGAGACAGCGGGGGAGAGACATCTCTGAATATTTCCTCTTGAATGCCTGAGTGTTTCCCAACAGAACAGAAATAACCACTGCCTATAAAAAAGAAAGCACCCTTGACTGTTCCTCTGTGTGGGAAATATCTATTCCAAGCAAAAATCACATTTCACAGTCAACTCACACTGAGAGAATGCTTCCAGAGAACACCACAAAACTAATGAACACTGCATTACACTCAGTTCCCACATGGATAAACACATTACATTATAGTATGACTATCATTTATTTTGCATGCCGCTTTTCTTGGTCAGTCTGTATACGAGAATCCAGGCGAAAACACGGTACAAAGTGGTTTCGCTTGTGTTAAATAACAACTCAGATATCATGGCAGAAATCCAGGTTACACACTACCACCATCACTAGCCTAAGTGAGCTTATATGCACTACATGAAACAGAATTGTACACAAGTATCTGACTGACAAACAGTTTTGCCTTTCAAAACAAAAGACAGTGTATAATATTCGGCATGCTACAGTCATGTGCAAAACTCTTGAGCCACCCCTTGTTTCCTTCTTTTGATTCCAGTGAGCCTGACATTCTTGTAATTTTCTAAAGCAGTCTTAACAGCCACATAACAGAAAAGTTAGCAAAGAACCATTTAGGCACTTTGCTATGAGCACCCTTTCCCAAAACACATCATTTGTTCACATTTCTTTTGTTGAATCTGTGAAAGATGCCAAAGATCCCATATTCTGACATGAATAAAATAAAATAGCATTTTTTTTCAACAAGGTGATTCCCAAGGAGCTATTAGATGAAAAACATCGTTTGTAGTATCTCCTTAAAAAGAAAAAAGTGAAAAAACAGTTTCTAAAAAAACTTTTCCAGAAACTAGAAACATCTAGGACAAAAGAAGAAGGCTTAAAAACAATTTTTTTGAAGCGCTTTTAGGCAATAGTTCTTTCTGAAGCTTTATCAGACATTGGCTGCTTTTTTGACTAATTTTCAGTCACCATCTTTGTATCTGACCATTTTCAGATGAATGTTTTTTGTTTGTTAAGACACGTAATACTGATATTTTAACCACTGAAATATAAAAAAGGCTCCTAAATCAAGGGATGAACCAGTGTTATGTCAGAAACTTGGCATTTTGTATTCGGGATAGCCTTAACAAATTTGAGGAAGAAAACCAAAAAAGAAGCATCAGGCCCAAACAGATATCTACAGCAGATGAACAGTATCCGAAAGTTTTGTCTTTAAGAGACAGGAAAACTACAGCAAAGACCTAACACGGGACCTGAAAGATGCATCTGGACCTTCAGCTTACTGAAGCCTCATCAGAAATGGTCTCAGTGGAAGGGTGGCTGTCAAGAAGCAGTACTTAATGAAGGGGAGAAAAAAGGGGAGAAAAACCTCAGGAAGGAAAATAACACAAGAACCTGGACTGAAAATCAGTGACAACAGGTCTGATGTAGAGATGAAACCACATTTAGTGTTGGAGATCTTGTAAAAATTAATGAATTATGAATACAGAAAAGTGCCATCAGATTTTGCTCCACCATGCAAAACCATCTGGAAAACATCTGATTGGCAACAGCTTCATTTTTTTAAGACGATGATCCCAAACACACTGCCAATACAGTCAAAGCATACCACAGTGGAGCAGTATCAGCCATGGATCGGCCTCCCCAGAGCCCGGACCTCAACATTATTGTGTCATGGTCCCTGTGTCTGCCCGGCTGGCCCCGCGAGGCTACATTTGTTATGGTGGTTTTCTCTCCCCCTTGTCGCTCTGCCTGGGCGGTCTCACTGTCGGGTCCTGCCTTTGGCCCATGCACCTGGCTCTAATTGCACAGCTGATTACTCCATGGCTATTTAAGGCTGGGGCTCAGATCCTGTCATCGCTGGATGATTGCATGAGACACGTTAGTGTTAGTTCCTAGCTTTCGTGATACTTCGTGAGTGAGTGAGTTTGGCTTTTGAGATTTTTCTCTCTCTGTGTGAACAGTCTCCCCAGACCTGCTGCTCTCTTTCCTGCATTGGATTACGAGCATGTTGGTGTGTGGATTCGTGTGGTGGAGAAGAAAGAAGATCTTTGAATGCCCTTCAAGAAGCCTGGAGAACTATTCCTGAAGGTGACTTAAAGACGTGACAAGAAAGCATCCTAAGAGAGTTCACACTGTGCTAAAGAATAAAGGTGGTCACACCAAATACTGACCACACATATGTGCCATTTTCCCTAATATTAAAGAAATTAGAGGTGGCTCAAGACTTTTTGCATAAATGACAATTAAACACTTTTTATTTAGCCATTTCTGCTTAATAATCCTTATATTAATATGTAACTTTAGTATAGCTTCCGTCTGAAACAAGCCATTATAGGTCCTGCCCCTGTCTTCTAATTGCCCCTCTTAAAAAAAAGGTTCTGATTGGCTGATTGGTAAGGCATTACTAACATAATCAAAGCACCAGAACTACTGCATGAGACCTGACCTGAGCTGGTACTGCTGGAGATTTTCTTTTCATGATCCACTCCCTTTTTTGCCCTCATAGCGTAAAATTCTTGTACCATCCAAATACTTCTCTTCACGGGCAGCTGGAGGTTTCCGCTCCTTTTTGTCTCAGCATCATTCCCCACTTTATGCTCAACATCATGTTTTCCTTTCAGTAAACAACAGCAGGATTTACAACAAATGTGTCTACACCAGTACTAAAAAATGCAGAGCCAAGGGACAGTACCTGTTGCCAGACCTCCCAAGCAACAGTATCACTTGTAGCCTAATTATACTATCCCCTCAAAATTAGAGCCGTATTGCTTTCCTGATGTTGCAGTGTCACATGGAGCATCTTTAAATAGCAGTCAGGGCATCCCAGGCTAAACTGGGTTTCAAAACATTTTGTCCATAGTATTCATGGCAGGCAAGTATGTCCCCTAATAGTCTGTGTTACCCTCTGCACCACAAATCACTGATTACGATGCATAAACAGGCACCTCTCCAGCGAGCTGTATGACGTCCATCTGATTGTATTTACTTTAGTGTGTACAGATACATGCATGGTTAATTAAGTGCGTGCAGCAGCCACTATGCCAGTGCGCTGTGAGCTGACGGATGTTTACGAGGGCTTAGATGAGAGCGCGCTATCAGCATACAGCAGACGGGGGCAGGAAGGAAACGGCCATAATTAGTTTGCTCTGGGAAAACAAAGGACTCATTGACTTTGTAATGCTATCATCAAGCATATCAGAATACAGTAGCGGGATAACATCGCAGCAGAAAAGATCCCACCCAAAGCATGCTAATGTGCAATGTGAAGGCATCAATCCACCAGTCAGTGCTACCAAAAAAAGCATGAAGCAGGTCATCTATAGACGAAGCTGACCATACCACATTGTAGAGACACTGTTACCAGCCTTTTATTATACTAACTGCCAGGTTGTCTTACATACGGTAAGACTTTTCATATCAGGAAAGCCACACGGTTAAAATCAGCCCACACTCTGGGCTGATCAGCTGATCTAAATGATAGCCCACATTAGCCTCTTCTTGTCAAATCTCACAAATCATTTGTGAACTGCTGACAACACCCTGCTTTGAAGACCGCCTTCCTTCGTTCATGTTTTGTCTGGCTTAATCGCTTTCATGTTGTCAATGACGCCTGCTCTGAACTGTTTTGCTGCTTCGCCACCTGCCCCAGGCTTTCAGTGTGGAGAGTTGAAAAGGGCCAAGAGGTCCTAGTCACAGAGCTTGCTTATTAGGTTTACGAGGCAATTACTTTTTCACACAGGGCTAGGAAGGTTTGGATAGTGTTTTTTCCTTGATAACGGAATTCAATATTTAAAAGCAACATTCTGTATTCACTCAGGTTATCTTTGTCTGATATTGAAGTTTTTTTAGTAATCTAAGACATGCAAATGTGACAAATATGCAAAAAATTTATAAAAATCAGAAATGGGGAAAATACTTTTTCACAGCACTGTAAATAGGTAAGGCTGCAGATGTTATTTTGGCTGTTGTGGTCCTGATTGAAGGCTTAAAATCTCTTTAAAAGACAAATTGTGTATTTTTCAGACGGTTTCTATTTGCCTCAAACCACCAAGATGATGGCTATCTGGTACTACCGAATCCAAGTTTAGCCCTACCATATCATGGTTAACTATGTTTACATTGATTTTGCATGTGTATTGTGTAAATCAAAACTAAAGTTATTTTAAAGGCATAAATTTGTATCTTTTCTAAAATGTCAGTAAGCATTTTACTGACATTGGTGTAGTCATCAGTAGGGATGGGTACCGGTGTCCGGTGCCATGATGGCACCGGTTCTGACATAAACGGTAGTAACCAGACCGAAAAGCAGCGCACATTTCGGTGCTTTATTTCGGTGCTTTTTTTCCCTGAGCTGTGATACACTTCTAGCCAATCATTTTACGTTTCCGAGGACAGTAGGCGGGGCCAGGTACGTACGTTCTTTTATGCAGAGCTACAGATTAAAAATGCCCAAGGCGAAGCGGTCAAAAGTCTGGCTGTACTTCACAGCAAAATATGCAAAATCAGCAGCCTGCAACAAGTGCTTTAAGCTGATACTGTGATACTGTCAAAGGAAGTAACACCTCGAATCCGATGAAACACCTGGCGACGCATAGCGTTTTTTTTTTAAAAGCCGAGAAATGCGCCGTATTTGATGGCAGCAGCAGCCGTTCTTCTCTGCGTGAGTAGCTTAATGTTGTTCGTGTGTAATTTACGTTGAGTAGGCTAACCACGTTATTACATTAATGCATGTAAGGTGAACTAGCAAACACCATCATAGCTACATGCGGCTGTCTTCTTGTTTGATGGCAGATACTCCCTTCACCCTGGCCAAAAAGGCTAAAATGACCAAAGAAAAAGAGGGAAACAGCTAAACATGAGAGGTTTTTGGACAAAGTTTGTATTTTTTCCATTGTTTAAGCACTGCTTCCAGCTAAGAGTGATACCATATATGCCCCATAGCTGCAGAAAAGGCTAACATTGTTATCTTTTTACAAAAAACAGCTGAACATGAGAGGTTTTTGGACCAATTTTGTGTTCTCTATTCTTTAAGCACCGGTTTGAGCACCGTTTGAGCACCGGCACCGTTTCAAAAGTACCGATTTGGCACCGGTATCGGATAAAACCTAAACGATACCCATCCCTAGTCATCAGCCTGTATATAGGCCTTTAGTGATTCTTACGCCTACACAGTTTTTTGAGCATCATTGCAGCAGTTTTATTATCTCTGTTATACACAGGGTAGATTCAAGGTGAAAAAGCAGCTTGCATGTAACTCTAGTGGACTTCAACAAAATGAGGAATCAACACCTATCCCAATTCTATTAGATGCTAACAGAACTCCCCGGCAGTTGACCTATTTATGCTTTGTACCGGACATCTAATATCAGAAGACGATGTTGTTATTGATTAATTGGTGCTGGTGATGCTACACGTCACTGAGCCCAAGAATGTCTGCCTTTATGTGCAGCTCACAGGTTCTGTCCTGGTGATGACTCCTTCCAGCACTGATCTAAAGCTTAGAAGGATTTGGACTTTGAGTCAAACGCTTACATCCAGACACCAAACTGTCGGAAATCACATGTGTACAGGAGGTACTACACTGCTGGCAGAGAAGAAATTACAAGCAAAACCTTCATAGCTGCTCATCTCAAATTCCTTCAAATACTGCGGCCCCGTGAGACTGAAAATCCTCAGTAGATCACCATGTGAGAAAGTGAAAGAATAGCTACCTCGTCCATATATGGCAGCTGCAGCTGGAAGGTCTCACGTGGTTTTTACCAGCTCAGACGGGTAAAGCACAGGAATCTCAGAAAGGCCCCACCACACGCGCAGCATCCAGCCAGACTAACACCTGAGGTTCATCCATCAGTGATTGTTTGTGCAGCTCCATCTCAAAATCTGTGAAATTATCCAGCTCATTTAGCTGTTTTTGTAATGCCTGAGAAATGAAACCCGTTTATCTGATCATTTCTCTTTATCGATGCATCTTCTGCAGCGGATCACTTACACTAAAAAATTCCTTGCAACTGGACGATTTCAAGGGATTCATGCTATGCTGTAGTTGTTATCATATTTTCACCCCACCCAGAATTTACATGATCTTAAAAAGACCGTAACTCATTGTCCATTGTTGTACTCATGACCAAGCAAAGAGCATTCGTTGGCCTTTGCACAAGTTTCTTCAGTTCGACTGGGTAGTTACAAAGCACCAGACCACAAAGAACTCTCCAACAGCAAGACAGGGTCAAAGTGGGTTTACAGGGAGCTTATAATCACGTCAAGTCACGAGGGGTGTCTGGGAAGCTACTGAGCTAGAACAAGGAGTCAACTGAGCCACTGGGGTCCCTCTGCAATCCCACCCCAGCTAAGAGGTCTTATTGAGGAGTGAACAGAGGTTAAGGTGGGCTGTTGAATTACAAAAATCAAGCATCTCAGATGAGACTTGACACCTTCATGGTGCTGCCATTCTCTTTCGAGATCTCCTTTTGCCTCATATCAATAGAGTGGCAAATGCTGTAATGATTTCAGAAAAGTGTTGCTCAAGGAGGATTTATATGGGAATGGAGAACCTGGAATATCAAAGAAAGACTCTCAAACCCAATCCACCGAGCTGAATCGTTGTATAATGAGTAAACACGTAGCACTCAGAGCAGGAAAGTGATGAGCTGTTTTTCAATCGGTTTGACAAACATCAAACAGGCTGGAACAAGCATCCTCTGATAAGAGGAAGAGGAAGAGAGGAAGAATAAGGGCAGGATCATACTTGCTCACAGATGTGCCCACAGACAGCTGCAGCTAAGTAGTTCTTATTACACCACTTTTATATTTTCCACATCCATCATAACTCATTAAACATTAGGAACTTTAGATATCCAAGTGCCATCCATTTTGTTGTGACCATGTGGATGTGCCTTTGCAGACTGCTGTAGGATAAATACTGCACATTATGGATGTGTACAAGTAATCAGGCACATGACTAAATGTTGCTGCTCTTGCTACTCAGCACCAGAAAATAGCAGTGAGTTAAATTACTTATTCGTGTTCTCTTAATGTACTGATAGTTAACTTTTGGATCTAAAAAGTTAATTTGTCAAGTATTTCTAGTTGAGCCTGCAGCCCTATCAGTTGGTGCATCTCTTCTTTTTCTCCATTGTAACGCAACAAATGACAGCAGCAGAAACCAGTGCAGTTCTTCAGTACTACAGAAAAATCATGGTTGTACGTAAGCTCACTGTCATGGTTGTACTTGGTCTCAACCTAAAATATACAAGCAGATATTTCTGTCTTTGCGACTTAAAATAACTACATGGTGGAACGCAAGGAAAGAATGCTAGCTGCTAGCACTGCTAACATTAGCCACCACAAACCAATCTGTGTGCAATGACATACACAGTGCAGCATTTAAAATATGTTTTGCTTATAAAAGACAGTGATTTAAAAGATTTAAAATCATTCTTAATTACACACAGTGCAATAGATTAGGTTAAACAATGTCTGTAAAATGACTCTGTTTCCAGTATGTAGTGTTTCTTATTTTGACTCTTAAACTTGACTCTTCAGCCTTTTTATTTTCCTACCATTTCACCAACTAGGATCTTTTCCACTGCAAATGCATCCTCCAAATAGACTCCAGGTCTAAATAGTCTAAGGTAAGGTTTCTTAGCTCTGGGCAGGGATAGCTCAGTAGGTAGAGTGGTGGCCCCATGATCGGAAGGTCGGGGGTTCGACTCCACTGAACGGCTACCCTGAGGTACCCCTGAGCAAGGTACCGTCCCTACACACTGCTCCCCGGGTGCTGCACTGGCGGCTGCCCACTGCTTCACTGGGTGAATGGGTTAAATGCAGAGGAACTATTTCCCTATGGGGACTAACACGCACACTTTACACTTTATCACTGGACAAATAGTCAACACAGAAACAACTAATGGGAAGCTGCACAGGTGTCTAACATGATTGCAGTATAACACTGGCCAGTAATTTACTCAGCACCTTTTGCATCGTTTGTTTCACCTTTTTCATTTTTCATTACTCTTACTTTTTGACTCTCTTAACTTGGAGCTGCTGTGTTTTGTCTTTCTTTTTTTTTTTTTTTTTGCCCTTTTGCCTCTCCGATTGAGGGATAATGACTGTGATCTTGGTTCATCTACTTCATCCTAAGTGATGGCAGAAAGCATGCTTTTGCCACTGTGAATAAATCATCTCATTGGCTCCAATAAATCAGCCTGCCATGGGTCTGACCACATTCAAAATTCCTCGAGCACTCGTTCTGCCCACACAAGAGTCACTGCCGCATCGATGGCAGTTTGCCTGAGAAACTAAATTCTTCACTTTCCAAACGGGGGCCAAATAAGGACTGGAGCTCAAACAGGCCTTTTGGGGGGATTTATACATCGGCTGGGTTTCTGTTTTACTTGGAGGCCTAATAAATCCGCTGAGTCCTGTGATGCTGGAGTGCATGTTCCTGCTTTCCCGGTTTGACATTTTGACATAATGTCAAGTGTGTAATGCTCCATGTTCAACTGGGTGGCACTGTGTTGCTGGCAGCGGCTTGCTGGCAGCACTGAACGTCGCCTGTGGTTAAATAATATCTGAAAGGAGACTTAAATCAAACTGTAGTAAAATAATGGCAAAATAAAGGACTCGCTGCTGCCAAAGGAGAATACTGCATGGGGATAATTTGTCACTAAAATGCTCTCCATCACTTATAGGAGCCATTGCATCAAAGTCATGATTCAATATCCTTTAAAATGGACAATCCACTTTGTAAACATGGAATTTTGACTGAGCTGTTCAGTGGATATCTAAATTTGGAAAAGGACATTTTGAAAACCTTCAGTCTGAGGTGAACAGCTTCAGAGAGAATCCAAACAGGATGGAAAAGGGTGGTGTGTACATAGAACGTCTAAATAATTGTTTTTGCAAAGTAAAACACGCTATTCACCAGCTGTTTTGCACTCCATCAATGCCTGATAGCATCGCACAAACATAAGCTTCCATGAAAACCATCCTGTGATGGTTGAACAAACAATCAGACCGTGACAGGATGAAAACACGAAATCCATCAAGCGACAGCTTTCCATTTTTTTTCATGCCAAATCCACTGTTTAAATCTCGTGAATAACAAAAGAACAAGTTTTTTCTTTTGTACACGAGAACAAAATCACTACCACATGGCTAACACACCATAAGTAAGCGTAAAACTTGTCCAACAAGCATAAGTGTTAGCGTCAACCCTAAATGGTTCAGACAAAGTTTACCACAACACCCAGGAGGTTATTTACGAGATCCATCTCACTGAATTGCCTTCACCAGAGAAGGCACTGCATTATTTCACCTCGAAACCAAGATGCTGATGTTATGTTTGAGGCCTGAGTGGACGAGCAGGAGGCCAAAGACCATGGATCTCCGAGGAAGCAGCTATTTGATCATGGTCAACCCACAGTGAGTGGCTTGGCTACATCACCCCTTTGTACGGTTACAACCCAATCACTGCAAGCTGCAGACGACAAAATATCCCATTAAACATAGCAGTGATGAATATCAGATGTGCAACTGTGGTTCACTTTGGACACAGGGTGAAAACCTCCAACTATCAAAGTCCATCTTGGAGTTTTACACACAGGGGGTATGATCGCACACCATAAAGGTTAGGTCATTTGATCGCGGCTTCAGTAGTGGAAGAGGTTTCACATTTGGCACAGATTTAATAACATGCAATAACACTTCAAAGACTGAGCTTCTGTGGAGGTCGAAAACAATCATGTTTTCATCATTAGTGGACTGCGCCAGTATTGGAGCGTGCAAATGTGCCTGTTCCTTACACCGTTTGCCTATCACTTCCTGTTTAATTAAGTGTGGCCGCAGGATGCCGTTTAACCACTAATGGCACAGTGAAGCAAGAATAAAGAAACAACGCCAAGCCAAAATCAATGATATACATGCAGAAAAATGCAATGAAATATAGGCTTACTAGAAGAATTGGTGAACACTCCTTTGCTATAAATTAGGCCTCAGTTTATGCATCTGTCTGCACTCTCCTTACAGAGTAAATCTCAAAGTAGATTGTTTGTGTTTTCTGGTAGTGAACTTTCCTTTTAATCTAAACTTGCTTTTGGGTTTTCCTCTCTAGCCCCTCACTTATTGACAGAAGTAAGCGAGCATGCCGAGTCGTTGCTATTTCAGCCACGTCCTCTTGTGGGATTACATGTTAAATGCCATCCTCTCTGGTCACTACTGCTTTTATAATACTTCCCAGCACATACTTGAGAGCTGATGCATCACACTGGTTCTACCAGGCACACTTACAGTGGATAACATCTTCGATCTAGAAAACAACTCTGATGCATGACATAGGAAAATAAAGGCTGTACCTGCACAGAAATCTGAGAGGAATTTGTAGTTGGGAAATAAAGTTCAGTGACATCCATGAAAGTTTCACTTCTCTGATAAGTCAAAACATGATAAACCTAAAGGGAAAACAGACTTATACCTTATGCTAAATAAAAGATAGGAGGATTAGGGCAAGAGAACGAAAGCAGAAAAACATTTTCCTTTGAGACTTACGATCAATTTAAAGGGGCAATTAACTCTAGATCAAATTGACACATTTGTCTTCTGGACAGTAGTGCTGTTTATCCATCTATTCACTCCACTGTTTTAGTACTGGTGACCCAGCTTTGGTTACATCAGTTATAGAAATGGTACATGCCTTTTGATGTCCTAGGCAGGGGTTGGAATGACCCATTTGGCAAACAGGCCAAAGGGCTCATTTTGAACCGAAGCCAACGGAAGGGTGAAAGTCTTTAAAAAAACACTCAGAAGCAACGTGTTTTCCAAATATAATTATCTAGTTATGTCACAATTCTTATAGTGTAGCTTGCTAGCAGTTGTCATGAGTAGATCCATGCTTATTTTGTATTTAATTAGTTGCTTTGAGCTCCACAAAGCAAGTGCCTTTAAAGTTTTACTATCTTCAAGAGAAGGCAGATATCTCTTCAGTTAATATCTACCAAAATATTTTAGGTGGATATATGGTATGGAAGGGTCAACTTCCCCTTTTATTGGTGCAATCACAGGGCAAGAACACAATACATGCAATGTGATGTAATGTATTGAAATAGATTTCAATAAGTTCTCATTAAAATGATTTATAGTCTAAAAAGGGTTTAACTTTAACCGTTTATCTCTTTTGTTAGTCTCTTTAAGCTTTAGCAACATCCTGACCACCTGTGTTTAACTGCCATCCTTGTGTTAGCTCAAGGTCAGAGCTGAATGACTACCATCACTCTGCATCCTCACTCAACGAAAGATAAACAAAGAGAAGAAAACTAAAGGAAAAAAGGGAAGATGCCGTTACTTTTCTGCAAAGGTTTTACCTAAGAACTGCTCTGTTTTGCTCTTGCATTACCACAGCAGATGCAGGTCATGCTGAGAGAGAAAACACGTGTTCGCCCACCTGCGTTGCTCCCTGACTTTGCTGCTACAAATCTCCGCTTGTCCAGTCATAAAAAGGTTCCTGAGCCCCCCTCAAAGAAAATTGCAACTTACATGAACTCTGCCTGTCCCACTTCCCATGGGACCAACTTTCCCATGAGCATGTGGGAGAGTAGCCTACATCCAAAACATACAGAGAAAATCAGCTTTAACTGAAATGACATCCAAAAACATCCCTCTTGCTTGTAGATACATAACCCAGCAACTGCAGCAGCTTCTTTACGAGTTTAAAGAAACAATTCTCATCTCAAGACTTTTTAAGCCACAAAAGAAATAATTTTATAACCCAACAAACTTGCTAAACACACCATTTATTCGAATTGCAGACCAAGTACATTGCAAATGAATCAGTCTGTGCATCTTAAAGTCTGCTCTTACCTGCACACTGGTGCCACTTTTTCTCACGCTCTCTCTTCTCTCCCCCTCTGCCTTGTTTCTACCTCTGCATTCTCCCTGCCCTCAGACCCCCCTCCCTCTCTAGGAGAGAGAGGGCAACAGAGGGAGTACCAAATACAGACACTTTCCTCCTCCAAACGCGTGCCAGAACTGCTACTGAACTCGATTCTGTGTATATGAGTGCTCACATGTGGATGTCTGTGCAGCTTGGACTGGACCAGGATACACTCTTTATACTGCTGGCTTTGATTTCTCTTTTCAACTGCCAAGAAATGTTGAAACACGCTATATAAGGCCAAGAGAGTGGCTTGGGGCTCCTTATGATTCCGGTACCCAAAACGAGAGAGCAAAAGACGTCTGGGGGCAGACAGTAACTGTATCCCTCTGTATCCCTCCCTCTGCTCACCCGCTCCTACAGCCTATCTCTCTCTCTCTCTCTCTCTTTTTCCTCCTCTCTCCTGTTCCTCATAGACTCTCTGTAGTTGCTGACACATGCTTGACAGAAACTGAGAGGCAGAGTGGGAAGAAAGAAAGAGTAACTTTCCTGGGGGTTTTTTGCACTGCAGAAAACTCTCATCAGTTCACATTCATCAGTATTAATTGATATTACTATAAAAACCAATATGTCAATACTATTAAAACATTTCTTGTGTTGCTTTCGTTATGGCCATACCTTTATATGAACTATTATTATTATTATTATTTTAAAAAATTCTTAATCCTGGGTTTTGGTTTCAGTAAATCGGTTTCAGTTAGTAATTTGCTTAGGCGTTAGTTTGTATAGGGTTTTGTTATTTCTTGGCATTCCCTTCTGTGTCAAGTTTGTATGTCAATGTCACTGTCTCAGTGTTCGTTACTTCCTGTTTTATTTTTGCTAGTCTGCTGTGCTGTTTGCCTTGTTTGATTTTGCTTCCTCTTGTCTCATTAGTTAGTTCTCTAGCATATCGAGACTATCTCTCCACACCGTTACATATTCCATATGTACGGGTTACGACCCCCCTTGGTCGTGGCGTGTGGATATTTCTTTAAGACACTCCGGCACGCCCGGCTACGCCCCACAGCTCACGTATAAAACAGCTGTGCAGATGTGACACCCGTGATTGTTTGATCTCCACTTGTGTTGTGTGTGTGTGTGAGTGCCTTGAGAGTGCTGTATGTATGTGCATCCATCAGGAGCGTGTTTCGGCATCCTCCATGGGTGCTGCCTCTCCCCAGTATTCCCCTGGTATGCCCTGGTATCCCTTAGCTTGGTTCCCCCTAGCTGGCCCTTTGAATCCCCTTGGTTGGTCTCCCTTTCCCGGCTTATCGCCTCGAAAAAAAAGGCTAGCTGGCTAGCGAGTAGCTCGGCTACAGTGAGGAAACACGGCAGGGACACGGCTTCAGCGTTCAAGCAAACGCTGTCGCCTGGGCAAAGTGCAGCTCGGCTGCTATATGTGTTAACACAGAGGGGATACGGCTTCAGCGTATCAAGCGTTCGCTGTTGGCCTGCTTAACACTGTGGGGAATAAACAGTAGGGAATTGGTAAGTACAAAATATTTATGACCACAATTTGAGCCCATAGACCTCGCTGTGTCTGATACGTCAGCCAGTGAGTGAGTGTTCTCCAGCACGCAGCGCTGGCTCTCTGTCTAGTGCGTTGCTGCTGTGTCTCGGGTCACATGGCCAGCAGGTGCAAAGTGAGCTGACACCCCCCAACTGTCCGCCAGTGTCTCATCAGGCCCACTCTTGCTGGCCCCCTGTCTACGGATGGCACAGAGTGGCTGCTATGCCCTGACGAACCTTGGGTTGCTCCTCACTTGGGCCCTCAGTGGCCTGTGCCACCAGCCCCTCCCCTGTCTTGGATGGTGCAGGTCAGCTGCTCTGCTCCTGGGACAGGCCCTGAGCCTTGTCCTACCTCGGCCATCCACTCAGTGGATGGCCAGACAGAGACTGGCCTCCTTTAATCAGTCTCTGTCTGGCATATAGGCTGCTGCGGCTGCAGGCTGAGCTCCCTTGGCGTATTGCCGCATTCACCGGCTTGCCCGCTGGTCGGTCTTCGCTGTGTCTGATGCCTCAGCCAGCAAGTAATAATAATAATAATAATGGATTGGATTTATATAGCACTTTTCAAGGCACCCAAAGCGCTTTACAATACCACTATTCAGTCACTCTCACATTCATACACTGGTGGAGGCAGCTACAGTTGTAGCCACAGCTGCCCTGGGGCAGACTGACAGAAGCGAGGCTGCCATATCGCGCCATCGGCCCCTCAGGCCAACACCAGTAGGCAAGTAGGGTAAAGTGTCTTGCCCAGGGACACAACGACCAGGACAGAGAGCCCAGGGATCGAACCGGCGACCTTCCGGCCAAGTGAGTGTTCCCCAGCCTGTGGCGCTATCTCCCTGTCTGGGGTTGCCCGCTTCTTGCAGGATTGCGCACCTAGTAGGGTCCCCTCTCAGTGGCTCAGTGAGCTACGCTTCCTCTCCTCTCTCTGGTCCTGGGATTCCAGGTTTGGGCCCTAGGCAGAAGCCGAAGGCTCCAGCTGGAGATCCTTGGGGAGCGTACGCACAGGCTCGTCCTAGCCGACTGCATGTGCTTCTGGCATTCCGTCGCTCCAATCGCGTGCCATGGGTTGCGCTTGTCGGAACTTGTTGTGTCTGACATTTCAGCCAGTGAGTGAGAGGTCCCCAGCTTGCACTGCTGGCTCCCTGTTGGTGCTTGCCTGTGTGTCACGGACTTACACGGCCAGCATGGGGACACCCAGTAGCTGGGACTTTTTGTCTGACCTCAAGTGTCTCGTTGCGAGTTCACTCTTGAGGCTCCTCTGTCAGCGGACAAGCACGTGGTGACGGTGCTGGGGGTGGACCTTCATGCCATCGCCTTGCTCAGCCCTCCACTTACACAGGCTAGGCTGCCAGCCCCCCCTCCCTGTCTGTCTACAGCTCGGGGCGGCTTCGGCTTTTAGGATGGATGGGTCACATCCCAAGCTTCACCTGCAGTTGCTGGCTGTGTTCCCCTGGCTTGTTGCCCGTTTCGCCGGCTTACACGCCACTCAGGCCTCGCTGTGGCGAGTGAGAGTTCTCCAGCCTGTAGCGCCAACTCTCTGTCTGGCATTGCCCGCATGTCATAGGCCTATGCGACCAGCGGGATGCTACTTGGCAGCTCGATGTGCCGCGTGCCCTGGCGGTCTGCCTCGCGGTTCCCGAGCTGACCTTGAGCGGCCGATCACTTGCGGTCCTGCATCCTGCATGACCAGTTCAAGCCAGTCTAGCCTCTGCAGACTGCTGCCTCCGCCCCCTGGCTCGGCCTTCACATTGCGAAGCCCTGACCAGGGTGGTGTCTCTATTGGTGCGTTATCACTGACTCCCGGCACCTTCAGCAGTTCGGTTGCACTGTCTCCTCGCGGGGTGTCTTACAGAGATACCCCGTACATATGGAATATGTAATGGTGTGGAGTGATAGTCTCGATATGCTAGAGAACGTACGGTTACGGTGTAACCTTGGTTCTCTTAGTGAGAGACTATCTCTCCACCATCAGGCTGCTCGGAGACGCGTCCCGATCAAACTATCACCAGTGTCACGTCTGCACAGCTGTTTTATACGTGAGCTGTGGGGCCGAGCCGGGCATGCTGGAGTGTCTTAAAAGAAATATCCACACGCCACGACCAAGGGGGGTTGTACTCCGTACATATGGAATATGTAACAGTGTGAAGAGACAGTCTCTCACTAAGAGAACCAAGGTTACACCGTAACCATACGACTTTGTTCACCTGTGTCATGTTTTCACCAGCTGTGTCTTGTGTAATTAGGGAGGAGCTGTGTCCTCTCTAATTACATTGTGTGCATTGAACCCTCAGTTTTTCGCAGTACCTTGTTCTGTTGCACTGATTGCACTGTGTGTCTACCTGAATGCTTTATTCATCACTAGAGTTTCTGTTTCTGCTGTTTGGGATTTTTCCCATGCCTAAATAAAAGTTAGTCAATTGTTTATTAAGTTTGCCCTCAAGTCTACATTTTCAATTCAATTCAATTTTATTTATATACCGCCAAATCACAACAACAGTCGCCTCAAGGTGCTTTATATTGTACAGTAGATTGTACAATAATAGATACAGAGGAAAACCCAACAATCATTTGACCCTCTATAAGTAAGCACTTTGGCGACAGTGGGAAGGAAAAACTCCCTTTTAACGGGAAGAAAAACTCAAAAACAGACCGAGCTTACATGTTTAATTTGAATATACTTTTGTTTTATTTTCTTTGACTTGTCCAATTCAGAATTTGTTGTAGGGCAAAAGGCAGAAAACAACCTGGACAGGTTATGGGTACATGACAGGGCTAACACAGAAAGACAGATCACACTCACTTTCACATCTACAGTCATTTTAGAATTGCTAATTAATCTAACCCATGCACGGACTGTGGGTGGAAGCTGAGAGTACTTGAGGAAACCCACGGAAGCCCTGGGTGAACATGCAATCTCCAGTGCAAGGCGCCTGGCCAGCCGGTTGTTTCAAAGGCAACAGTGCTAACCACTGCACCATCATGCTGCCTTAAAATGCACAAATAGTATGCAAACAGAACATTTTTCACTCTGACTTGAAGAAAAGCTACAGTTGTACTTTTGCCTATAAAAATGCGCAGACATGCACACTGACTCCAGAGCAAAGAAACATAAGGTCAACAAACAGGCCATCTCAAGATCCTTCTGTTCTAAAATACTTGTAGAAAAATATTTGGCTGACTCCTTCGGGGTTTCAAGCTCATGGGATGAACTTAGCTCTTGACCTTCAGAGAAGGAATGGTAAATAGGGCCATCAGTCATCTGCTAGCGCCCGGTTATTAGACCATCCGTACCATTTGTCTGCCAACGCTATCTCCCAACTACTGCGCTGCATC
Organism: Aulonocara stuartgranti; assembly: GCF_965226115.1. Taxonomy (NCBI): domain Eukaryota; kingdom Metazoa; phylum Chordata; class Actinopteri; order Cichliformes; family Cichlidae; genus Aulonocara; species Aulonocara stuartgranti. Next base: position 22,942,627 of record NC_138958.1, read on the forward strand.
TATACTGCTGAAGGGTGTTGCTATGGAGACGTGCTGTGATGGCTCTTTGATGTGACGCGTTTGCACCAGGGAAACAGAGTAGCTTCTGTGAGGGCTGCTGAGGAATGAGGAGGCTTGGCTCTGGCAACTTTGTGCATGTGTGTGTCTCATCACTTTCTCTCTGCCTCACCTCTGCTACCCCTCTGTCTCTCTCTCACTTTCATGCTTGGCTTGATGCTCTCTTTTCCATACCAACATTCTTGTACGCTCCTCATCCCTGCTTCTGTGCACGTCTTACTGTGTTTTTGGTCTTGCTCCACTTTCTCCCTTTTGGGAGATAAAGCAGATAAAAGAGGAGAACCTTAGAAGGAAAAAGCCTGTACAACAACACCACTAAAAGGAGCCATGAAAGGCTGTTCTGTGCTAAATTTGAAAAAGTGAATTTGAGGTCACTTATTACCAGCGTTAGTGCAATAGCTGATATATCCTTTTTCACCTTGCACATCAGTGCATGAGTGTTTGCGTCAAGGAAAAATGCGTTCTTGGAGACAGGTTGTTTTAGTGCGAAGAACGACAAAGTTGCTTTTGAATACTTTTGAAATGTCTTTCTTTGGAAAGCTTTTGTCTACACAGTGGCATTGCAGTTTTGCAAGATGAAGTAATGGAACGTCTACATATAGCCATGTAGTTAAGATCAAAATAAAGCTTGTTTGGAATCTGTTAAAAGAGACAGAATTCATAGCTTTCAGCATCCATCTATCCATCCATTTTCTTCTGCTTATCCATGGTCACTGTTTGAGTTCAGTAGATTACAATTGAGTTCTGTCTCCTCACCCCTCCCAGTTCAGGCGCTTAATCCTACCTGCAGTGGATGCTATAGGACAAACATGCTTTACTCAGCCAAGAGAGATCAAAAATATTAAATTTAGACTGTACCCCATAACACCGACCAGCATGTTTCTACTACTGCTTGAATCTGATTTGGATTCGCCTTTTTGTGGAAAGTTGTCAATCTGCTGTTTACCTCAGCTGTCAATGCTGGATGAGAAGTGTCCACCTTTTATTTGCTCTGCAAGAGGCTGTAAAACCTTGTGAAAGCAGTCTGACCCTGGTCAGTGAGTCAGAGAAGCTCACTTCTGATTCATGGCAGCATTGCTTAGGTGAGCTTAGCTTACTGATAACTTCTGTTAGCTGCTGTTCGCCAGTGCTAGTAAACTAACAGATTTGGTCTGCAGTGGCAACTGAAATGGACTGAACTTGTGGCCAAACTGTTACATCACTCTGTATTAGGTTTAGATCAAATATGGTGACATCCTATCTTCTTTATGAATCTGAGCCAAGATCTTTTTTATAGTGTTCTTTCATTAGTTATGTATTTCTATGAAACAAAGACATAAAATACTCCACATAATAAGAAGAATTGCAAAAACATGCTTCTGACAAGCCCAGGAAAACTAGCGTTTGTAAGCAGTGGCTTTCAGGAATACTTCTCAGGAGTAAGGCCACACCACTTAGCATGTAGCTGATCATTTGTGACTTTCAGAGACATAATTTTGAAGCATTTTAAAGTTTTAACAAACATGAAACAAACGTGGTGTGATTTTGTTTGGTTGTACGCTTCACAGTTATTGTAGTCTTGTGTGTGGAGCACAGCTGGGCCATATAAAAACTGAATGAGAAGTTCCCTCTCTATAATTATTTTTGCAAACAATTAATACAGAAGCAAAGGAAGTAAGCTGAAACAATAGGAAAAGGTGAAACTTCCTGTAGAAAACCTGTTTGTATTTGTTTCCTATCCCCCCACTACCTCTTCTCCTGTTTTTCCGTTGGTGCATATTTCTTAGCATTTATTTAGAAAAAGACCACAGCGAGTTATTGACCCTTCAAGTGTAAGTATTACATTTTATGGTTCTGTGTTGTGTCACAGGTTGCATGTGCAAGCATAATGGGGCTTAATTTGGAGGAAATGTTTCCATGTTTGTGGATAAAATAAATATTTAAATTAGCAAGAATGCTAACCCTGTGGCTCTTTTATGCCTGGCTACTGTCTAGCTGTTAGTCAGTGCAGCTACAAAGGTTACACGGTAGGTATTAGCTAATGCAAATGTAGTTAAACTGAAATGGTTTGGTTTTAGTGGTTCTCTGCAAATGTAGCCAAAGTTTACAGAGAAGCAAGAGTGTTTCCATGAGTCGATCTGAATTTCTGCACTACAGACAAACACACACTTTCTAAGTTACATAAATAGCGCCAAGTTTTACAGGAGGTGATAAAACGGGGTTCTAACCATTCATCTTATGACATTAAAGAGCTTCTGTGTTGCATTTTATAGACCATGTCATTTGCCAGAGGTCTAATTACAGGACTCTCCCAGTTTTCACACATCCACACATGTTTGGATGTGGATTAAAATGTTTGGATGCCAGGATTATAAGCTCAGACCTCAAAAACCCTTGACCTCAAAACTCTTCACTGGAGGAGACCCAGCTTAGCTTTTGTTAGGCTTAACTGAGGTAGGAATGCACATCCATAGACTCTTGCAAACTGTGCTTAAAGGACATTGTTTTTTAAAAGTATCTTTCTGTTGTGGATAAAGTTCCCAAGAGCTTTCTGATATCAGTTTAAAGTTTTGCTCTGAAATGCTGCCTATGTTATGTAAGCTCAGGCTGACTGACATGGATTTCTTGCCAGAAGAGATGAAATGGGACTGTCGAAGTCTCCTCACAGCAGTAATATCCCCAAGATTTTCTTTCACATGACAAAGGAGAGATTAGAGTTCCTAAAAATAGCGACTGGATTGCCAGATCTTCTGCCAAACCTGAGCAGCTTTAAGACAAGGCTGCACTTTCAAAACTTGGGCCTGTTAACCAAAAGCCAAGTTTCTTCTTCTCACCCTATTTGAGACAGAATAAATGAAAAATTATAAATAGGGCATATGTGGCTGAGAAACTAGTGACAAAAGATGAATACATGAACCAGAATATGCTTGTTTGGTTTTAAAATGGCCTCATTATTTTATTCTTTGAATGCAATCATGACTCACTTCCTTGACATTCTGTTTTACCCTTGCTGCAGCTCCAGAATCTGTGAACATCTACAACTACAGGAAGTGGAAAAGCCTGATTGCTAGAGCACATTGTTCAGCTTCAGCTGATAGCAGCGATAAGTGAACAACAAAAACTTGGTATTGCCTGGCATGGACAGTCTGGATGGTGGCGGTTAGAGATTGTCTCTACCTGCAGAGTATCCCAAAAAGTAGCGTAGCATTTTCAGTGGGATAAAACGCTACATCCAGATAAACAGAATCATCTTTTTGGATCTTTACCTGGATGATTGAGCATGTATCAAGATACATGTAGAGCAACTGCATTAGCAGCAGAAAACTGTCCTCAGAATAGTATCTCTATAATATTGAGATAATATTTTTGATTTAATGTTTGCTAACAAAGAATATCCCCCAAAACAACTTAACTTTAGGTGGGCTTTTGTTCTTTTTTTTAAGTCTCATTTACATATATGACATCTGTAGTCTTGCCCATATTCTGTCAATTTAAGGCACTTCAATTCCGTTTTATTCATATAGCAACAATTCACAAGAATCACCTCAATGTGCTTTATATTGTAAGGTAAAAACCCAACAATAATATACAGTCAGAAAACACCCTATGAACAAGCACTTGGCAACAGTGGGAAGGAAAATCTCCCATTTAACAAGAAGAAACTTCCAGCAGAACCAGGCTCAGGGAGTTTGATAGTTGCTAACAATTAAATACAATAGTTTGTGTAATACAAAATAGTGAGTGATAGAAGGTGAGTCAAAAAGAAACACTGTCCGTTCACAGTCTACATTCAAACCTACAGTCAAGTTAGAATCACCATGTCTTCCTACTCCACACCAGATCGGCCCCAGTTGGCTGGTGGAACAGAACAGTGCTAGCCATCAAACTACTGTGCAGCTCCAATTGAAAAGTCTTTTTGAAATAGAGTTTACCTTAAAACCACAAGGACTAATGGCACTATTTCAAGACTTTTATGACATTGGGGAAGTCAGAAACATGACAGCCACAGTTTGGAGTTGACTCTATAGCTATACTGTGCCTGTATGCTTAGCAACCGTAACACAATGGAATTCCCTTTCTGCCAATTTAGAAATCCATCAGCTAGTCAAATGATTCAGACTATTATTTTTCAGCAGTTTTGGTGGACTTTGCAGCTATCTGGGCCAAGAATTCAAATCCCATTTTCTGGTCACTATTTAGAAAGGCAGCTAAATTAAATAACGCTAATAGACGATGCTAATCAAAAGCTAGTCAGCTACCTTTTGGCATTTCAGCAAACACAATACTCCTTTTTACTTCACACTGACTGATGTCAACTCAGATTATAAGCAGACCATAAAGGTTCCGATACCAAAAAGTTTGTTCCTAGCTTACAGAATGTGCATGTTCACATGCAGATATCTGTTTATAGAGATGTCATGGTCCTGCGGCCATGACTCAGTGACTTTGTGTTTGTGTTCCTTATTGTTATTATTCTCTTTATTATTCTTGGGCTGTTTTGGGAAGGTTTGTGTTTTGGGATTTTAGATACTGGGTTTTGGGTTTGTGCTCCCTCTATTGGTCCCTGGTGTTAGTGTTCCCCTGTCTCGTCAGGTTAATCAGGTCCAGCTGTGTCTCCCACCTGTGTGTGATTTCCCAGTGTCTCTTTGTGTACTTTAGTGTGTGTTTTCCTCTGCTCCTCGTCGCGTCGTCTGTGTTCATACCTGGTGTAATCCCCTGCGTGCTCTCCCTGCTGTTCTCCCTTCATGCTCAGGTTTGCTATTTCTTTGTGTAGTTTCTCCCAGTTAGTTCATCCTTAGTTCTGTTTTACCATCCCCACTTTATATTGGATATTATCAATAAATCACCCTCACACCTGAATAAGTGCTGCGTTTTGAGTCCTCCTTCCGCTCTCCACACGGCCGCTGCCCCGGACCGTGACAAGAGATTATCTTTCTGTGCATATTTTGAATGTTTTACTGCTTGACAAACCAGAGATTTCCTAGTACTTCAAGGTTTTTCAACCAAATTCGTCTTGCAGCTTAGGTAGAATTGCAGCAGTAAATATGTCAGACAGGACCACATGAATTTAGTACAGAAAAAAGACACAAACGGGTAAACACAATTTTATAAAGCATTCTCCAACATTGTTGTTTATATGAGAAATATTCAAACTTCTTGTACTTTCCTCGTCCAACCCCTTCCCATCATTCCTCTCTGCCACTACCTTTCCTTGCCAAACCTCGCCCTGTGTCTTCCAACCCGCCAGCCCATCGAACAGCACAAACCACTGCAAGAGCATTCCAGGAAGCTCCTCCAAGACATGGCAGGGATAAATCATGAGGAATAATGAGGGCTTGTTTCCATGAAGGGTGAGCGAGAACAGAGAGCTTACAGATGCTGTGCTGTCCAGTCATCAAAACAAGACAAACACGCATGTACTCAAGCGGAGAGATGATATACTACTGGGTGGATCTGTTTGCATAATTCTGTTGCACTGATGCCAGACTGAACTGAGAGGCAGTGATTTACATCCTAAAAGAATGAAGCCAACTGAAAAAGTACTCTAAAAACGTTGTAAATGCAGTCCTTGAAACATAGGTACATACTACTTCCATAAATATAGTTTAAGTCCACACAGTAGACAATTTATTAGGTACACCTGTTCAACTGGTCGGTAATTCAAATATCTAATCAGCACGTCACATGGCTGCAACATATGTGTAGGCATGTAGACACAGTCAGGACCACCCGGTGAACCTTGTGAATCAGAAGGAGGAAAGGTGACTTTGAACGTAACATGGTTGTTAGTGCCAGATGGTCTGGACTGAGTATTTGTGGACTCTCCTGATCTACTGATTTTCCCACACAAGCATCTCAACGTTTTACAGAGAACGATCTGAAAAAGAGAAAATATCAGGTGAGTTCTCTTTGCAAAATTGCCTTGTTGATGCCACAGATCAGAGCCAGACTCCTTTGAACTGACAGTGAGGCAACAGTACTTTTAAATGGCCACTCGTCATAATTGAGGAATACAGAAGAGCATCTCTGAATGCACAACACATTGACTCTAGAAGCATATTCAGCAGAACGTCACATCATGTGCTGCTCCTTCCAACTAAGAACAGGAAACTGAGGCTACAGTTCACCAAAGACACACAACAGAGGTTTGGCCCGGTTGGATGAATCTCAATTTCTTTTGCGCAGTGAATCTTAAAACCCAGAATAAACAAATAGATTAAAATACCGATACTAGCATGAGATAGACAATATTTTAACATTAATGACATACTTTGACTTCTAGTTTGATAAAGATTAAAAAAAATAAAGGTGTTGGAAATTTCGTGTCTATTTCGGCAAGTAGGGGCAGGAATCACAGAGTTACTTAAAGGATGATATCTTCATAATACATTGATAGTATTGTGGTGATCATGGGATATAACCTTACATGTGTACAGGTAATGACAAAAAAAATACTCCTAAAAGTGATTAAGCACGTCAGGTGTTACTTCTATACAAAATAATTTACATTACTAGTAAAGTATTGCATGTATGTCTTAAAAAATGAAATTTGGTGCAACTTTATCACTAATGTAAGGAAGTGATATAGGATATATTGCTGTACTGATATTATGCCCCACTCCAAAGAAAGGTCCACAGCAATGGCTAATCAAGTGTCAACCACCTATTTGTCTAAAACTAATGAGATGTATTTACAGTGGAACCCCGACTTACGAAATTAATTCGTTCCCGAGGGTCTTTCGTAAGCACCCATCACGCCATTTGAGTGAACGATAGGCTACAGGCTAATTGCTAACTGCAACAACAATACGTCGTTCAAGTGGAATAGCGAAGCGCAAGTACGAAAGCCAAGGGGGTTGTCACATGATTCAGAAGGCATTGTGGGCATTGTAGGCATTCTGGGCTCAGCCAATCAGAGCCAGCGGATTTCATTTCACGGGCATTTTGCCGTAACACGGGCAGAAATATTGCCGTTAAGTGCCTTCGTAACTTGAATTTTTCGTTAAATGGGGTATTCGTAAGTCGGGGTTCCACTGTATTTATATTTATTCTTATTATTACTCTTTTACATTTTGCTTAACACATTTTTTCCAACTTCACAAATTATGACCTCGCAATGGCTTTTTTAAAAACTTCTGAATAAGTGGTGACAATATGTACAGTCCCAAGAGCAGAAAGTGGCAAAGCACACAAGAACGGCAAAACGTGCCAAACAACAAGTGATAGAGCCATGGAAAGTAAGTTTGTTGTTTTCAAGTGTTTGGATGCACTAATTTGTTTTCAGTGACAATAAAGATAAACAGTGCAGAACTTTGTAACTGTTTTTCAAAGTGCTATACTATTATTATTATTATTATTATTATTATTATTATTATTAATAATAATAATAATAATAATAATAATAATAATAATACTCTCATTTATCAGGTGGTCACAAACACTAATCCAAATTGATATCTATTTAAAATTCTTAAACATTGTTTATCTGAAGCTCAGGTTGAAAGAGAGAGAGTGGTATGAGGAATCAACACAGGAGTCTTCTGTCTGACAGAGAGCCTCTGTTTCCAACACTCAGCCTAGGTTTCCTGACAGACTTTAGGCAAAACGCCAGCCACTGTGCAAACAAGTCTCCTCATCAACATAGGTGCAATACTGGCAGATAGAAGCCTGTAGAGTTTGTCTTCTGTGTGCTGTGGAGCATCCTCAGAGCTCTAATAACAGACATCCGCAGCGAGATGACTGTGGTCAAACAGAAAGAACTGAAAGAAAAACAGAACATGAAAAGGAGCCAGAAACTATTAGCTGCCTTCATCAAGGCATGTTAGTGGATGTCTGTCTTTTGCATGTTTATACTGACATTTTCATAAGCTTTAAAAGTTAATGACTGAACTGCATGTGGTTACTGACTTTCAACATTTCGCAGAATTAGGCTAATTGTTTCACTGACAACAAGATTACAGCGGTGTTTGCAAAATGGCTTATGGATGTTATGGAAGAGCCCAATGACAAAACATTTTCAGTACTATGTATTTCCTTATATTTTGTGATAAAAAGTATATAAGGCAAAAACAGAGTTTGTAAAATTGTAATTAGCTTGAAAGTCAATATTTGGTGTGACCATCTTTATTCTTCAGCACAGTCTGAACTCTCTTAGGCAGCTTTCTCATCATTTCTTTAAGTCGTCTTCAGGAATAGTTCTCCAGGCTTCTTGAAGGACATTCAAAGCTCTTCTTTGGATGTTTCTGCCTTTTGTTCTGTTCTCTGTCAACATGATCCCACACTGCTTCAATAATGTTCAGGTCCGGGCTCTGGGGAGGCCGATCCATGACTGATGGTTTTCCACTGTGTGTTTTTCTATCCATGTATGATTTTACTGCATTGGCAGTGTGTTTGGGATCGTTGTTGTGCTGAAAAAGAAAGCTGTTTCTAATCTGATGTTTTCCAGATGGTATTGCGTGGTGGATCAAAATCTGATAGTACTTTTCTGAGTTCATAATTCATCAATTTTGACAAGATCTCCAACACCACTGACTGAAATGCTGCCCAAACCGTATCAGAGAGTCCACCGTGTTTTACAGATGGCTGTAGACACTCACTGTATTTCTCTCTTGATCTCCTCCAAACACAATCATTTGAACAGATTAAAAAAAACTTGGATTAATCACTCCATCAGATCTTTTGCCCTCATTTTCAATACAGTTCTTGTGTAGCTGTCATAGCTCAGTCTTTTCTCCCAGTTTCCCTCCTTTAAGAATTGCTTCCTGATGGCCACCCTTCCACTGAGACCATTTCTGGTGAGGCTTTATTGAACAGTAGATGATCAGCTGAAGGTCCACATGAATCTCTCAGGTCCTGTATCAGGTCTTTGCTGGATTTTTCCTTGTTTCTTAAGTACATGGCTTTCTGAATACTGTTAATCTGTTGTAAATAGTATTTTTAAACCTGACACATCTTCTTTGGCCCTCAGCTTGTCCTCAAAAATTTTTAAGGATATCTTACATACCATATATCAGGTTTTTGACATAGCGCTGGTTCATATCTTAGATTAGGAGCCTTTTTATGCTTCAGTGTTAGTCAGTGTTAAGCTCCTTAACAAACAAAAAACATTTGTCTATAAATGGTCAGCTACAAGGACTGTAAACTTGTAAGTCATTATATAATCAGCACACTTTTGTCCTTCTTGTCCTACAGTGGGGCAAAAAAGTATTTAGTCAGCCACCGATTGTGCAAGTTCCCCCACCTAAAATGATGACAGAGGTCAGTAATTTGCACCAGAGGTACACTTCAACTGTGAGAGACAGAATGTGAAAAAAAAAATCCATGAATCCACATGGTAGGATTTGTAAAGAATTTATTCGTAAATCAGGGTGGAAAATAAGTATTTGGTCAATAACAAAAATACAACTCAATACTTTGTAACATAACCTTTGTTGGCAATAACAGAGGTCAAACGTTTACTATAGGTCTTTACCAGGTTTGCACACACAGTAGCTGGTATTTTGGCCCATTCCTCCATGCAGATCTTCTCGAGAGCAGTGATGTTTTGGGGCTGTCGCCGAGCAACACGGACTTTCAACTCCCGCCACAGATTTTCTATGGGGTTGAGGTCTGGAGACTGGCTAGGCCACTCCAGGACTTTCAAATGCTTCTTACGGAGCCACTCCTTTGTTGCCCGGGCGGTGTGTTTTGGATCATTGTCATGTTGGAAGACCCAGCCTCGTTTCATCTTCAAAGTTCTCACTGATGGAAGGAGGTTTTGGCTCAAAATCTCACGATACATGGCCCCATTCATTCTGTCCTTAACACGGATCAGTCGTCCTGTCCCCTTGGCAGAAAAACAGCCCCATAGCATGATGTTTCCACCCCCATGCTTCACAGTAGGTATGGTGTTCTTGGGATGCAACTCAGTATTCTTCTTCCTCCAAACACGACGAGTTGAGTTTATACCAAAAAGTTCTACTTTGGTTTCATCTGACCACATGACATTCTCCCAATCCTCTGCTGTATCATCCATGTGCTCTCTGGCAAACTTCAGACGGGCCTGGACATGCACTGGCTTCAGCAGCGGAACACGTCTGGCACTGCGGGATTTGATTCCCTGCCGTTGTAGTGTGTTACTGATGGTGACCTTTGTTACTTTGGTCCCAGCTCTCTGCAGGTCATTCACCAGGTCCCCCCGTGTGGTTCTGGGATCTTTGCTCACCGTTCTCATGATCATTTTGACCCCACGGGATGAGATCTTGCGTGGAGCCCCAGATCGAGGGAGATTATCAGTGGTCTTGTATGTCTTCCATTTGCTGATGATTGCTCCCACAGTTGATTTTTTCACACCAAGCTGCTTGCCTATTGTAGATTCACTCTTCCCAGTCTGGTGCAGGTCTACAATACTTTTCCTGGTGTCCTTCGAAAGCTCTTTGGTCTTGGCCATGGCGGAGTTTGGAGTCTGACTGTTTGAGGCTGTGGACAGGTGTCTTTTATACAGATGATGAGTTCAAACAGGTGCCATTCATACAGGTAACGAGTGGGGGACAGAAAAGCTTCTTACAGAAGACGTTACAGGTCTGTGAGAGCCAGAGATTTTCCTTGTTTGAGGTGACCAAATACTTATTTTCCACCCTGATTTACGAATAAATTCTTTACAAATCCTACCATGTGAATTCATGGATTTTTTTTTCACATTCTGTCTCTCACAGTTGAAGTGTACCTCTGGTACAAATTACTGACCTCTGTCATCATTTTAAGTGGGGGAACTTGCACAATCAGTGGCTGACTAAATACTTTTTTGCCCCACTGTATGTAGCAGGCACCAAAATAGATTATGCAAATATTATCTCATAGCATATGTTAAAACAATTACCATCATCACACCCTCATAAAAATCAGTATAGGTGCCATTAAAATACTATAAAAACACAGAAATGCTTCATAAACCCAAATAAAAAACCCTTAAAACCTTCAAGCAACTGTCATTCAATGCCCTGGGCAGTGTTTGGCATATAAAGGGGAAGTTGTGGCGAATTAAAATAATAAACACACAAAATGAAATCAGTGCAGCGCTGCAGTTATCTTCATGTCTGGTGAACTGCAAACTGCTGGCAACAAACCTCATTGTGCTTCATGACAAATTTACTGCTCAAGGTCAGCGAAGAGGCGGCCCAAAGCATTGCCTAAATTCACATTCGTATTTGCACAAATCGTAACCGCACTTTTACAACCTGAAACAACGAGCACGGCGCTGGCATATTTGTGTCCTGTTTGTTTTTGTTCAAGGGTCATTTCCCTGGATAAAGCCAACACAAATGTTTGCTCCCAAGTAAATCAATATTGGCATTTGCACATTAACGCATCTCTAATTTTCATCCAGATTTACAATTTCCCTCCATCTACAGTCCTTTCCCTTCTGACACGCAAACCTACTCTCTTCTCAAAACATTTCCTGTCGGCTGTCTGTCACCACCAGAACGAATGACTCATGACGCTATCCTGATTATTCCCCAAATTGCCACCACAAATGACTTTGCCCGGTTTTAGAGGTATTTGGCAGATTTCTCCGTGGATGTTTTGGGAACACATAACTTTTGTTCCTATAGTAATATTTGGGTAGACGAATGGCTTGAGGGGAGGTTTTTTGGGGAGAGGAGTTATGAACTGGAGAGGAAAATAAAGGAGAGGGGAGACATTTCAACATTTCTCCCCACCAGTCACAACTAAAACCACTAAGTATACAGCCTTTTTACACTCTTTCCCTCCACCCTTTCCCTTGCTTCTCATTCACTCATTTCTCCGCTCCTTCCTTTTCATTTGCTCTCCCCTTTTTTCTTTATTTTTTGTTACCGCTGATTGGGATCAAATGTGATGAGTGGAACTGTGATCCCACAGTCAGTCAAGAGGCAGAAATAAAGCCTTACATGGCGTATTTGCCCCCAAGTAGTTCTTTTTTTTTTTTTTGCACATATATTTGAAGTCACTGATCCACCACAATATTAAAAACCACTGACAAGTGAAGTGAATAAAATTGATCATCTTGTTATAGGACAATGTTCTGCTGGGAAACCTTGGGTTTTGGCATTCATGTGGATGTCACGATGATATGTACCACCAAGCAAGACAATACGCCTCACACCACTTCAAAATATACTCAGTGACAGCTCGAGGAACACAACAAATATACCGAAATTATGATCCCAGTTCAATAGCACTATCAAAATCCAATCCCAGTAGGGCCCCACTGCTAATCCAAAGGAGCTGAAGACCATGATGCCAAAGTCCTCGTACAGGATACCCCGAGAGGTCCGATCTCCATGCCCCAAATGGTCAAAGTTATTTTGTTAGCAATGCATAGTTATGGCTGATTATGGTACAAGATAAAGCCACTATACTAATAATAATGCTTCATGCATAGCTGGTAAGTATCAGCAGTTTCTGAATGATGAGGTGTAATTGAAGTGAAATTAGGGGTTGATCTGAGTGGGCGATCATTTACAGTGAAAAATAATTGTGGGAAAACGAAACGAAACCACACAAAAAAACAGAGGGCTGCCAAGTACAAATGAGGCGACGATGTTTTCAAAAGATTTTTTTAAGTATATAAAATTGTTTTAAATTATATTTAAACTGATAACGTTATTTGTGTAAGGACATGTCACATGCTACTCAAAAGTAATCAGAATCATGAGTCTTTTTATTCTCTGTGTTGGATCAAACAGCCAAAATCTTAAATACTTAAATAACTGAACCATCAGATGCACCAAAACAATCTAAACAAAAATGTTAGTATTAATTTACAAAATATGGCAAATTGATATTTCTTCTTGTCTTTGCATTTATCTACTCCCTCATTTATTTTGCCTTTTGCGTAATTTTGTATTTCATGGATTCAATTATTCATTTTCAACCTGTGCTGATGATTTCAGCAGTTTTGGTCCTCCGTAGATGACCGTATAAGCACTATAACCCACACCATTACAAATGGTAACTGGTAAATGGCCTGTATTTGTATAGCGCTTTACTTAGCCCCTAAGGACCCCAAAGCGCTTTACACTACATTCAGTCATCCACCCATTCACACACACATTCAGTGTGTGAATGTGTGTGTGAATTACAAAGAAATCTAAGTGGAGATGTGCACTTGCATGAAGTTTATTAGCCAGCGTGCTGCTCTGGATGACGTCACACTGCAGTCTGAGGCAGGCAGGTTAAAGCTTTTTTGCCGGACTGTGCATTTTTCCATGCAGTGCTAAAATTTATTTAAACAGCCTGAAAAAACCCATAAATGGGCTTCGCTTAACATTTGCAATAGTGCTTCAGGAGGGGGAAAAACCGTGTAGAAAAGCAACTTTTAAATTCCTGCTATTCCCGATGCAATGACCACAGTCACAGTTTATCTGCTGTATGTGTGGTGCATTGTATGTGCTTGTACAATAAGTAAAAATATGTGTACTTCTATACAGTAATAAGGTGTGACAAAGACTAGAATGCACAATGAAGACATCAGTCTCATCAGTAACAAAAGAAGACAGTGAAGATCGTGTCTTACCTTCACTTCACATTTCTTGTGGCAGGACAACCGGCACGCTGAAATAAAAGAGGCAGCATTATGTGCAGTTGTTGATTTACACCCACAGGAGCAAAAACCATTAACAACCGTAAAGAGATTAATGGATGTTTCCTTTCACATAGATCACAAAATGAAGCTGAAAGCAGCAACTGTAGATGTGTGCTCAGTATTGGAAAACAATTAAAGTGCTTAGATGGTGTGGAGAGTTTAGAATTGCAGCGCTGTACTGCTGAATGCACTGAAACTGAAATAAGGTCAGCACCATCCCTGATGCCAACATGCTGTGGTGCTGCCCTCAAGTGGTCACATGAAGCAAACATCCATCCATCAGTTTGCATTTCACTACCTTAATGTGTCAGGCAAAAGGTGAAACATTGATGCAAAAATCAATAGCAAATGCAAGCCAAAGTGATTGAAATGAACACAGAATGTTGATTAAACAGTGATAAATTGGACTTTTAATGTATGTTCTAGACTGTTAATGGGTCACACTTGAATCAAGGTGGTACAAGTCTCCTCAGCACATAATAGTAACAGTCTGTAATCAAATTTTATTCATTTATTAATGCAAATTTGTCTTTTTGCATGTTTGAAGCAAACACTCTTTATGAAAGATGGTCAGAAGTTTCAGGTCAGAAAGGTTAAGCCTTTGCACAGAAACCTTCAAGCTGCATTCTTTTTAACTACCAGGAGGGGGCGAATCCTCTATTTGAAAACAGGTATATAGGTATGTGAGGAAACAAACCTTCTTCTTTATGGATTTATGACCTCACCAAACACTTTGAAGATACGCGTAGGATTCCAATCATTAGTTTGAAGTGTTACTGATTACAACACGATGCTTATTTTACAAAACAAAGTCCTATGTAGGGTAAAATACACAGGGTTGCTTGCTTTATGACTTTGCTTAATATGACTTTTCTCCCCCATTTTTAGTCAAAGTCAAATTTATTTATATAGCACATTTAAAACAACAAATGCTGACCAAGGTGCTGTACAATTAAGATAACTAAAAGACATAAAAACATAGGGAGACATGATAAAAGAAAAGAAAAAGAATCATAAAATTAGAAGATTTGAGTAAGATATAACATAGTTAAAAGTAATACAAACTCATTCTGATTTAAAAGCCAAGGAATAAAACTGGGTTTTCAGACGGGTTTCAAAAGTGTCCAATGTTGGGCAGGTCCTGATGTGAAGGGGCAGTTTGTTCCACAGTTTAGGAGCAGTTACAGCAAAGCCCCGATCTCCTCTGTGCTTTAATCTGGACCTCGGGACAGCCAGGAGCAATTGATCCGCAGACCTCAGTGATCTTGCAGGAGTGTACCAATTTAAAAGATCAGAAAGGTATGAGGGTGCTAACCCATTTAATGCCTTACAAAAAAAAGAATCTTAAAATAAATTCTAAAACTAACTGGCACCCAGTGCAATGATGCCAGTATGGGAGATATGTGTTCACGCTTGCGTGTGCCAGTTAGTAACCGTGCTGCAGCATTTTGGACCAGCTGTAGACGGCTAACTGATGACAGACTAACACCAGAGTAAAGATTATTACAGTAGTCGAGGCGAGATGAAATGAAGTCATGAACAGCTCTGTCAAAGTCTCTAAAACAGAGAAATGGCTTCACTTTAGCAAAGATTAACCTTTTTGTATGTCTTTTGTTTATCTCATTCTTTGACATTCAAAGGGCCTCCCTGAGAGTTTTTTTTAGCTGATTTTAAAGCAATGTATCTGGACGATTGCACAGCACATAGTCTTATTGTCACATCTAATCCTTTACAATAACCAGCAATGTGCTGCATAGCAACCCTTCCTGGTAAAGGACAACAAGGAGTTTTAGATAATTATAATTGTCCAGGTGCTTGTGAACATATAGTACACTATAGCTCTAGTTTAACAGGACAGAAAGTACAATAAATAAAAGTGTATGCCTTCTTTTCTTTTCTGTACCCATATCTATCACCCAGCGTCATTGCTACCCATATTTCTCACTCTTCACCCTAGCTCTGGCCCCCTCCCCTACCACTCATCCCTTTCCCCCTCTTTCCCCCTCTTATCTAGGCTAATGCAGCAGCAGCAGCAGCCATGCTAATTTTAACACCAAATCCTCAGCCAAAGCCCTATACAAGCCCATTCCCCTACTGCTGGGCTTTTCTCCCCGTTTGTCATCTGGCCTCTGCTAAAGACACTCTGTTTGTACTGTAGTTCAAAAATGGGGAGAGCAAGGGAAAGAGTGCAAAGACAGATAGAGGGAGACCAGAGAAAAAGAAACAGAGGAAATGTGAGGCTGCCTGGGAGTCTTCTAATGTTAATTTCCCTTGGACTTTTCTTGGAGTGACAATAAAACCTTTAGTACTTCTAAAATTAGACTCAAAAACATGTGACTGGATCATTGAGGAAGAGGGGGAGGCAGGGGCTCAAAGGCAAGAGGGAGAGAAAGCAAAGCTAAAACAGTAGACCAATGCATACATAAATAGAGCGTACAGCGTAAACAAAAAGAATGTGTATATTAAAAATAGACTTGGGGAGAAAAAACATTCAAATACAAATAAAACTTTGTTTTAAACCTTTCTTTAATGTAAACCTGAATGGCTTAAATTATGCTAGAATCAAGCTTTAGCTGACCTGCACTGAACTGAACTGTGCGGCAGTTTTTAGAGAGAAAATGCTTTCTTGATGCTAGAGGTCTGAGGAAAATGGCTAAAATGCTTCGAGCTGACCGGGAGGCAACAGTAACTCAAATAACACTTACAACCAAGGTATGCAGAAGAGTATCTCTGAATGCACAACACATTGAACTCAGCAGCACAAGACCATGTCCAGGACCTTCTTTTAGTCAGGCGATGGTGCTAACTTCTGTAATAAAGATGTCTAGGGGTTTGTTAAACTATTTGCCCACACTTTTTTTTCACAGACTGACAATGTTTATAATAATGTTTCTTAAAGTAAAATTGGGTCATAACTCATAACATAACTGATATACATCTATTTACTGCCACTTCCAGGTTGCAGAAGCAGCAAGTCTAAGGAAGATTCATGTGAAGTCTAAGGAAGGCAGTTGTTATAAAATGGTCAGTTTTTATATTTATAAATGAATCTCACCCTCAGCCATTCTGGGAATCCAACCCCTGCCTGGTCATAATTTACTCGGTCTACTGTCTTACGTCTGCTCAGATCCACTTTAAAGCCAACATGCTAGACACCCACCTTTGCAGATGAGGCCCTCCTTGGTGATGGCCTGCTTGCATATATCACAACTCTTGGCCTTCTTGAATGGCTTCAGCTTAAAGGTGTGCGTGTGGACGCCCTCCAGCTCGTCGGGCTGCGGGAAGAAGAGGAAACGAGATCAGGAGTGCATCGCTACAAATCGATGGAAGCAGATCCAAAGCCAATCAAAACACATTCGATACATCTGGCTGCACGTGAGAGTTTCACCTCAACTTTTGATGATTTTTGGTTTCAGCTAAGCTGTTTCCTTGTGTCTTTGTTATACTGAATAGGAGGGTTAATGTCCGAAACAGTGATGCAACTCAAACAAGTCATTTTTCTACCTTATAAGGCCCAAAAGACTGTTGCGTGCAAATAAGTGCACTCACACTGACACACACACGCACACACAGAGACACAGCCCACCCAACAGCATAGGATATTTTCACTTTGAAGTTCTCTAATTAAACGACTAATTAACGATGGAGTGAAAAAAAGGCCTTACAGCAGCCAGCAACCTAAAAAACTCTAGGAATGATGCTTGCCTGTGTGTGTTCGTGTGTGTGTGTGTGTGCAGTATTGTTTGCAAGTGTGTGTCCGGGGCTTCATTTCAGAGCAGCCTGAGGACACAACAGCTCGAGAAACTGTGCAAAGCAGTGAAGAAGAAAAATCAAAAATATTGTTTTACGCATGCTGATGATGATGAAGAAGAAGATAGGGTTGCAGCTGCTGCGAGCATGTTGCTCATGACCAGGATAACAACTTGGAGGATCCCAAAAGACCCTTGCAAAATTAATTCCATGACTTGTGTAATTTATTCCTGACATGCAATGACATCTCGAACGCTGTGTTAAAATGTGGGTTTCTCTCCAAACAGCTGCACATTACTCAGAATTGATCTGATTAGTCTGTCCTGCAGCTTGGAAAATGCACTCAACGCACGAGTTTTTCCTTTGAAGGAAACCAGCCGATGAACGCTTCAAAATGTGCTCAGAATAGACGAGTTGGTTTAGGTTTCTGAATGTTTTAGGCCTTTATTTTCTTTCTGACTTGCTTATGTGGTTTGATCTGGTTTTATTTTATCATACAAAGGTCTGTGGGTTGCTTTGATGCAGTTACCCCAGTTCGTATGGCCAAAAAGACAACAGGCAAATCCCAGATCTCTTCTTTTGTCATTTCATCATGTGACATCATCACTCAGAATTGCACTTAAAGCAAACACCCTGCTAGATCTCCCTCTTTCCCTGTTGTCCAGAGCCCACTTTTCCTAACAGCCTCCTCTGTGAGTCATAATAATGATGCCATTTCCTTTGTGTATTTGTGCAGCTGGCCTGGTTTGGGTTGAGCTCGGCTGGGCTGTAAATCTGAGTTTGCTTTATTGAAAACAGTATTTTATATACACCTCCTTCCAGATATCACCTTGAAAGGATGCATGAATGAGTCAATGAATTAAGACATTCCTCAAACATTCCCACGAATATAAATCATTGCGAGGGCTTTGGAATATTTATTTCTGGCAAAAGGAGAAATCAATCTTTCTTAAGGTGACAGGGTCTATACCTGCAAACATAGTTTTGTTTTGTTTTTAACAGATTAACAGTTGAACAGTTAACTGATTATCTTATTCAACATAGGCAACATTGCTGCCACATCATGTTGTGCAAGTTGCTCACTGTAAATAGATCACTGATCACTTCTCCTACAGCGGAGTGATCGGTTTTAAGTTTTTCTGCTTTCTGTGTCTTTCTTTAAGTAGATAAACGCGCTAATTGTTTCTACTTGCACCAGTTTGTGTTGATGTCTAAAGGTAAGTCTGTAATTCTGTAGTAGCACACAGTAATTGATTTCGTTTGCAGAGCACCAACGATGAGGAGCTGTTTGGGGGAGGGGAGGTTCTTGTAGAAAGAGTAGCTCAGAGCAGCTTATTTAAAATGCACAGGAAATGCATGTGCACGTGTCCACAGTGCTCCTGAAATTTACTCATTACCACTCACAGATTGTGGTCCATCTCTAAACCAAAGAACAAGTGACGTCTTACTTAGGACCACTATGCAACAGATAGCTCCTACTGCCACCTACAACATAACCTTCTACCACAAGTACTGTTTGAAATGCCGTGCTGTGGAACAGACTAGAGAAAACCTTAATTTTGTAACATTTTGCAAGGAGAATGGGGATCAATTTACGAAAAATGTGCAAATATACAAGAAAATGTCTAATGAGCTTCGAATGAGCTTAAAAGTCAATATTTAAGTAGTCTTCAGGAATAGTTCTCCAGGCTTCTTGAAGGACATTCAAAGCTCTTCTTTGGATGTTTCTGCCTTTTGTTCTGTTCTCTGTCAACATGATCCCACACTGCTTCAATAATGTTCAGGTCCGGGCTCTGGGGAGGCCGATCCATGACTGATGGTTTTCCACTGTGTGTTTTTCTATACAGGTATGATTTTACATTATCTCTCTTTTCCCCTTCCTTAAGAAGACTTCTTGATGGCCACCTATCAGCTGAGACTATTTCTGATGAGGCTTCAGTGAACAGTAGATGGATTACCTGAAGAGCCAGATGAATATCTCAAAATCTGTGTCAAGCCTTTGCTGGATTTAGACCTGCCACTTTTTTTGTCCTCCATTTCCTTAAATTTTTAAGGACACACTCCAGAGAGTGAAGTAGAATAGAATAGAATAGAATAGCCCTTTATTGTCACTGAACATGTACAATGACATATAAATAGTAAGACAGCAGGATTAAATAGCAAACAGGAGAAATGTATACAATCAAGAGAAATATATACAAAAATAAGAAAAAGCCACAACCTAGTAAACAAAATAGTTGCAAAGTGCTTGGAAGTAGTGCAAAGAAAAGACTTGGTCTGAGTACAGAGTTCGTTTTTGAGTGGCCTGAGTGATGAAGGGTTACTCACGCCATGGCTTGGGGGTGTGGGGGGATGTTGTTTGCTAACAGTCTGAATGTCCCAGGGTAGGAACCTGTTTGTGAGTCTAGAGGTGTCGGACCTGATTGACGTGAGGGCTGCAGGTCAAACGGGTGGTGGGCAGGGTGCAAGGGGTCACCTGTGATGGCCCTGGTTTTCCTGAGACGGGGGGATCTGGTGATGGCCTTCAGGGGTGGCAGAGGAAAGTCACTGACTTTTTGGGTGGTATTAATTACCCTCTGCTTAGCCTTCCTGTTCTTAGTAGTGGCCCCTGAGTACCAAACACTCAGGCAGTAGGACAGCATGCTCTCCACTGAGGTGTGTGAGAAGGCCAGCAGCAGCTTCTTCTCCAGGTTATTCTTCCTCGGGATATGGAGGAAGTGCAGTCACTGCTGGGCCCTCTTTACCAGGGCGTTGGTGTTGTTGGTCCAGGTGTGATCAGTGGAGACGTGGGTGCCCAGAAACCTGAAGGTGGAGGCAGATTCCACCCGTTATCCTTTTACAATGGCAGGGGAGTGACCTGTCTGTGCCTTCTGAAGTCCATTATGAGCTCTTTTATTTTAATGAAGTTCAGCTTCATGTTGTTGTCCAAGCACCAGCCTCAATCAGCAAGTCGGACAGATTGAGGCTGGTTAGTGAAGAAATCTTTAATCCAGGAGCAGGTGGCAGGGGGGATCTGAAGGTGGTCAGTTTGGTAGTACAAAGACTGGACTTAAAATCAGCAAAAGAAAAAAAGCCAGTGTTCAAAGAAAGACTTTAAACAAACTTCAGTAAGCCTGAAGAACTATTGATGGAAACCACTTTAAAAAAAGTAAAAGAAAGTTTGGCTTCTTGGCAGAAAAATATAAAAACAAGTAGTGGCTCAAGACTTTTGCACATTATTATAGCTCACTGCTTTTTCCCATTGCTAATTTTAATCACTTCAACTACAACTAGACCTACTACATCTTCAAAGGACTGTAGGTATGATGAGGCTCACTGATGAAAGCTGCACTAAGTCATGTAATCCTTTGCTTCATCATCTTTGAGCTCATTTTCCTGTTGCTTTCCAAAGCTCCCTGGTCTTTTTTTCCCCTCCTCCGTGTGCTGCAGTCAATTTGGCTCAAAGCTCTTTTCAAAAGTGTGTTTCTCAGCGTTTTCGCTCCCATATCTCCCTAAATCTTAATGGCTTTTGTCACACTGTGACACTCTCGCTATAAGTTCCAAAGAGGAATCCTGGCTGACCTTGGCTAGCCAGCAGCACACACAGCATATTAGAACAGGTAACTTCAAACAAACAATATGCTACATGCATGGTGATAATTCATGTAAAAAATTAATTATGAACCACTGCAACATCTATCTCTCAAACAACCTTGTTTCTTCCATTTGTTTGTTCTGCTCAACAGCAGCAGCTCAGATTGATACAGAGGCAGACTAAACATTTTATCCATATACTGTGTACTGATTAATGGAGAATTGGTTGAACGGACAGATTCAAAAGTACTGTGCCAGGTGAAAACATGATATAGGAAAAAAATTAAAGTATTGCTTGATAGTGGTATAACGAGTATCTCCTCAACACTGTTTGCACTGACTTTAATCTTTTTTAGGGCTGTCAAAATTGAGAGCAATCAAAACAACTGCTGTATAATGCACTCCGCTATCTTTGTTTAATTGGTCACATGACTGCATCACATGACTAAAATGCGTCATCGTTTTAGAAAGTCTGATTTTCGAGTGTCCACAGTGCGATGGGGCAGCTCCGTTTTGAAATGTATGCGTTTTCAAGAGCGGAAAACGCCGTCTCAGTGTGGACGGGAGGCCAAAACGGAGAGAAAACGATTAGTGTGGACATAGCCTTAGATTGACCAGTTAACCTATCCCCACTAACTGCATGTGTTTGGACTGCGGGAGGAAGCCGGAGTACCCAGGGAGAACCCCCGCAGACACGGGGAGAACATGCAAACTCCACACAGCTAGCACTGTTAGCTTCTGGCCCACTGTGATGTTTTTGTTTTGAAGATGATAAAATTAAGAATATATAGTAACCCTAGGGGTGAATTTCATACACACTGAAATCTGCTAAACCTGCTATAAACAGATTTTGTCATATGAATTGGTATTATCTATAGGTAGTGGATGTAATATTCAGAGGTGTGGACTCGAGTCACATGACTTGGACTCGAGTCAGACTCGAGTCATTAATTTTATGACTTTAGACTTGACTTGAAAAAATGTTCTAAGACTTGTGACTTGACTTGGACTTTTACACCAATGACTTGGGACTTGAATTGGACTTGAACCGGTTTACTTGAAAAGACTTGATATTTTACCCCAAATATAAAATCTAACATGCATATTATATAGAGATTGAAAATGTGACGTCATTCACGGGTAGAACCGCAAAGGATTCTGGGAACTCGTGGCAAGCGGTACTAGCGCACGCAGGCTTTCAATTAAAATCAGTTATACAGCGATAAAAAGAAACACAAAAATGTCAAGAAGCCGTTGTATGATTAACTGCAATAGCCGGTCGCATGACAGCCACGGGAAGCCGACGGGTAAAGAGATCGGTTGTTATCGGATTACGTCGTTGAAGAGAAATTGTTCAAGCCATGTTTCCGAAGTAACAAAGAGGCGACGGGTGGCCTGGATTGCAGCCATTCAAAGATCAAATATAACATCCCAGAACACTCCAGCTCACAGGTTAGTCTGCTCCAAGCATTTACACGAAGGTCAGTGTTTTTTAGTAGTTAATACGTCATTTTCATAACATAATTGGTGATATAGGTTACAAGCAAGTCTGGCGCTGAACAGAAATTGTCGCACTATGCTCCTTTATTTATTGTGCATAAATAGTGAATTGTCCTGACACAATATTGCGTTTCGCTTCTGTTATTATGGTACATTGACAAAAACATATGCTTTTATTCACAGGATAAAACAGGTTTTTTGTATCACTAATTGCCCAGTACGATTACAGCATACAATATTGTTGTCACTGCTACATTTCTGTGATGCTACCAGAAATTATTTCCACTACTAATTAATTACCGTTGAGCTCAAAGGTCCTATTAATAAACGGTTAATGAATGTGTATTTATGACGACGATTTGTGAGACTGGTAAACTTATGATACGTACGATGGTCTTTACTTTCTACACGGTGCATTTCAAGGTCCTGTACCCATCCGTCGGTAAACTGTACCTGGGCTTGTTGCAGTGACCTGAAGTTACTAAACTTCATGAGTGTATGCACTCACTCCAAGAAGCGTATAATTATAAATATGCATATAAATATGCTAAGATGAGATAGCTGACTTCATCTAACTAGCAAATGTTGTCCAGGCTACGTTGGTGATGCAGTTCTTTTTAATGTGTATGATATTTTTGTCATGCGATTTTAAAGCTGGTCCTACAACCGCATCCAAGAATAACATGCAGCTTATCTCAGAACTGTCGGTGAAAATTATTCTTGGAGCTAGGTTTAATTGAGCTGCATTTTATAGAGGTGCAATTTCACAATTTGTGTATATTTTCTAAGTTCACTATTTTGTCATGTGTTGAGAAAAACACAGATTTTAAAATTACATGGTCTAATATTTACATTTAGCATATAACTGCAACATTATTTTTTCGTTGTTTTTTTTTTAAAGACTCGAAAGGACTTGAAATTCAAAGTTTCAGGCTTGTGACTTGACTCGGACTTTTACACCAGTGACTTGAGACTCGACTCTGACTTGCCTGACATTACTTGAGACTTGACTTGAGACTTGAGGATAAAGACTTGAGACTTACTTGAGACTTGCAAAACAATGACTTGGTCCCACCTCTGGTAATATTTGGTCCTAGAAACTTTCTGGTTTTCGTTTTCAACATGCATAGCCCATAGTTGGACATAACATAGTCAATGGGTTGTTGCTAAGTAACATGCAAAAAAAACCTAAATGATTGAATGTCACTCACCAAAACTCAAAGCTCACCCTTTTTCTATGGTCTTCTTACTGCTAACCATACAGCGAGCCACATATTTTGCATTGAAAATGTTCCAAAAAGCACCAACACCCCAATCACAGCCCACTGAAACAAATTAGCTAAGGCGCTATCTAACAGAGAGTGGCTATACCTACTCATCTCTCAAAGCTTCACCTCTTATGTTGTATAGTGTAAGTTCAGTCTTAATAAAGTTAAAATGAGTAGGTTTTTATATTAAAAATTACATAAGTTTTTATAAAATAGCCTTTAAGTTATAGAGACAGAAACTGGTTTTGTAGCATGCTGTAGCATAAACATTTATTTCTGCTATAGAGCTAGACATGTTAACACAGCTGTCATGGTCCTGGGCCGTGTTGGCCCAGTATTCTTAGTTTCCATGTATTTTTGTATTTCGTTCCTTATTTAGACCATGTTTTCTGAGTTGCCCTGTTGTGGTGTTCCTTATGTGCGTTCCCTTTGTGACTCTCACCCCCTGTGTGCCCCTCTGTGTATCTGTGAGCCTTCGTCTCTCCTTATGTTTTATTCCATGTTTCCCCTGCCCGTTATGTCTAAGTTTTCCCCGTGCTCTCTCTCCCCCCTGTGTGCCCTCTCTGTATTTATGAGCCCTCGTCTCCCTTTGTGGTTGTTCCATGTTTCCCCAGCCCGTTATGTCTGTGTTTTTCCCCGTGCTCTCTCTCCTCCTGTCTGAACCTCTGTACTTCCTGTTTGACTCTGCCCGTCTCCCGTCAGTGTCTCGTTATGGTTATCTGTGTCACCTGTGTTCCCCGTGTGTTCCCACTTTCCTCGTTAACCCTCTGTGTATTTCTGTCTGCGTCTTCCTCTGTTCGGCGTCGCGTTCTCCCTCATGCCGTGTGTGGTTCTCCCCGTGTCTTCCAGTATATGTTACTTTAGCTTTTCCCAGTTTAGTGTAGTTTTGTATTGCTTTTTGTATCATCGTTATTGTTTATCACTTATCAGCATTAAAGCTGCATTTTGAGTTTATCCCCCGTGTGTGTGAGTTTGCAATTTGGGTCCTCATCCTGCCTGCCACACGGCCGAAACATGACAACAGCAGTCTATGGCGAGTGACTTACTTTTGAAGCCATTTTGGTGGCAATTCAAGAAACCTTTTAGTGCTTCTGTAAATCAAGACAATTTTTTACAGTGGCTAGCAATTGTAGTAACATTAGCTAGTTAACAGTTTTACAGTAACATTTCATATTACACTTAATATCAGTTTGTACATGCTCCAGATAGCTTTTCTTCAAATTATGTAATCCTCATTCGCTTTTGCGCATGTGCAGGACTGGAACGTAAGCGTTTTCGGCCGTTTCAATGTGGACGCGCAACTCTGTGAAAAAGACTGAAAACGCTAGTGTGGATGCGGAGCGTTTTCAGACGAAAACGCCATTTTGAAATCTATCCGGGCTAGTCTGGACGTAGCCTAAATTGCCCATGGTGTGAATGTGAGTGTGAATGGTTGTCTGTCTCTATGTGTTAGCCCTGAGACAGACTGGTGACCTGTCCAGGGTGCACCCCGCCTCTCGCCCTATGACAGCTGGACTCCAGCACCCCCCGCGACCCTGAAGAGGATAAGCGGAAGCGAATGGATGGATGGATGGATCTGAAAGACATTCAGATTAAACATGAGAGCAAACACCTGCTTAAGACTGGCATTTTTTGCAGCGTGGGACTCGCTGAGCTTATAAATAGCCTTTAAAGGCTCCAAAGTCTCGATGTTAAAGATGAACTGGCAGAAAGCCGGCGGCTAAACCAATCAGACGTAACCAGCTGTGTCACAGTCAGGTGCCATGGTTACCTGGCTGCCACAGCAACTGGGGTCAACATGTCCTGTCAAACAATGATAGATGGGCTGGGGGAGAAAAAACATACAACCACAAGTTTACACACACACACACACACACACACACACACACACACACACACACACACACACACACACACACACACACACACACACGTATAAACATGAATGCACAGCCTGGCGCACGGGCCCACTGTGAATATCGAGACAACAGAAGTGCAAATGGCACTTGGATTTCTGCCATGTAGCATCTGGGATTCAACTTTTTTTTTTAAAAAAGAGAGAAGAAAGAGGGGAAGGGCCTCAGAAGCTGAAATGGCTAGTAATGAGCAAAGAGATCATGCGTTTACAAATGAAACGACTCTCTGAGTTTCTTTTTTTCTTTTTTTCTTTTCTAGGAATGAAAAATATATCTCAAGCTCACACTTAGGCATGTAATCAAAAAGCTGCTTCAGTAATGAATGCCATCAGTTTCTTAATCTTCCATGACAGACTGTATCATATGGTATGAAACAACTTGCTTCCTGTGAAGCTAAAGTTTCGCCAAGAAATTAACGTTCAGGATGTTGGTAATCTCTCCTGAAACCTGACAGCACCAGCATATAAAAACATTAAGGTTTACCAGAGCATTTACATTGTCTACATCCTTTTACAAACCACGAGGTGATCTGACCTCAAGTTGATTCAAGTTGAAAAAAAAATCCAACTTGAATCATGCTTTTTCATGAATACAACATGAACCCAAGCAAAATGCCTTCTTTTCAGCATTATGGAAAGCTGATGTTACTTTCAGTGGTATTGTGATGACCCTAAAAAAATGCATTTTGACATTTTTAGCACACAGCAGAGGACAGCAATGTAAAAGAGAAAGAAAGCTGTCCTCTGTGTCGTGCTAGAAGGAGACTCCCACGACAGGCTTGAGAGAGAAAATGGAAAAGGAAGTTATGTGGAGAGACAGAGAAACCGAGACAGAAAAAGAGAGGCTCAAGGTAAGGGAAATGGATGGATCTGGAGAAAAAATAGAGGGAATAATGGGACAGAGTGGACAGGCTGAAAGAGGAGAGGAGGGGTTTCTCTGAGTATGTGTGTCCTGGCATATAGACAGGAGGCCCAGTAAATCAAGGCTGTGTGCTCTTCTCCCCCAGTTGCACTTAGCTAATGAAAAGCATCACTACGCCACC
Source organism: Aulonocara stuartgranti (assembly GCF_965226115.1). Classification (NCBI taxonomy): domain Eukaryota; kingdom Metazoa; phylum Chordata; class Actinopteri; order Cichliformes; family Cichlidae; genus Aulonocara; species Aulonocara stuartgranti. Next base: position 22,969,318 of record NC_138958.1, read on the forward strand.
TCGACCGCGACCCCACTTAGAGCAAAGATGTGGAAGGAGGAGAGGGGGGACGACTTTCTCAAAGGCATCGTTCTGTCCTTCTGATCAGAAATTATACATGAACATGAACTAGTCCTGGAAAACACGCATAAAAGTCATTTATATCAATCCACATATATGCACATGCTGGACTGTTGGTGATAGACACATTTGTATCGTTTGTATCTTGGATGACTGCTTCGTGTATTTCGAGAAAGCATCTTGCTTTTATATTCACAGTGATTCACATGGATACCCACACGTGGCAGGACTTGAAGAGTATATTAAAGTATTGTGAGGAACCACCTTTAGCAGCAATAACCTGAAGTTATTGTTTTCTGTATGACATTATCAGTCTCTCAGATCATTGTGGAGGAAATTTAGCCCACTCTTCTATGCACCGTTACTTCAGTTTATTGAGGTTTGAATTAATTTATGCAGAGCTCACTTAATGTCCAGCATTTCAGTTAGGCTGAGTTCTGGACTTTGACTAGAACATTGCAGCACCTTGACTGTTTTCATTTTCAGCCATTCTGTGACAGATTTGCTGAAGTGATCATCTTATCGCATGAACCAGTGTGCCCAGGCTTAAGTTGGTATATAAAGGAGGTCATAGTTGACGCAGTGACTATAGACCAAATCATCACCCCTCCACCACCGTGCTGATGGTCGGTATGCGGTGTTTGTGTTCATATGCTTTGTTTGGTCTGGTCTGTCCAAAGGACATTGTTCTAGAGGTTTTGTGGTTTGTTTAGATGCAGCTAAACAAACCACAAAACCACAATGACCTAAGTCATTCTAAAAAATACCTTTTAGAGAGAAATAGAGGAAATCCTTCCAAATAAGCCATATCTTTTTGTTGTTTTTCTAATTTTGAGAATTTGAGATATAACATGTTGATTGCACCTTGAATTTGTTCCGGGAAGATGTGCAGATTAGAAGATTTACTGAATGTTTTGCACTTTCTCATTGCAGAATGGTGGACCGCAGATTATTTGAAAATAGTCTTATGACTCTCTATAATAAGATAATTGCTGATGTCTTTCCTTTGTGTTGTGTCATTGCCCCAGACCTGCGAGCTGCAAGAAATTCTGAATTTATCAGGATATTTATCTCACTTGCTAATAATCAGGAAACAAGCACATTTGATTACCAGCAGATGACTACTACTGATTCTCTTAATTCCTATGGAGGCAGTATAGGTGTACATAGTTTTTTTTACAGCACTGTTTTGAGTTATGTGAAAACTTTTTTTTTTGCTTTACTGCATCTGCCCAGGAAAAAAAAAAGAAAAACTTCTATGAACTAAGCCAAATACAAAGCTAAAAGAAAGTAATTGGCAGATAGACAAACCAGCTGACTGCTAATATTGCTTTGCATCATTTGCAGAAAATATAAATCATTTGCTAACAAGTTAACAGCCATTAGCTACATAAATCTGTGGCTGCTTAGCAATTTGAGGTGTTGGCACCATTTAGAGCCTTCTGAACAGTTTGGATCCCTGGATCAACAGGCTACTTTAGCATTAGCTCATGACTTAACATTCCAGCCTTTTCTCACTTCTTGCTACTAAAAACGAAGTTTGGCCAAAATGCCAAACTCAAAGCTTCAAAAAGGTAGACCATGCATCAAATTGCTAATGTCACAGTGGCTTTGTCCATATTTTGTATATAGGCCATACTGACACTACAGTTTTTTAAATAACCAAAACGTAATTAAAGGTTAGTTAATTTGAATACTATATTAAGTTAAAATGTTAAGGCTGTTTATGCTAAAAACTATATTTTAGCCTTGATACATTTAGCTAGCTTGTAGCTACAAAATCTGTTAAGAAGCATAGAAATAATTTTCCTTCGTTATATAATATTAATGTAAAAGTGTAAGAAAAACAATGCTGTGAATATGCTACATTTACATTATCAAGAGACTACATTTTAAAACCTAATAAAATGGAAGCTCTCATATTACATTTACTAAAAAATTACTAACGTGTGCTGAAACACAACTGGGGCATAGGTAATATTTTTGTTGGGTACGTAGCTTAAATCTTACTATATCTTTCTTACATCAAGATATATTGAACCTGTTTTTCTGGCTATGTTTTTATTATTATTTATTATGATATAAGAAAATGAAACATATGGCCATCTATAGCCCATCTATGGTCACCAGTTCTGTCTGAATAAAGTATGGCACCAAACTCAAGAAGCCCTTTACAGAGAGCCTACACATATTTATACCAATATTTGTCAAGAGAAGAAAGCCTCAGTGTAAGGGTACGTGTTTGTAGTCGACACATCCTGTTTATGCAAGGTGCCTTTTGAGCTGCTACATCTGGCAGCTCAGAAGGCACCCTTTTCGCATAAATCCCGGATGTTCAAATCTGGAATCTCTCTCTCACACACACACACACACATATATATAGGAACATAAATGTCCCCACATCCAGCTTCATTCCCATATTCATGCAGACCTCCACATATGGTTCCACTTATAGCACAGTCAGAGGAAAGTCTTTCTGCATGAATTGAAAGAATGGTTGGAGGAAGGAACAAAGATGTGCAGTATTATCCTGGATAATGACGTAATTTGACACAAATCCTGGAGCTAATTAATTTTTCAGCAAGTGTCCCCCTATGCGCAATAAACATCTCCAAGAGACAATAGTGAAGTAAATACAATCATTTAGAAATTAAAGTTACTAGCTGGAGACATTTTTACCCAAAGGTTAGGGGTTTTCTGCATCATATTTAACAAAATGTGCAGAATGCTTATCAGCAATGCCATGTGAGAGAAATGAGACATGATTTTCCGAATGAGTGACTACCTGGCTGATAGATGAGTCGGACAGATGGAGCAAATGACTCAATATGTAAAAAAAAAAAAAAAAAAAAAAAACAACTGTGGGGGGAGGGGGGTTACCAACCAGTCAATGATTCAATGAAACGAGCATGAGGAACAGGCCCACAGAAATAGAAAAGCCCAGCACCCCCCACAAGATGAAAAAGCAGAGCCACACCTGCTTTCAATTTCAACCAAATTGAAATTCGGTCAGGAACAATGGGCGCCTTTGTGAGACATAGAGCGGGAGCAAACAAGACGGAGAAACATAAAAAGAAACTACAGAACCAGGATGACATTTGTAATGTTTGTATATAAGAGTCTGTGACAGCATTTACATGGTTTGAGCAATTACTTATTGTAGGAAAAAAGTTTTCCTAAACACATGAAAGCTATGGTGGTGCAATGGATTGTTCAATAACTCTTTACTGAAGCTGATGTCTTTACCAGAATCTGAGTGAAGAGCAGGAAACACTTCTATACGCTATTTGTGATCATTTTCACGGAATTCAGAGTCTTACGTTTGTTTATCTGATGCTTTCATACTTTAAATATACTTGTACTCTGCTGCATGTAACATGTGACTTAAGTACTTAAGTACACTACGCAAGTCAAATACCGGTACTAAAGTATTACTTGAGTTTTTGCATGTAAAATACATTCAGGTGTTGTTGTGTGTAGAACAGGTAGTACTTGCGGCTTTCTAACATAAAATTGTGTATTTTAACCCAACCTAAGATCTTTATGTAATGTTAACTAGTCAGTTTTTTTCCAATCATACAGACGCAAACCACAGTTGTCACCATCATCAGAGTACCAGGTGAGATATTGTGAGTTTTAGGCCATAGTATGAGTCAAATTCCTATTTCCTAAGACTCAGCTAAACAGCACCTTTTGTGTAATTATTAGTGTAATTCTTCATAGCTTAGATTTGACAAGGGGATGGAAACACTCCTTAGAGATTTTGCTCCATATTCACATGACAGCATCATGCAGTTGCTGTAGATTTCGCAGTTGTACATCCATGATGTGAACCTCCTGTTCCTCCACGTCCCAAAGGTGTTCTGTTGGACTGAGATCTGGTGAAGGGCATTTGAGAACAGTGAAAACATCTTCAAGTTCAAGTAACCAGTTTGAGATGATTTGAGTTTTGAGACATGGTTATTCTGTTGGAAGCACCCATCAGAAGATGGTACACTGTATTATCCTGGCCATAAAGGTCATAAACAATGCTCAGTTGGAACTAAGGAGCCCAAAATGTGCCAAGGAAATATCTCTCACACCATTACACCACCAGGCTGAGCCGCTGACACAAGCCAGGATGGAAACATGATTTCATGTTGTTTGTTCCGAATTCAGACCCTACTATCTGATGTCTGATATCAATCAGAAATCGAACCTCCTCAAACCAGGCAAGATTTTTCCAATTTCCTTTTGTCCAACTTTGGTGAGCCATGAATCCTTTTGAATATTTCTGTCAGCGTCAGACTTTGTTCACATTTAAACTCTGCATCACCTCACTGTAAACTCTGCTCCTGCTGCCAGCCTCCGCTCTCGAACTCTCTCTGAAACTGCAATCTCAGACACACAGATGGCATATCAAACAGCTGAAATTAGCACTTTGGCTATCATCAGTCCTCAAGAAGCTTCGCTCTGCTTCTTTCACCAGCTTTAGGCAGCACAAAACTAAGGTTTCCCAAAATGATCCTTGTCAGTTTGATGTTGTGCCGTGCCCCAACATTTATGAACATTTCCTTTTATAGTAAATAACAGAAGGGAGCGTGAAATGCCTTATCAGGATAGTCATTATTCTGGTTATAACCCCCAAGGGGCCTTCTTCACTGTGATTATGGCTACATTAGTGATTGCCAGGAAAGAAGTGCCCATAATCAGAGACTGTTACAATCTACAGACATAGTTTACTCAAACAACACTTTAAGAACAAAACCAGACAAAATATATCCTTTCCTGTCTACCTCTATACACTGTGGGCATATGAATCAATGTAAAAGAACACACAAAAGACAGGAGTTCAAGATATTTTATTTATACTGCTGAAGCCAACAACCCCAGCGGACTCACTGACACTGTGGGCCAGTTGCCAGATTGTAGTATATCCCAACATCAAGCATCAGCAAGTTGAGGAACACTTGTGTGTGTGTGTGGGTATGTGTCTCCGTTCTCCTCACTGCTTATGTGTGTGCAGCCTAGAAACATGTATATCTGTGCGTGAACCTGTGGGCGAATACTGTTTCCACGAGCTCGCGATACAATCAATACAAGGGGCAGACTGAGAGACACAAAGATCATTGGGCTGTGATCATGAAGTCTCAGCTGCTTATAATCATTAGTCAGCTGCTAATGAACTTAGAATCCATGTTTGCTAATGAGCTCTCCTCTCTTTGAGTCCATCTCTGGGGATTAAAAAGCAAACAAACACGTAATCATAGCGAGTACAGGACAAGAACACAACAAGGATGCAGCTTTGAAATGTAAATGTGGAAATGCGCATTACAACTTTGTGCATGTTATTGAAGATGCTCTCTTTCATATACCTTCAATTTGCAGCTTTCTGCTACTTCTACTACTTATAGATGCTATTAATGTCTGATTAATTTATTAGTCAACTAGCAGTAGCTTTAGCAGTTTAAGCTATTGACTGTTGCAGTTATATCAAAAAAATACATATATTATTTTCATCTCAGCAAATGTGAGTGTTTGCTGATTTTGTTTGTCGTGTATACCCATCACCAACTTCATCAGGTATACCTGTTCAACTGCCCGTAAACACCAATGTCTACAGTAGCAACTCAAAAAAGAGAGAATGCACAGACTGCTTCGAGCTGATAGGAAGGTAACAGTTATCCAAACATTCACTCATATAGGTATGCAGAAGAGCATCTCTGAATGCACAACACAATAGTCCTTGAAGCAGATAGGCAGCAGAAGACCACACTGGGTGCCACTCCTGTCAGCCAAGAACAGGAATCTGAGTTATTGGCTTACCAAAATTGGACAACAGAACATTGAGAAATCATCACCTGGTCTAATTAATCTCAATTATTTCTGCAACCGTCAGCTGGTAGTGTCAGAATTTGGTGTTAGCAGCATGAAAGCATGGATAAATCCCTTGGATCAGCAATTCATATTGTTGTTGGTGGTGTAATGGTGTTGGGGATATTACTTGATTCACTTAGAGAATGTTGGAATGTGGGGTGATGGGGAATTTGCATCTTTATTATTACTTTTTATTGATTTATTTTTAACATCTACAGAATCAATATATGTTAATCACATATTGCTTTTGGATGTTGAATATTAGCAAGTGAATTGGAAATAAAGTACCTGAATTTCAGAAGCAGGACCACGCCTCCAAACACACTCCTTCCGGTTCTCATCTATATATTATCCCCCAGATTACGTGGCCCACCCTCCCTCCCCTTTTCAATTCTTTAACTTCTTCACTTCTATTTAGTACACGGGGATCTGCTAGGCTTGGGAGCCGCCGCCAGTCCCCTTTGAGGCCTTCCCCAAACTGCAGCTCAATTCATCTCCAAGCCATTCACCTTTATCTACTAAAACACTGTCAAACCTCAAATGAGGACGTGGGCCCAGCGAGTGAAACAGCATTTAACCATGTGGATATGGTAGCTGTGTTACATCAGTTCTGCACAGCTTGCTGTCCTTAGACAGTAAACGTGATGAAACCACTCAGGAAAAAAAAACGCATATATATTGTTTATCATGACTCTGGTTTAAGGTGGGTCACTTATTTTTTAGATTAGTTTTAGATTAAAGATTTCTTTGTTTCCCTCACAAAGGAAGAAAGTTTTAGTATAGTTTTGTAGGAAAACACTGGTATCCATCCAGATGTTCACAATCGATGCAGCAATGATTAGCTAATGTTATATCGACCACTTTAACCAATTATTTTAAAAAAAGAATTAGGATATTCTTTTTATTTAATTATGAAATATTTAATTCATTGGATTTGCTGGTTTTCACTACTGACTCATCATGAAAATGCTACATGGAAGACACGCTTGATTTGCTGTCTTTTTTGTCATACAGTACTTTTATTAATTCATCTATTTCTACATCTTTATTCCCAAATGGCCACCTATAACCTTTAACACTTTTTGATGTTTGAATGATCCACATACTGATCTGCAACATCCCAGCCAGAATCCATTAAACTTTACAGGCAGACATTCAGACTCAGGGATGAGAAGCGGGGGCAGAGTAGTGCACAGTACCCAGGGGAAGTGTGCTGAAGCTGGGTCAAGGGCTAGCTGGTGATAGCCCAAGGGCCTGGAGGAAGGCAACCAGTCACATTGGATATAAATCACCTGGTCACAGATACACAGAGAATTGTTTAGCCAGAGTGACAGCTACACTCTCTGAGGACAGTCTGAGTCTTGAAGATACAGTATCGCACGCCTCGATGCATATATACATACACAGACGCACACAAGTGGAAATGCACTGGTTAGAAAACGAGAGCATGGAGAAAACTCCGATGAGAGTTGGTTGGAGGGATTTCTGGCTGAGGACAGTCAGCCCGTGTGGCAGCTGAACAGGACATGGGGTCCCTTTGGAGACTGTTAAACCAAAACTAGGTCTGAGTGCAGTTTCATGTCATTTGGAGGTGGGTATCGACATCAAAACAGCAAATATCACAACCATGTGGAACGTTTTCATTGATCTTAAGCAATGGAGTTTGGAAATGACTTCAAATAATACAGCAGGTGATGAAGTCACAGAAAAGCCCTTTAAATAGGACAATTCTTCATCTTTTAGCTGCTCTCTTTAGGAGTAGATTATCTGCCTCCATCTCATCCTAACCCTTGGAGCTTCCTTTGCCACACCAACCCTCTGCATGTCTTGGTTCCTCAAGGAGGGCAAGTCCACCCTATCTCTGCTTCACTCTCTTCTTCAACTCTCTGTCTGTTTCATTGAATGGTTGATCATCGATATTAAACTCATCTACCTTAACTACCTCTGCTCCTTGTTAGACCTGTCTCCCTCTCATTTCCACATATTGTACTGTCTTTTATTCTTCTTCTCTGCAGTGCAAAGCTCCACCTTTCCAGGCTCTCTTCCGCCTGTTTCCTACTCTCACTACAGATCACAATGTCGTCTGCAAACATCACAGTCCAACGAGACTCCTGCCTGACCTCATTGGTCAACCCGTCCAACATCACTGCAAACAATAAGGGCTCAGAGCCGATCCCTGATGTAACCCCATTAATCTATCTGTTACTCCTACCACAGAGCTCACCACTTTCTCACTGTCCTCATACATGTCCTTCACCACCCTCACTTACTTCTCTGACAATCCCAACTTCCTCATGCAGTACCACAGTTCCTCTTTTGCCACCCTATAATATGTTTTCTCTAGATCCACAAAGACAAACTGAAGCTCCCGTTGACATTCCCCATATTTCTCCCTCAGCACTTTCAAAGGTCAAATGTCTTCAGCCAAGGTAGCACAGTTTTCACTGGCTTCCTGTTAGCCAGATGGTTTTACTTAATCCAGGACTCTCTTGATGATTGGAATGTTTCATTAGGGACAGATTTTTTTTCCCTGGATGCCTTTCTTGATGCAACCCACCCATCCAGGTTTGGTATCAACAGTTGGAGAACTCTGGCTTATGCTGCCCCAGCCGAGATGGCTGCATACAAACTTATGTTTAATTAAGCGGATTGTTAGGATGGTTTTTGATGGTTTATTAAAGTATTTCATGTTTACTGTAATAGTTTTCATTCTCATATAATCAATGAAACAGTCTTTATTATACAATAGACACAATGCATTGTTGCTCTTTTTCAAAAATCTTAAACTATTAGATTGTTGTCTGACTAAAAACCTTATTCAAGCTTGACCTGTTTTTTTCTGGACTTGTATATATAAAAGGGCTAAACATTATGCTGTGGGGAATTAGATACCACACATACAGACGCTGAAAGAGATTAATCTCTCAAGAATCTCCTCACTCAACACATGTTAATTACTAAGCAGGGATAGTAGACACACTGTTATTACAACCAGGCCACACACATACACACACACACACACAATACAGAGGTGACACACACAGAGGCGTGGCAGGCAGTAACGGTCCAATCAAAGCCGGATTGATTTTCAGAGCTCACTGGGGATTCTGTTCAGTCAATAAAGGACTCTGTTAGACAACTGGAGGCATGATGGATCTACCATACATCTTTCCTTATAGTGTATCAGCTGCCATGTACTGGACTACAACACAGAATGAAACTGAGCAGTGCTTAAATCATGGAAGGTTTGCTATGTGATGTGTTACAAAGTACTCTGTAAAATTTGCAATCACAATTTTTAGTAGCAGTCAACAAAAAAACGAAAGAAAGAAATGAAAATATGAAAAAGAAAAAACACAATACACAATATATAAATAATATCTTCTTTCTGATACTGTGCTTGTATTGTAAATATTTTAAAGCATTTTTTTTTTTTTTACAACCCTCAATATTTTTGTACGGCCCACTAGAGGACCGCAAAACTTACACTTTGAATGTGCAGCGGAAAAACACGTGGAGGTGGCTACCATTTGCATCACTGTGCAAAAAATACGATCAGGTACAAACAGAGAGACATAATCAGTCCCCAAAACTTTGGGGAGTTAATAGTTACAGCTAATTGCATGACCGCTAGCCACCTTCAACCTGTCCACCACTAGCGTGACAATCATGGTGGCAACGATGCAGGGTAAAGTGAATAAGGCCCACAGGCCTACAGACCACTTTGTTACTCCCTGACAACCACTCATTGCTTTGGAAAAATGTGTATTCCCTGACTGGTTGGCAAATATCTCTACGTGATTTCTTTGTTGGCTAGTAGATTGCTGTGGTTGTCCATAGTAGTGAAACTTTGAAAAATGTGACACAAACCAGAAACAGGGACCATCATTAGTCTTCAAAGTAAAAGTTGTGGCTTTCAAAACATGTCAGCTATACCTAGGGATGGGTATCGAAACCCGGTTCTTGTTGAGAACCGGTTCCCATTGTTTCAATTCCTTGGAATTGTTTGCCATTTTTGCAAACGATTCCCTTATCGATTCCAGTCGCCCCGAATGACGTCACCACGTTGCGGAGCGTCATTTACCTGGCAGGAAACACGGTGCCTAAGCGGCTCAAACGCTCAAAAGTTTGGTTATACTTTACGAGAACGGCAACTTGCAATACTTGCAAAGTAGATATTTCATTTAAGGGAGGAAACACTACGAATATGCAAAAGCATTTGCTCACAAAACACACGATGACCTTAAACTAATGTCGTGTTTTTAGTTCCACTCGTGAATCTCAACCCAGCAGCAGCGGTAACGTTTGCACGTCCTCTCCCGTTAATGCGGCAGTGCATTAACTAACAGTGCATATTATGTTAGCGTGATCTGCCTTATTACAAAACCTGCCATCACTGTGCATTTAGGTGACCATGATGAGAGAGACAGTCTGGCTCAGATGCTGCCAGTTCTCACTGCAGTCTACCGGTAGCGTCTCCTTTCAGGCCAGGATAGACGAATGTCACCGAGCAGTGACTAAGGTTGTGGTAAAAGGTTTGCACCCATTTGCCACAGCAGATGCCCTCGATTTTCGGTAAGTGAATGTGTTTAATTGTAGGCAGGGACATTACTGGATATTCTTGTGTGTTATACTTTGTTATTGCTACAGAAGAATATTTATTTTATTATTTTACATTTACAATTTTTTTCCCCGGGGACCCTGTGACACCCCATTGAAGAGCCATAGGCTGTGGATCTCTTAAGATCTCACTGTTGGGTTTGTAAGGCCATGTTACTCCTAAATTTCTATCTTGTTCAAAGAGAAGATCAAAGTTCTAAGCTAATCGACCTTAGTGTTCTCCTTTTTTTTAAAAAAGAATCGATAAAGAATCGATAAAGAATCGATAAAGAATCGAATCGTCAAACAGAATCGAAAATGGAATCGGAATCATGAAAATCTTATCAATACCCATCCCTAGCTATACCAGTGAGGAACAGATTTTACTTCGACGATGAACATTGTTCAATTCTGATTTGTGACATAGGAGGAGGCTTTAGGTGCACCACCCTATGTGAGACTGATTTCACTTGGCAACAGGTAGGAACCTTCAGGAACTCTCACCAACCAGTCTGGGAATAGTCGTCTTTGCTTCACAACTGGTGGTTGTATCACATTAGGTTGGAGGGCAACTCTTGAGCAATGTGCAGTTGACTTCACATGAAAAACCTCTATGAAAGTCTATGACACGAAAGTCCTTAATAAACTTGATCTCTCTAATTACTTTCCTTACATGTATTTATGAGCTCAGTCACTAATTTAGAGTGCTACTGAATTATTCATCATGTCATTGTTTGGTAATTTTGTCTTTCACCAAGGAGGCAGTTATACTGTCAGCTTCATCCCTCTCATTACGTCTTTCATCAACACACCAAGATGGCTACAGTCAAAATGGTCATCTTCAAAACAGGACTTCACAAAGCAATGGATGACAGCACCGTAGCTACTTCCAGTTTAGCAAGAACAAACATAATGGCTCAAATGGGCCACTAGGTGTAATGACATTAATCGCTGTTAAATGTTACAGTAGTTACAAGTAGTGGGTGAGTGGATGAAAAGGTAAGCTTTTAGTTGATAAGTGAGTATAATTCATACATAATAAGTTGAAAGTTGTTCAGCTCCAGGTAAAAGTAAGTAAGATGTTATTAAGAAAGGGTTTTTTAGTCTTTCTGATTGGGTGTATTGTATGAAAAGGTTTGGAACCACTGGTCTTTGGCTCCAAAGTGACTACACTATGAAAAAGCAATACCAAGATGTTGCTTAGTAAAGACACTGTAAGTGTTAGCAAAGACAAAGGATGAAGCAGAGAGTGGCGGTCTACAGTCCAATGTGCAACAGTGCAAAGTAGCTTGTCCATAAACCCTGGGGCACCCTGGTTGCACTCTGATAAACACGGGCAGGAAATTCTTCTGCAAATTTGTTGAAAAATATACCGCCGGCTGCTGTGTCAAATAACAGTTGTTGTTATTCTTAGCAGGGTTCCTTAGCATATTGTGGAGCAGTAATGAGCTCACAGAAGTGTTTGGCCAGTCCTATAGGAACTAGCCCGCATTTGTGGCTGTTTCTGTCAGGATGTCAAATCTAATATTCTCCCTGTGTGAGTGGGGCTGATAAATTATTAATAGCGTGTATTTGAGGAGCTTTCTTAGAACCTGCTTCTTGCACGTCACTCAGCTTCTGCTCGTTACTCCTCTTTCCTCCCTCTGCTAACGTCACGCCTCACGACATTCATCTCCGTTTCCTTCTCCTTCCCTTTTCAGCCCTCGTCTCCTTTTGTGGATGTGATAATATTGGAATTGGAAGCTTTGCATCTGGACAACTCAATGCCTCACTTTGAGTGTGTGGGAGCTTTTCCTCCGCTCTGCCTCTTTCCCCTTGCATCTAAATGGCTCTCTGCTCTGCTGCAAGCTACAGAAAAGTAGGGCAGATGCCTCATTTAACACTTGGGTGCAATCATTGAGCAGTGTGTATACATTACACAAACACCCCCAAAAAGCAAGAAATTCATCTCCTTCTCCAATAAAGGTGGTGCTGCAGCTAGGTTTGTAAAAAGCTTAAGCATCTGATGTGTCAATATATCAACATGGAAAAGCTGTCATTTCAAAAACGCCACATTTCACATGTTTAGGAAGAACTGTTTGAATCTAATCTGATTTTATGCAACTATGCAAGAGAGAAATTCTTGTTTCTAATGTTTCCCCACATCAGGGATTGGCCTGCCCAACTTTTGCTTAATTTCTTTTCTGTTTTGTTGGTATTTTGGTTTCTGCCCCTGGTTCCTGACACACTCAGTCAGTCCATGATAGGAGAAGAAGTGAGCAGCAGCAGATTAAATTATACAGGAGAACCCAGAAATAGCTCTAATGCCGAGGCCGCGTGGACTCGGCGCAAGAACATGGCGATGTAAGTCGCCACTGAGCAGTCAACTAGATTATCCCTGAATGCATCACAGCATAAAGCGGACTGCTGTGGGTTTGACTGCCGTGCAGCTATCCGATGGGATGAGCTTGACCTTTAGTAACCAAAAAATATAAAAGACGCTAGAGGAGGGATCTAACATTCAGGGTGGATTAAAGGGCCATTAGACCTTTAAATTTTGGAGCAGTCACCTTCCAACTTCCAGCTATGTTAAACACGTAAAACAGAGGAAGCAGCTGAGCTGAACTGTCCACACCTTCACCCACCACATGTAAACACAACCACCCACATGACAACATCTAGAAAGGTCACAGAGCATGTTAAAAAAAAAAAAAGATAAGTAAAACTTCACGTTTGGAACCACCTCTGCCAAATATCACATCTCTTTTGTTGCTTACAGAAAGATTGACGCCTGAGACCTGCACGCATGCCCTTCTCCAATCTCTTACCCAAAACATGCAGGAGAGGCAAACCCAGGTCCTGGCCCTCCCTGCCAGAGCAGAGGGCATCGGCAGAGACACGGAGGGCATCCTGCGAAAAAGATGCCACTCGAGGGGGCTCCCCAGCCTCACAGCTGAAATCCACAGTATTCCCAGAAATTCCCGGCAGTTCCACACAGGCCGCATAAATCCATGCCAGAAGTGCGAGGTGCACCGAGGGCGGGGAAGCAAACCCTGCTCTCGTTTTTCTCACTCTGATGGCCTTAAGTCTGTCTCTCTCATGTGAGCTCCCTCCCTCTCTTGCTTCTATCCCTGCTCCTTCTCACTCACTCCTGCCTTCTTGAAGTGTGGTAACGTTATTCCGTGGAGCAAAGGGGGAGGTGAGTCTTCATTTTTTTCCCTCTCCCTTCCAAAACTCCCTTCTCCTCAAATGATCCTTGTTAACCCCTCCTTTCCCTCCTCTCCACACACATATACACTCTATTCATTGACCACCCTCCACCCTCCTTCAGCTTCCTTACATGGCATACCTCACCTCTCTTCCCCCTCCACCTCTCTTCTTCTGCAATCATGCTCGCTCATGTCTGCGCTAATGTCACTTCAATTTTTCATCGGCAACCCCCTTTCCTGTTTCCAGATCCTCTCGCTCTCTACTCCAAAATAACTGCAGGACTCACCGGCTGTCATGACACAGCTGAGGGAGGCCAGGCAAACAGCTTACATGGAAAAAAAAAAAAAGCAGGTACCCGCTTCTGTCGCTGCACACGCAACCTCATGCGTACGTCCTTCAGGAGCCGAGGTGCACATATGCTCCCAATAGTTAACATGTGGCAAAATTAGTATTAAGCCTCGTTCCGATGCCCCAAAAGTGCTAGGCTAGCAATTTTCCCCACAAAGCTGGGTTCAGTTATGGAAGAAACATTGAAAAAAAACCCACAAATGGTCATAATTAATGCAGCTAAGGGAGCGATGCCCAAACTAGTATGACACCAGAAATTCACTTCCCCTTAAGACCCTTCTCGTCTTGTCTGTTCTTGTCTATTTTTAACATGTATTCCAATAAAAGTGTTTAATAGTACCGTATTTAAAAGAGACTTTTCAATGCAGTGATTTTTCTTAAATATATATAATTTAATATATCCTTGTAATAAGGTCCTAAAATTGCCAGTCTAGTTGACCTGGTGTAGCATACCAAAAGTATTCACTAGTTTGCCTTCACACACATATAAACTTGAGTGACATCCCATGAAGTCAGATCACCCTTTGCAGCCATAACAGGTTCAACTCTTTGGGGAAGGCTTTCCGCAGGTTTAGGAGTGTTTATGGGGATTTCTGCCCATTCTTCCAGAAGTGCTTTTGGGTGGTCAAGCACTGATGTTGGACGAGAAGGCTTGGCCTACAGTCTCCGCTCTAATTCATCCCAAAGGTGTTCTGTCGTGTTGAGGTCAGAACTTTGTTCAGGCCAGTCAAGGAAGGGACAATCCCCAAACTGTTTCCACAAAGTTAGAAGCATGAAAGTGTCCAAAAAATCTTGGCATGCTAAAGCATTAAGAGTTCGTCTGACAACTACCGTTGTCCTGGCAACTGCCAAACCCAGACTCCTGTAGATAGAGAAGTGTGATTTGTCACTCCAGAGAACAAGTCTCCGCTGCTCTAGGGTCCAGTGGTGGTGTGCTTTACATGACTGTGACCTTGGCATTTAGCCCCAAGTATCCATACAGAGTTTCGAGCACATACTTGCTCATACAAATATATATATATACATATCGTCATTGTTGTTGTGACAATTTGCTTGTTATAGGGAATTAGCTCCATTTTCTTACAGTGGAAGTGTACATCCTATGAAAACTTTTCGAACATGCTAGGCCCTGGTCCCTCAATGAATTTCTATCTGAAACTAATGTTTGTTGCTTCATTTACCCCGCCTTTGAGCACCACTTTACTCGGATTGGCTGCCCCCCATAAACACAAAATTTGAATAGCAAATTTTGGTGGAAGTACTTTGGTTGTTTAAATACTACATATCTAACAAATTGTGCAGGCTTTCCATCTTCCCATTACAACCGCCCCCACTTATGCCACACATTTCTATCTGCATGAATGTAAACATTGCACAGCGCATGACAAGGGGGTTGCTACATGTATGTGTATGCAAACCGCAGCACTGGATCCACATTAAATCAGCAGTGGAGGTGCATTACATCACTCCACAGTCAGATCCATAAAGGGCTAAGAGCCAATTCATTTTGAGAAAACACCCTCTATTGATCCCTGCTGCTCTCCATCACTTACACTGTAACAGTTACCTCAATCCATAGGCTAACCTGACACATAATCCGTGTGTGTGTGGGTTTATGTGTGGGTCTGCCTTTGCAAGTATTTTATTAACATAATGTCAGCAAACAGGACACATGGGGGAAATACTGCAGGGTGTTCTATGGCTGTCCTGAACTCCTTTTTTAAAAATTGATTTCAGTGTCTGCGTTTGATACAAGACAACTTCCACTTCCCTCCAGCTGACTGGTCTAAACTGGGTTGCTAGCAGCCTCTAGTGGCCTTCAACCAACCTTGAGACACACTCATAAGAGCACCAGAAAGCATTTCTTAAATTTTGGGGCTCACACATGCATCTCATGTTGTTCCTTTCTCCTCTGATGGAGCCAGAGTAGCCATTTAAGTGATACTTTACTACCTGCGAAGCACATTGATTTTGGCTCCGCTACTGGGAGTGCTGGATTTTCTCAGTACAACATTTTTGCACAGTTAGGTCAGGTTCTTATTCCCTTATTCCCACTGCAACATGCCGGAGCTCTTTGAAACAGGCAGACGGGCAGGCAGCACACAAGCATGCGCACACACAAATTGTTTCCCACTGAATTGCACCCATGGAAAAGCAGATTTAGGCCATGGGACAGTAAAATTCCCTTTAAAAAACTACACTAAAGGCATTAGTGTACCACTGTACCTTTTTAAAGGTTGTAGGAACTCCGATTTATGTGTATTTTCACTGATGATGGTGACATTTGATCACTAGCTCCACTAATGTAAACAAACGGATGACAAAAAAAAAAATTCAAAAGGGAAAGGAGAGAAGAGAGAGAGAAAAAAGTCAAAGATATGAATTCCACACTCCTCTGGAGTCTCTTCTTCTGTCGCTGGAGAATCCATCACATTAAAGCTTTAATGCTAGAATAACAAAGCATCCATCACGTTGAATGCCCCAGAATACAGAGAGCCATTCAGGGCAAAAGCCTGCAATTCCCTGGGTGCGGTACCTGTGCGCTGTTCACCAAGGCTGGCCAACATTTTTTTTGTTTGTTTGCTGTGGAACTTAGGAGCATGTGGTAAATGCAACAAGCAATGAATTAGGTTTTTGTGCATATCCTACTGAGGCAGAGCCCAGAGAGCTGACAGACTGATGTGAATTTACAGCTCAGGCTGACTTGAGTTAAACATATTCGAAGGGAAGTAAATAAAATATACAGGACAGGAGGGGGAGAAGGTGGAGGAGATAAATACAAGTGGACACAGGCGTAAACAGAGGCGAGAATAAAAGACGGAGAAGACGAGGACAAAAGGAGATGACAGAAGAATCAACAGGAAGGAAAATGCAAGGATGAATCTTAGAATACGGAAGGAAAGGAAGAGGCAGCAAAAAGAAAGATAGCTAGATGAAATAGGAGGAAGGAGATGGGAGACTGGAGAAGGACATAAAGAAAGAAAATAAAAGGAGGAAGAGAGGAAAAGACGATGGGGTATTAGGAAAGTGAGACATCGTTTAGTCAATGAAAAAAGAAAGAAAGGGATATATGTGTGAATGAGAGGGAGCTGCGTAACACAAAACATAGTAACACATACGACCAGCACAGCTTCCCTCACTCTCCCGAGTCTTTCTTTCATCGTACGTTCACAGTCACAAACGCACAAACCCGCAGTATCCCCAGCTGCATCTCCTGTAGTAACCCAGCCCCAATCCACGGCGACCGTGTGAGCCGGGTTACCATGGAAACTGAAAACCTCACATCAGCCCTCGGGGGTAAGGCGCACATAGCCATACCTCTCCACTTTCACCTCCCAGTCAGTCACATGACCAGCTCTAGTGCTGCAGCTGGAGTGGCAGAGCGGCAGCAGCAGAAGTAACAACTCACTGAATGTGAATGCTGACTGCAGAAGATGAGACAACACTGGGATAATACAAACCTCTATCACAGAAGCTCTATGTGCTAAAGTTGGTAAAGGTGTTAAACTGTAGCTCTAATGGACACATAGCTAAGAGACTGGTGATATGATTTCCACCCGCTTATCCAACCAGGGATGCAGGGGGTTTGATCCTAGCCCAGTTCACACTGGATGAACAGGTCACCAAAAAAAGAAAGACTAATCCGAATCCACATCTACAGCCAATTTAGCACACTTGGACTAAATTACCTGTGTGAAACACAAGCTGGAAGAAGGAGAACATGCAAACACAGCTCAGAAAAGTCCAAGATGGCCTACAGGTTCAGATAAGGTGGAGGTGTTCCCAGGTAAAACATGTTGAACAAAGTTACGCCCTGTCAAGATGTCAAGGTGAGCCTAGGTTATAGCCTCCTACATGCCCAACTGGCTGTCTTATTGCCAGTGGGGCATAGGGCACACTGCTTCACCTGCTCACAGTTGCTGTGATTCTGCCAGCCACTCTGCAACCCAACTCCTTCTTTCATGTCATATCTGACTTAAATTCATATCTGTTGCCACTGATTTGTTCTACAATATTTATGTAATTTTTTATGCATTGATTATGTAATCATATTTTTTTAAGATAATGGTCCTTAGTTGGTGGGCAGGAAGAGGTAGTACATGCTCACACTGTAAATGCACCCAAAATATCTGCTGCAGCAGGAATGATTCAAATCCACCCCAGAGACTTTAAAGCTTCCTTACATCTTCCTTGTGTCACACCTGCTCACCAATGAGGGATGCAAAAAAGCCCAATATCTTCAATTGTTTCTTTATTTGGTTGCTGTGGAGCCTGTTTTCTTAAAATAAGTGAAAACTACCTTCCCCATCTTTTTCAATTAATGATAGAAGTTTCTAGAAATAAGTCTATACAGAGGACGCTGCTACAGAGTCCAGAAGACAGTTCTGCTTAATTGCTCAATTACTTGAAACGATTTGAATGACATAGTTTAATTATGTAAAGTGAATCCATAATCATATCCCTGATGACAAGCATTTATCCCCTGTTGCAGTACGGATACAAGAACTGCATCCAATAAAAGCTAGGGTCATTCAAAAAAAAAAAAATCTTCATTCACCGATTTATAGATTGTATTTATGGAGTGGATCTGAGATTGAGAGACATTCAGTTTTTTACTCTACAATGAAGACACAGCTGGTGCTGCCAGGACTGAGCAAAAACTGCGTCTGAATAAACCTCATGAATTGGGGGATTCATTGTAGAAGCGCTAGCAAGCTTCACACACATTTACGCACACATACAAGAGAGTGCGACGGTGGTGGTGGTGGTGGGGTTGGTGGGGGGGAGTAAGCGCGGGTGTAGAGATAAGGAGCTGCGGCAGTGAGGTGTGGGGGTGGGGGGTTGTTTCTGGTATTGGCGCTGGTGGGAACGTGTTGGGGCTTGAAGAGATGGGAGGCTGCAGCAATCTACGGTGTCACCAGGACCAAAAAACCCCACCGTCACCAGACTGTGGAACGCCACTGCTGCTCTAAATGTTCTCACAGGAGCGCAGCACTGCAGCGCTCGAGCTGCAAAACCCTCTGACTGAGATGTGTGTCTGTGATCAAACGCTTTCACAGTGCACGTTCGGCCAAAGACGATGACTGAAACGAAGGATGCGAGGGCATGTGAAAATTCCAAAAGGTGTCTTCTCCTTATGGGAACATTCTGGCTAGGAGACATATAATTTTACTGCTGAGGATGCGGTGTGTTACGCTGATTTGTTTCTAGCCTTAGGACAACTGCTATGCAGTTTAAAAAAGTATCAGGGAAAGAAAATGACCTTAAAAAAAAAGATCACCCCAAGCATTTTGTGTGGTGTCTTCGCATGTGTGCGGCTGTGGACATGAGGAAACAGTGCTATTTAAACATGTGAGAGTTGTTACACATGATTGATTATGTCCTAAAGGAAGTTACAGCTTATAAAACTGAGTGTGCATTTGGTCAATCTCATTCACCAACTTCCACATGACCATCGGAATATGTCGTATGGATGAAAGCGTACAATCTCCTTTCCAGGATGGCAAGCAATAGCATTAGATGAATTGGGGGTGGGGGGTGTATCAGGAGCTTTTTCACCCCCACTGAATAATGGTGCATTACCATTCTGCTGCTGTAAAAGCAAGGTGACCCGTATCAACCCTGAGGTCCAAGTGCTTGGTTCTAGAGGCAAATTCACAACCTGATGCCCGTGATTCCATCTCTGTCGCCACCATTATTATCTGGAGCACCTGCCTGGAGATCTCTTGGAGATGTAACACTGACCTTGAAACAGCACTTAGAGAGAGGCACACCAACCGGTCTTCCAAGGCCCGCGGTCCACGATCGGTCATCAAAAGCTCATTTTCACAGCTACGTCATTTGATGGTTTAACCAAAGCCAGCTGTGTGCATGCTACAGCTGAGCGTGGCGATTCTTAGGAAGGCCTGTTCTTGTGAATATTTCATGCAGCGTGAGGATTTCAGACACACTCTTGTTGCCAATCTTTGCAGAAGAAAGGTCGAAGCAAGCCACAAAAGACTACATGTGCAGAATTTGTCCTCTAAGTCCACTGAATTCCTCCTCAGTCTCCCATTCCCAGCATCCTTCTCTCTCTCTCTCTCTCTCTCTCTCTCACTGTATGAAGCCTTACCTTGTTTCGTTTGGCCCCCCGCAGAGGAAAGAAGCAGGCGAAGAGGAACTTGCCCCAGCTGATGACGGCAGCCAGGCACCAGTTGAGGCGAGCCATGCCTGCGTCTGTCCCGTCTTGTCTGCCAGCCTCTTATCGCTCTAGCCCCCCACCCCCCACCCCTCAGAGCTCTGGAATAGGATCTTGTAACCCCCAACTATGCCCACCTCCCACAAAAAAAAGAACAATGATATCAAGGAGGAAAAAGATCACAAAGAGTCACGAAACCTTCTCGTCCTAGTCCGTTGAGCAGGTGCGAAGTGAAAATGTTCCTTCAAGTCAGATGTAGTTTAGGGGTGGGGGAGATTTCGTTTTCCTTCTGTGGTGGTCTTTGGCAGTTTTCGGGAAACCTGTCTGGCTGTGTGTCTGCAATTCCAATTTGAAAGGGAAGTGGTGGTGGCGGCAGCGGTGGTGGGGTAGATAACTGGGGCTACTGGCGTCCCAAAAATGACTAGACCCTCAGATGGTCTAGAGGGATCCACAGCATTCAAAAGCCTAAAACTGAGTCCCTGTCTTCCCATCCATCCGTCTTTCCCACGACTACCTCCACTCTCACTCCTCCTCTGTTCTCCTGCTTTCCAAAGCCGGGTCTAGATGAGTCAGTCCTCAAAGTGTGATGAGCACAGCCGGCTGCAAAACGCGAAGAGCCCGACGCTGATCGACGACACTGTTACACATACACGCGCACTGCCGCTGCTGCTGGCATGCCCACACTCACTTGTCTCTCACACGCACACACATACGCTCGCCTGCGAATAACACTGTCCTGGTGGTGCATACATCCACGGGCAGAAGAGCCCCCCTCTCTCATTACAAGGCTCCCCTCCAGGCTCAGGATCCCCCGGTGGTTCGCACTCACACACCGCGTACACACACTTGTCCACCTCTCTCGGTCTGTGCTGCTCTCTCACACATACATCGATGCTGCAGCACTTACTCAGTCAGAGTGGGAGGAGGGGAGCAAAAGAGTGAAGAGGAAGAGGAGGAGGTGGAGGTGAGGAGGGGAGGAAGAAAGGGAGAAACGACTGGGAAGAAAAAGGGAAAAAAAACGATAAGACAGAGGCTTTCTGTTGAGTGTGTTCATTCAGTGTTTATATTCCAGGGGTGACGCCAGAGTCAGTGAGGAGACCGAGAAGGCGGTAATGTGCACGTGTATGAACGAAAGTGCGCATCAACTAGTGATAGCTACGAGAGGTGGAGGAGTGACAGGAAGGACCGTGAGAGTGAACAGAGGAGTCAAAATGGATGGACGGGAGGCATCGGGGGAAGGAAGAGAATGACATAAAAAAAAGGGAAAGCAGAGAGTGCGCAGCATATACAAACACACACACATGAAGGGACACGCGGCAGCCGTCACGGTGCAAGGCTGATACAAAGCAGGCACAGGGTGATGATTGTTTTGTGTGTGTGTGTGTGCATGTGTGTGTGCAGAACTGGGTCGAACGGAGCAAAGGAGGGAGGAGAGGAGGAAGAAAGGATGGAGGATGAGAGAACAGGAGAGGAGAAGGGTGTTGAATCATTGTGTCTTGGGTGATTATTTCCCTTTTCTCTCCCCCTTTTCTCATATGTACACACACACACACACACACACACACACACACACACACACACACGACTGCAGGTGGTGCACAGGCTCGCTCACTCTGCTGCAGTCTCTCTACGCTTCAGTGGGAGCACATTCTCACTGCAGAACGCTGCCCCCCCCCCCCCCCCCCCAAACCCCACAACCCATCCAATCCCCGACCCCTCCCACCCAGCACACCACTGCCACACAAACGCAATCACAACACATCAAAGCAATGAGCGAGGGAGATAAAGTGTAGAGAGGATGCTGTTCTGTCAACCAAAGCTAGCTGAAACTGAGGGGTGGGGTATAGATGTTTGGATGTTTGAAGGGGGAGGGGGGGGGGGATAGCAATAATAGTTGCTTGGCGATATCCAAATGTGCAGGCAATAAAAGATAAGTATAAAAGTTGACTGATTGAAATCGATCTTGAGTCGGGTCTTGCTATGAAGTGCATCTAAAAGAGTAAGCCTTTATGCTCAGCATTACTGAATAAAGAAAGCTACATGACAGTTAATAAAATGTATTAATATCCTGTCAAAAGAAGTGATGCTTTTGAGCAAGGCAATATTTCCCAGATGTTACAGAAACACCATGGAAAACAGTGTTTGCACACTGCAGCAGGACCAAAATCACTGTGACCCCATGCAATGAACTCACTATCTTGTTGTCTTTGAAATGGATGCTTCGAAGATGCAGACCAGGTCTGCCCCCACTAGCAGTCAGTCGCTGTCTTCAAAGCAACTTTGGTGCATCAAGATGGCAATAAAATGGCAATAAGACAATGTCAGTCTGCTATCAGTTTAAAATTGAATGGAGTCAAGTCTGCAAATACATGCTATAATGTAGCATTCAACCACGATAAAGTGGAAAAAAAGCACAGATTCGTATAATCACAAATTCAAGCAGTTCATATTAAACTGTCCTGTCCTGGTCTGTGGGTCTGGTTGGGTTGTTTTGAATTTTCTGTTAAGACTTCTTAGTCTGCAGTTGAGGTTTTCTTTCATTCTGTAATTTTGTCAGCATGTCGTGGGTGTAAGGGGTATATTCTTTTCTTCTCTCACTAAGCACCCAAAGGACTTCCTACTACCACCAGAAACTAGAGAAACCCAAGGAATCATCCTACCAACCTTCCAGTTGGTAGATGAACCACTCTACCTCCTGAGCCACTCACAACTCTTTCTTATGGCTTCTTGTTTCTGTTTAACTGCCTGACTCTGTCGTTAATTTGTTCTTGTTACATTTGTGACCTGATTTTAGAATACTATACATCTGATTCCTTGTATTTTACTTTCATCTGGTCTCCTGAGTGTTCTTTCCCCTTGTTAAGTCTGTGTCTCTGTTACACACTTCCCTTTAGACATAGTAGTTTCTGCTGTGTCTTGTTGCCCCTGTGTTTCCCCTCTCCCCTGATTACCTTATGTGTGTATTTAAATCCTCAGTTTGCCTTAGTTCCTTGTTGAGTCATCCTGTGTTATCTGTTAACCATTCACTGTGTGTGTGTGTGTGTGTGTGTGTGTGTGTGTGTGTGTGTGTGTGTGTGTGTGTGTGTGTGTGTGTTCAGTGGATTTGGAGTATATTTAGTAATTGCTTTATTATGGATAATTTGCTTCACCTCGATAAAAATAAATTTCTTGGTTTAAGAATTCCACCAGTGACGTTTGCATTTGGGTCTGCAAACTGCATATATCGACATAAACAGAAACACAACTGACTATTTACATTCAGATTCCAGCCAGAAACTCACAGATTTGTGCTCCAACACCGACATAGTTGATGCAGGATGGTAATTTAATTGGAAAACAACATAGATGCTCAGCAACCTTGTCTTTTATATAGGAATATAACCAGAAATCAACCAGTAGGCAACCTTCCAGAACATTGCATATGTCAGTGCAGCCTTAGACTCAAACTGATTGCAGAGTGTTTGCAATATGTCTGAGTTTATAAATTAGAAGGCAATTAAATGCCAATCTGTCTGACTTTGATTGTTTTGAGACAGGTTGTGGTTGCTGCACCCTCAAACACTGGGTGGACAGTTCATTACCACAATTACTTCCAAACGGTCTACAGCAGCAAATATTCAAAGAAAGTTGCCATCCTACTCTTACTGTAGTGTGAGTGAGCTGTTAGTGGCTACTGTTGAAGATGGAAAAATAGGATTTAAAAATGCAATCCTGTGGGGATGTAATATTCTTACAGCCCACTGTATATAGAAAAATTGGCATCGTAACCATGCCTTCCCCTACTGGTGTCTGTTTTCCATGTTTTGAATCACCCATTTAAGGTTTATGTTGATTTTCCTGGTACTAAAAGTGACACCTCAGAGCAAGACAAAATAATTGTCAGAAAATTCTGTTACCTATTGTTCAAACGGGTGAATCCAGGATGGATTTCTCCCCCTTTATGCATAGGCTTTCTGCCACTACTCCACCGTCCTCCCACAGTCCAAAGACATGTATTTTAGGTTAATTGGTGATTCTAAATTTGCTGTAGTTGTGAATATGAGTGTGAATGGTTATCTCTCTGTATGTGTTAGCCCTCCAACAGATTGGTGACCCATAACGCTATGAGAACTGGCATAGGCTCCAGCCTATCCTGATTACCCTATGATTTGGATAAGCATAAGAAAATGAATAGAAGGATAGATGGATCCTCCAAAAGGTACTAGCACTTTCTTTTGCTGTAAAGGCATGACACTAGAAGAAATGGCATCTCCAAAGGAAGAATCCCTGAATGTCTGACTGTCTGACTCCACTCTCTGACATATATATGGATATGGACTGAGGCATGGATGGGAAACCTCAGTGTAACATTGCACATATGACTGGCCACCAGTTTGCAGGTACAAGAAAAATGTTTCAGCCAAAAGCAAATGGACCAAGAATTGCAAAGCAACTAGTGTAGTTCTCCTTTACATCAAGATTATTGATGATGTCCTGTGGACCTTCCGCTTCTAAGCTGAACTGTTTTATTTTGCAAGGGCAGCAACACATCTAGAAGATTTCTACAGAGACATGAAATCACTTAGCTATGAAACCAAATATTTGACTTTTGTACAAGTTTGAAATAAAAATTTAAATATGTATGGGCTGGAATTATTTGGGTGTTTTGAAAGAGAACATTTCAGTTTCCTGCAGGACAGATTCATGAGGAATATGAAGGAGGAGGACTATGCATCTGTGCATCGCAATATTCTACAACACTGTGTGCCGTACATCTCAGTGTGGGACTGGGCATGTGTCCCACTCTCTTGGCAATGCTGACCTTTCTCATTAGGCATAAGCAACTTGCATAATCACTGCTGACTTCTATTGACTGGCCTGTCACAATGTCTATCCGTTTGACTGGAAACCCTGTGAAAAAGTGCCGGCTGCCAAAAAACATCTCACCCTGTGACTTCCTGCTGTATTGTGGAGCAGGATCAGTAACTAAGACTTTTCATTAACTATACACGTTATGTAACTTAAGTGCAATTAGATATATTCTCCTCTTTTAGTTTTATTAAAAATATACTTTAGTCTTACTTTTTAAAAATGTGAGCAGTTTTACCCTCCAAATAAGTCTACGCACTGTTTCAAATTATAATTTTCACAGTAACACTTAATGCATATCCATAGGACAGGATTTATGTCGTTAATGGACTGCTGCTTACTTTTCTACTATAACTGAGCACTCAAAGTGTTTTTTACTCATAACCTCATATGCCCAATCACACACACATTCACAGAAGTAGTGTTTTCTATATTTAAGTGTCTGGTCTAGTATTTAGACACGCTTACGTTCAGATGAATGTAACAGGGAATCTCAGGGTCAGTATTTGTCCCAAGAATACTTTGACTGAGGATCAAACTAACATCCTTCCTTTTTATGAAACTAGCAAACCCTAGCAAAAACTTAAGTCAAGATTAATATAGTGGAAGATTTACCAGAACAATACTGATTAAACAGTATAAATATGTAAAATGAAGAATGCATTAAGGTAACATGAATATACATCGTCACATTAATGATGAATTATAGATGTAGAAGATTTAATATCCCCCTGGCTCCTGCTCCGCGGCTGCTGAGTGAGCCCTCATCTGGGACTCTCCTCAGCTCTTTCCGGGACAGTGGCGCAGCTGCCCCTCTGTTGGTCTTCCTTGGTCTCTTGTGTTCTGGGGGCCTCTGGATGTCTGGAGTTTTGATCTCCTCCACACCTGCTTCACGCCCTGGAGGACGGGGCTGTGGCCCCCCCACACCCTCTAGCAGATCATTACATGAAGGAACCTTTTAAAAAACAAAAAACAAGCGCGTCCATGCTCACAGGTGTACACACGGGTGATCACACCCACAAACTACACCCTTTTTGGCTCCTACCTCAAAGCACACTGTGTTCTGTTGATCTTATGTGCTGCACAATAATGTTTAATATTTAGTATTTACTGTCATATTCCCATATATCATTGTGATGTTGTTTATTCTATTACTCTTGTTCTCTTCTGCTTGCTTTCTTTTTTCTTTCTCAGCAGGTGATCCAGGTGATTGATATATGCATTTTTTTTTCTCTGCCCGTTCTGTTGGTTTTTGTTTTTTGCCCTTCTCCCCCGTCCCTCTTCTCAGCTGTTTCTCTTTCCCTCTTTCTTTCTCCCCTTCTTTCCCCCAGTCAAGTCTGTCCCGTATTCATTAAGTGAAAATAAAATAAACAATAAAAGGTGAATCAAATGGACCATTACGGCAAGGCTGGGATGGTCAGTTTGGTAAAGTAAATCCGTTGGGCATCTTTCTTTGCCTTTAGACAACAATTCTGATGGCAAAAGAGCCAAACAGGACAGGCCAAAAAAAAAAAAAAAAAAAAAAGAAGAAGATTTAATATCCAATATGTTGCTTCATAAAGTGTCTCATGACATGCTGAAGCTCACACAAACTTCATCTTCTTATCCCCACGTTGTTGTCACTTAGTCTGCTCCACTTTTCTAGACTTTTAGTATTTTTCTAGCCGCGTATTTCAGTGATCGATAATCAGCGGCTGCTCAGCTGCACTGGGAATAAATAAAAATTGCGCTGACCATTAAAATACATGATTTAACAAATGAGAACATGCACAAACTAAACAAAAATAGCATGCGCACACTAAAGGTCAATGAATGTGCCCATGGTGAGCCTCATTTTGGTGCTCAACTGAACTACCAAATACAAAAATATATATGACTGTGGGAATTGTATAAAATACTTGTATACACCATATAGATATTGGCATTCACACTGTCCTAGTCAAAGTTTATGGAAAGGTTTCATCAAGATATGGATCCTCATCCATACTTGTACAGACTATGGCATCCAGTCCGTCCAAAGTCAAACATAAGAAGAACAGGATCGACCCATTTAGAGTCTAGTGGACATTTAGCAGCAGGTCTTAGTCTCTGCGACAGTCCTAAACTGCCAGAGAGGGTGGGCTTTCTCAGCTAGCTGCAAGAATTAGGTCCTTAGTTCCTAGCATCACTTGATGCCTTTCATGAGGTAAGTGGTGTGGCAGACAGCAAGGCATGAGTCTGTCAGCACTAAGATGTCAGTATGAAACATGGGCCAAGCCGGTGTAACATCAGCTATTGTTTAGTAGGGTCCCAGTGAGAATTTCCGTTGTCATCACATTGGTGTTTTAAAGGGCTGAGTAGGTGAGGGGTAAACAGTAAATACAACAGGATCCTGCTTTGTCATGCTTGTTCTGTGGACAATAATTTGGACTTGCTGGAGAATTTTTAAAAAGCCAGAACACCACTTTATTTGACATTCACACAACTTCTGGTAGCAATGTATATAAAATCATGTAAGTACCTGAATGATGCATTGTATGTCTGAAAATTGATGTTTTTTTAAATAGATTTTTTTTTCTTACCGTTTCTACATTGATTTGATTTAAGTCGGCATTTAAACACTGCTGTGTGTACATTATACAATGACAACAACCTTTAATGACTGTAGATGTGATGTTATAACACATTTATCTTCGGTTTTAAAGATTTGCCTGATAACCCATATCTTCTGCTTCTTTTTGTATTTGCTCGGAGCAAGGTTGGGTCAAGTTTTCATTACAACATGCAAATAAAATCTGAGTGAATATAATTAGAGGTCACACTTCTGACAAAAAGACATGAGGCCAAGCTGGAGGTGGCAGAGCAGAAGATGCTCAGATTTTCATTGGGAATGACCAGGATTAGTGTATGAGTACATCGAGGGACAGCTTGGGTTGACATGGTTTGGACATGTGCAGAGGAGGGATAGTGGATACATAGGCAAGGTTCAAAGGATGTTGGGACTTCCATGGAGGTGGAAAAGAGAAAGACCACAGAGAAGATTCGTGGATGTAATGAAGGAGGACATGCAGAGAGTTGGTGTGACAGAAGAGGATGCTAGAGATAGGGTGCGATGGAGGTAGATAAAGGTAGATAATCTGCTGTGTGAACCCTTAAAGGTAGAAGCAAAAAGAAGAGGATGAGGAAAAGCTTTCTGTAACACAGGTTGGTTATTAAATCACATGATATTTCAAAGTGGCTTCAAAAATTTGACCCCAGTTTGAAAAAATGTTGAGAGAATTCTGCTTAGTCCAACTCATGTGACGCTCTTCTCTGCTAAAGTTAGACATGTTTAAATCTGTTTTTGATGATTTTGCAAAACACAAACGTTTGTTTGGCTATAAGCCTAATTGAAGATTAGAAAGTTAATTAACTCATGCCCTCCCAAGAGTTTTTAAAGGATTATTTCGGCATCTTTTGAAAGTACTTTCTCAGGATTCATACCATCAGCAGCAATTAGCACTTGGTGCTAACTTCTGTGAAGGGGCAGCTAGCCTGCTACCATTCAAATGTCACAAAATCCAAGCCCCTTGCAAAGGTGACATATTGTATCTCACCTAACCCAATAAAATGGGTTAAATAAATGGCTTTATAACAGGGCTTATGTGGAAAAAGTGCATGACATAGATGCTAGTTGACCGTTTAACACTACTCAGCGTATTAGGCTACCTGTGGACAAAGCCAAGCCAAATATAGTGCAAAACTAAGGTAGCAAGCTTCAGTATACATGAGACTGGTATAAACTTTCTCTCTAAGAGGATATTTTTTCACAATGTCAAACACGAGAATCATGGAGAAGCTGATTAGAAGATATTTTCATTTACTTTATGCATGTACCTGATTATTTGACATGACTTTGAAATCATTTGGACTGATCAAAGACAATTTCCCATTACAAGGATTGAAAACATGATTCAGCATTTGTGAAAAACTTCTGTTTCTAATGAAAGTACACAATCAATATAATTAGCAAAACCAACTCGTGGCCAGAATTTGCTGGCTAGCTCGATGTCATAAAGGCCACAGTGGAGGGAGCTCGGGCACAGTTGTGAAGAATGACCGGACAGTCTGCTATATGAGCTGCAAGAGGAACAGGAGAGAGTGGGAGGTGCAGGGTTTAGTTTTCTGCACCAGCATCCCATTCACATTCAGTGCACAGAGTGGGCACTGTACTGAGCAGACAGCAGATTAGTTCCCATCACACACCTCATCATTCACTAACACGTAGACTCATCTGCCTTCCTTTTCTCTACCACTCGTCCTTAAATTACCTCTTTTCACGTTTGCCTCTACTCCAGTTTCTCTCATGTGTTTTATTTCTCTCCCATTTCCGCTTTTCTCCTTACTGGTTCGGTACATTTGTGGTGTTAAAAAAGTAATTAAATCTCACTATATGGAGTAACAGTCTCTAATGTCCTTCCACTGTAGGCATACCAGTCTCGACCCTGGGGTGCACTGTGCCATACATCATGCAGAGTAATACATAATGATGGCGACGCCTCCTTGTTTCAGAAATGTTCCTCTTCATCACAGCTAATCCAAGAGAAAGCCCTGTGGAAGCAGGGGTGACCCTTATGGCCTGTGATCAATGATTCAGTCTATTAAATGAAGGTGGTTTGATCAGTAATTCTCTGCCACACTGGATCATACTAAATCTGTTACATTTTTGTTCTCTAATCAGCTGTCTGAGGAATAATTGCATCTTGTCATAATGATAGGAGAAAGCGAGGATAAATATCCCGTAGTATTGCATTCTCAGGGTTTGGAGTCCAAGTCTCTACTTGGAAAAACCTCCAGGTGACAGGTTCATCTTTAGCAGGAGCAAATTATGTGCAGGGACAGGGAAGCCCTTGGATTCGGTTAGAGTGGAAGTCTATGAGCGGTGACACTTCCGGGGCCTGCTGCCAAGGGAAACTCAGTTATCTAGAAGCGTCTACCCTCCTCTCCCGGTGCACACACGCACTTCCAACCTTTCCTATGACCAAAGGGAGGAGGAACAATGGGAGAGGTGATGATGAAACTATTGACAGAGAGGTATATCTGCACTCCCAAAGCACATCTTCAACAATATAATCAATTTTTACTTTCATTTAGTTTTATTTACAAAACTGATTAGTGGTGCAAACATTAAAAGGCAGCTCCAGGAAGTTTTAGCAGTTCTTGAAATAAATTATATCTGGGACAGGATAACAGAAGGAGCCCAAATGTTCAGACAGGTTCAATGAACTCAATTAAGTCAGGACCAATATATCTTGATGCATGCTCAATTATCCAGGTAAGGAAATCCCAAAAAGTTGATTCTGTTCATCTGAAAGTAGCGTTTTCAGTGGGAGAAACGTTTCATCACACATCCAAGTGACTTCTTCAATCTCAGCTAACTGCAGGCTTTTTACCAACCTTATCAACAGTACATTTGATAACCATTGATCAGGGCCATTATGGTCAACAGATGATTGATATTTCCATTTGCTGTCATTTATAGTTGGCAGTGTGCCAAGTTCAATTTCATTAGCCACACCCAGGCCTGATTAGTGCCAGACCTGTTGAATCAAGAAATCACTTAAGTAGAACCTGTATGTAGGGATGGGTATCGAAAACCGGTTCTTGTTGAGAACCGGTTCCCACTGTTTCACTTCCTTGGAATTCTTTGCCATTTTTGCAAATGATTCCCTTATCGATTCCAATCGCCCCGAATGACGTCACCATGTTGCGGAGCGTCATTTACATGGCAGGAAACATGGCGGCTCAAACGCTAAAAAGTTTGGTCAGACTTTACGAGAACGGATGACAACAGGGCAACTTGCAATACTTGCAAAGTAGATATTTCATTTAAGGGAGGAAACACTACGAATATGCAAAAGCATTTGCTCACAAAACACACGATGACCTTAAATGAATGTCGTGTTTTTAATTCCGCTCCAGACTCGTGAATCTCAACCCAGCAGCAGCGGTAACGTTTGCACCGTTGCCCGTTAATGCGGCAGGTAAATAATCAACTAACAGTGCATATTATGTTAGCGCGATCTGCCTTATTACAAAACCTGCCATTACTGTGCATTTAGGTGACCATGATGAGAGAGACAGACAGAGTCTGGCTGGCGCTCGCTGGCAGTTCTCGCTGCAGTCTACCGGTAGCGTCTCCTTTCAGGCCAGGATAGACGAATGTCACCGAGCAGTGACTAAGTTTGTGGTAAAAGGCTTGAACGCATTTGCCACAGCAGATGCCCTCGATTTTCGGTAAGTGAATGTGTTTAATTGTAGGCAGGGACATTACTGGATATTCTTGTGTAATTGCTACAGAATAATTTATGTTATACTTTGTTACTGCTACAGAAGAATATTTATTTTATTATTTTACATTTACAATTTTTTTCCCAGGGACCCTGTGACACCCCATTGAAGAGTCGTAGGCTGTGGATCTCTTAAGATCTCACTGTTGGGTTTGTAAGGCCATGCTACTCCTAAATTTCTATCTTGTTCAAAGAGAAGATATAAAACAAAGTTCTAAGCTAATCGACCTTAGTGTTCTCCTTTTTTAAAAAGAATCGATAAGAGAATCGAATCGTTAAACAGAATCTAAAATGGAATTGGAATCGTGAAAATCTTATCAATACCCATCCCTACCTGTATGTTAAATGAAGTAGGCTAAATGATCTCAAAAATCATGTCACAATCTAAAGAAACAGGTGAGAAACAAAGTCATTGACATTTATCAGTCTGGAAAGAGTTACAAAGACATTTCTGAGTCTTTGGGACTCCAGTAAACCAAAGTGAGAGCCATTATCCACACACGGAGAAAAAAGTGGTAAACTTCCCAAGAGTGGCCAACCTACCATGAATTTTTGTATTGGGTATTTTTTATTCATTCAAGTTATCTTTGTCTAATAATAATACTCATATATAATACTGAAGATCTGAAACATGGAAGTGCGACAAATATGCTGAAGATATAAGGATAAGTGTATGCTCAGTGTTACCAATATCATTTGTTCCCTATTACATAATAGATAAATGTGCAGCATTGACTTTTGATGAAAGTTAAATGGGAAAACTGCTCTGCTAACTTTTACCCTAAATATGGAGTTCCCTATCTGCTAACGCTGTGTTCTGTTTTTCTTCTATTGTATTTTCATTTTCATTGCTGCGTCACATTCTCAAGTCATCTGCTCTACCATCACTGGGCTTTATTTTAGTTTTACTGTCTTACAGTCGGGACAAGGACAGCAGATTTGGGTTTGGCCATTGAAGGCAAGAGGTAATCAGTGATGCAAACGTCCCTGATAAGCTGCAATCAGGTATCAGCCAGACGACAGTAGCTTAATGCAACTCAACAGCACCTTTATCGTGCAATCAGCTGCAGTCCGAGTCCAAATTAGAATCGACCCCAGCTCTCCACTCCATAACTTTAAATCATCCGCAATGTGCAGCTTTTACCCTGACGAGGCTTAAGGGCAGAAGAACAGGTTGATTCTTATTAGGCTTTTTTGGAAACTGTCAAAAAGTGAAGAAAGGAAGTGGGGAACATGGAAAGTAAAGTCACTTCTTGAACCTTTGCAGCAGTGCTCTCTAAGATACTGTTGAGGTACTCTTGAGTATTTGTGGTTTGTACCTCTTTAAAGTCTAGAGACTACCTACTTCACTTCTCCACTTACCATCCTAGGGAAGAAAAAAGGGCCTAGGTTTGAACATTTAGTGGACCTTACAATGTAGTATTACACTAACAGGACATTTGATTTTGAGTTTTATCACAGCTAGAGCTGTTTACATATTATTTTCTCATCACTTCCACTCCCCAATCATGCCCTCTAAGAATGAAATGACCACATTAAAATGAGGAAAATCAAAACTGCTTGTGGTTATTTAACTGTAAAAATCTGACAATATGGCTAAAACAATATCCCCTTTAGAACACCTAACTTACTCTAAGACCTACTTTAGCTCATCGTCTTATGAGTGCCTGGAACACAACAGCAGGAACCTGTATTGTGGCTATTTTCATTTGGAGCAATCTTGGAACAAGCCTGAGGGAGGTTATCCACCACCACCCCCCCTTATGTCCAAACATCCAACTCATAGCTCACATCCCGCTGCTGACTTGGCTGTCCTCCAGTAGGGTCTGTGGTGTGCTTTTAGCCCCGCTAATGTAGCTACCAATGTAGGTTAAAGACCCCCTCGTGGTCGACAAACACGCCAGTGCCAGGGGAGACATCTCAAGGTGAACACAGTGTTCAGCTGATATTCTCCCCCTTCAGATGTGGCAGTAATAATAAATAGGACAGAAACAACAATGTCAGAGAGTCACATCTCAGCTGTGATTGATTTATTCAGAGTCAGACGGGACAAAGAACGCACTGAACCAGAACAAAAAAGAAAAAAAGGGTCTGGGTTATCCTTTATTGTGAAATCTAACATCCAACATTAGAATTTCTGCAAGTATCTGTAGGCAGGAAGGCTGGTTTTTCTCCCTGAAAGATGGGATCTGCATTTAATCCCCTCGTCCTGTCTGCTGTGCTTAGGAATTTGCAGACCCCTTAATTCCCTAAATGAGGAAAGAAATCGATAGGAAGACTATGGGCCTTTACTCAGTCTAATTATACGCATTTATCACCAATCACAGCCTTGAATTCGAAGGGACCGCAGAGACTCTGTAAGGCAAAGTGACAGTTCAGCGCAATCCAGTTCATCCATGAAAAAAAAAAGACTCAGCAATGTGACATCAGGATAGGGACAATTTACTGTGCGGATGATAAAGATTAGAGAAAATAGCCATGAAACCAGAGGGAGAGAACACCGAGTAGAGAACCACTG
The DNA here is from genome assembly GCF_965226115.1 of Aulonocara stuartgranti. NCBI lineage: Eukaryota > Metazoa > Chordata > Actinopteri > Cichliformes > Cichlidae > Aulonocara > Aulonocara stuartgranti. Next base: position 23,003,222 of record NC_138958.1, read on the forward strand.
TGTTCTGGATAATCATAGGACATGCATTTTAGATTGCATGAGGCCGAAACACACTGGAAAAATAATAATAATGAGGCCTTAAATGGCAGCTCTCATTAGTGGTTCTTGCAAATGTATATTCCTTACACTAAATTTATGTTTACTCAACAGGATGGGGAACAAAAGTGAGTCACTTTGAACACGGCATGGTTGTTGGTGTCAAATGGGCTGATTTGAATATTTAACAAACCGCTGATCTTTTGGGATTTTCCCACACAACCATCTCGAGAGTTTATAGTGGATGGGTTTGAAAAAGAGAAAATATCCCATGAGCGACAGTACTCTGGGAAAAAAAGGCCTAGTAAATGTCAGAGGTCAAAAGAGAATGGCCAGACGTCTTTGTGCTGATAGGAAGACAACAGTAACTCCCATAGCCACTTGTTGCAACCAGAAGAGCATCTCTGAATATACAGCACGTTAAACCTCAAAGCCGAAGGACTACACCAGCTGCCACTCATGTCAGCTAAGAACAGGCGGCTGATGCTACAACTCAAATGGGTTCACCAAAATTGGCGCAGTAGCAACTTTATCCCAAACTACCAGCTGTTTCTGTGTGTGTTGTTTTTCATGCTTAAAGATATGACACATTTGCCATCGTGGTCCATCATATTTATGCCAATAGTTCCTTCATATCCTAAAGCTCTAATGTAATTTCTTGTTTTAAATTGTAAGCCATTTCAAAAACCAGTGATTCAGTGGATGATATATTTGTCCATGAGTAAAAGGATGGAACCTATTGGGGTCATTTTAGGCCCAATTCAAAATAACTGAAATCAACACGCGACCAGCAAGCCCAAAGACGTAATCTCTCCAGTATGTCTTCCATCTGTCACAGGCCTCCTGCCTGAAACACCTGCTTAGATGTCCAAACCACCTCAAATGACTCATTTTGATGAAGAGGAGTAGTGGCTCTATTCTGAGCTCCTCCCAAGTGACCAAGGCAGAGCACAAATACCCTTCAGAGGAAGCTCATCTCTACCCCTTGTATCTGTGGTCTTATTCTTTCAGCTGCTGCCTAGACCTTGCGGATATAGGGGAGACTATAGGTCAGCCAGTAAATCGACAGATTCACTCAAACACTTAGCTCTCTCTTCACCACACCAAACCAGTTTAGCATCTGTATCATTGGCAGTACCGCACCAATCCATCTGTCAGTGTCCCAGTCTACTCTCTCCTCATTCGTGAACAAACACCAAGATGCTTAAACTTCTAGACGTGGGGAAATAAGTCATTCCCAACCTGAAGTGGGCATTTCACTCTTTTCTGGCTAAGAACCGCAGCCTCAGACTTGGAGGTGCTCATTCTCATCCCAGCCGTTTCACACTTAGCTATAAACTGACCCACTGCAGCCTGAAGGTCATGTCTTACTGAAGCCAACAAAACCACATTATCTGCAAAAAACAGACATCAGACCAAAACCACTGAATCCAACACCCTCCACCCTTTACCCTTAAAAATAGTTGCTAGAATTTCTGCCCATAAATGATGACTAAGGGTAGCCCCAGCAGACACCAACACCCATTAGAACATGTTTAGCGTATTGCTGGCAATACAAACAACTAACTCCCACAACTTTCTTTTTTTTTTTTTAAATCCAAAGAAATTTGAAACTTTCTTGCAATGTGGTAATAACAGCTCTCCTTCTCATGTGTGCTCCAGCTGTCTCAGGCAGATCTGGCATCATCTCAGGTAGATCGATCACCGTTTCCACCATTCTGATAACTTTCATTCTGGGAAGTCCCCAGTGCAGGCGATGAATGAATCAACAGCAAGAGTTTTTCTTCTCTATAAATACTGACAGATACTGTGTGATACCCTAATTTATGACCCATGGCATGGCAAACATTAACCGAAGAAATAGTTCAATTTTTTAAAACTTCAAAGGAAGAATTGGATGTTTCTGGCTGGGTTCAAGGTGCTAATGAAAGCAGAAATAGAAAACAATGATGTTACATTATTAGAAACAAAGTGAGTGACTATGAGATATGACAAAAAAAATATACCTCTAAAGTTTACCCCAGGCAGTAGGATGAGGGTTTATTGCAGGTTTTAATTACAAAACAAGCTTGTCCACAACACAAAAGAGAGTTTCAAGTAACAAGTCTCTCTTGCTTCTTGCTATCCTTCCTGTTACAACAGATGCAGAACTGGAATTTCTTTCAACAGCAAGTACATTGTGGCCTTGAGAAGGGATAAAAAAGAAAGTTCAAAGTAAATGAGGGAAAGAAGACATACTGAACATGGCCAAGACTTAAATTTATACAGTGGCACTGAAATTAGACTGTTTCCTAATCAAAAAGGTACAAATGGATTAAAAACAAAATAAGCAAAGGCAAAACATTTCCCACCCGTCAGACACTGGAGCCTTTCTAAATCTTATCTCAGCTGAGAGTCAGAGGAAAGAAAGCAAAGGGACAAACAGGGTAGGACGGGACAAAGCAGACAGAAACAGAGAGAAAAAAGCTTAAAGAGGAGCGAACAAGCAGAAAGTGAAGGTGGGTGAAAGAGTTATGAGGAAAAAAGGCTCCTGAAATAGTCAAAGTGAAGGAGAAAAAATGCCAAAGGTGTCATAAAAATGAGAAAGACCTTTTTCCACGTTGTTACCTTGTTTTCTTTCTGGGTAACCATTATACATTTTATGAGATAGTTAGGCAAAATGCTGGTGGAAAATCACTTAAAATGTCAAAGTCATGAAGTAATGAGTTAGTATTATTTTTGGACACTTTTTTCTATATCTGGCATTCACAGAGCAGCATAACCCTTTCTTTTGGAGTCATGTTTGTGTCTACCTAAGCCCAAAACCTGCTCTCTTCTACCTTCGCTTTTAGTCTCCACCATCTAAGCTTGGAAATACCTGGCTTTTTTACAAGAGCAGCTGGAGTTTGGCATCAAGCTCCAGGTTAATTGCTAGCCACAAATAAAGTGTGATGAAAGCCTGCACGTGGATGTAAGGGTGGTGGAGGGGTTGAAACAGCAGGGAAGCAGAATCACTGACACACCAGAAGAAAAAATGGAAAATGTTGAGGTTCAGACTTCCATTCATTATTATCCAAATGTGTCTGTCTGTCTCCAAAATCTGGAGTCTGCTGAATGCCGATTGGTTGACAATGGGCCAGAATAGGAAAGGGTGTGACATCAGAGTTCACTGGGAGCAGGACAAGCACAAAACAAACACTGCAGATCAAAAACTACAAAATAATCAGCACAGACAGTGCCGTTGTGTGTCAGAGCTTCATAATTATCCGCAGCTGGTTGACGAAACAACAACAGCACAATCGAGAGTGGCCCACAGATCGGTTTTACCACATACTTTTACAAAAGAGGTCTGTGCAGGTGGACGGGCGCGTATGCTACCCCTGACGAAACATAGGTTCTGCTTTAAGCACAAAATGGTAATCTCTTGGGTCCCAACACCTGAGCTCCTCCCTGATAGACTGTGCGGTGCTAGAACACTGTCACATCATTAATCACACAGCCACAAGAAGGAGACATGAACATAAGAGAGAGTTTAACCCACCAGTGGTGTGGAATTTTGTTGTGTTTTTGTTCAAAGATAGTTTCTCTATCACTATGTTTTGCCATTTTAAACATGTGATGTGGTGTCTCATCTTAGTACAAAACAAGGTGACCTGAACTGCATCATTCTTGGGTGACAAAGTGTTTATTATTCCGTGGGCTTTGGGCCTTTTTTCAGACAGCTAATTAATCTTCCTATAACCCCAAAACTGTGGGCATGTGAATGCCAAATGTGGTTACATCCCCCTGTATATTTAGGCACTGGAAACTCTAAATATGTCTATTGCAAGCCACTACACACTATCTGAACAGCCAATCAAATTGCTGTACAAATTGCATACTTTTGGTACAAAATTATGCAGCCAGGATAGCAAAGTCCATACAAAATTCCATTTGAGCCCCTTAACAGCTCCATCACATCTGACCTCTCTCATTGACAGAATTAATATAGTAGTACTACAGACTTTTCATGGACAACAGCAAGCAAGAGAGAGACCTTCACTATCCTTCAGAGTCAAAGCCATGAGAGACAGTGAGAAATGTGTCTCTCCCGAGGGAATTATGGGAAATGAACCATTCCAAAGGCCCACTATATTCAATGGGACACATCTTCAGGCATCGCTGCCAACTGTCACAACATTGGCAGGCCACAAAACACTCAAGTCCACAGAGACTACACAGGGGCTACATGAACATAGAAGGAGCATCCATTGAGTGCCATTGAGTTTTCTAGCAAATCAGAGATGTAAGATGTAAAAGGATTTTTTTTTTAAGTATAACCATAATAAATGAGTCACTTTTTAGTGTCAAAATCTGATGATTTGTCCAGCTAATGCTCAGCTGACCAGAATGGTGATGATGTTTTCCGGTGACGGCTCTTCCCCCTGCCTTCGCCTGGCGCTGGTGCACTGTTGCTATGGGAGATGTTTATGTAAGCCATGCCTAATCCTGTTAACTGTTACTGCGGCTGCTGAGCAGCATAAGTGTTCAGCAATAATGCACTGAAAAAAAAAGTCCTTTCACGGAGTGTTTAGATTTATTTTTATTTTCATGAAACAAGTGAATCGAGAAAATGGAACGGGATTATGTTAGGCTTTGATTGAGGAGAAGGAAAAATAGCAAGAGGACACATTTCATTGAATGATTTTTTCACTACAACAGCCATGAACCAGTAAATGTTGCTCTAAAATCAGCTGAATTTGAAAAAATAGAGTTAAAACTATCTATTTGCTCTTTAAGCTTATTAAAAGTAAAAAGACGTGCCCTTAAGCTCTTAAAGAGAGCTCTTTTTTTTTTATTCCATTGCCTTACATATTTTCTTTTAAGCTTTTGCTTCTGAAAATTCTGACCTGTGCTACACTTGATCAATATCTTGTTAAGAGCAGGAGAGAAAATGGGATGAGAAAAGGCAGAATTCATGCAAATCTGAGCAGAACCCTGTGACGCAGCCTCGTAACCTCGTCTCATTTCCTGCTGTCGAGTGCACTGCTGTGAGTAAAATGGATTTTGTTCTGGACAATCTAAGACATCATGGACCATAAACCCCTTCCTTACTGCCTCGTCTTCAACCTTCACTGCTATTAAATATTTTTAGATGATTATCCTTCAGTAATAAGAGAATAATTTAGTACACACATTCCACTGTCTTCTGTAGGAAAGGAATGGCAAGGGAGAAGCCTAAGCCTAATTATCCTGATTAAAAAGCAGAGTGTATGAACGATTCATACAAAAGAGGATTATGCAGACATGAAAGAAGAGAGAGTTGAAGAGAAGGAGGATGACAGAGAAATGGAAGAGCGCCGGTAAAGGCTGACATGGATGGCGAGATATCATATACGCGCAGCCTTTATGTCACAGAGAGCAGGCTGGACTAGAAAAATATGCATCCCTGGTCTCCGCCCCCTATTCTCACTACTCTTTTTTTGCTCCATTAGCTTTATTACCGTCTCTTAGCTGAAGAATCAGGCTATTGTACAGTCACTTGATCACAAAGGTCAACAAAAGATCCATTTCAGCTTTGATAATGTTTGGTGGACAGCACTAGGGGTTTCCCCAAGCCACTAACAGACCTCTACCGTCAGTGGCTAAGGCTATGCCTCTAGCAATAGATAGCAGAAGTCAATCGCTAGGGACATAGCAGCCATTGTTGTAGTAACAATAATGGTATATGATAAACATCTGCATGATGCTATTGACATTGTTTACATGTTCATCATTCGGCCGTGTTAAATATATGTTTAGAAAGAAAATATTTTATTTTTAGGATATCATTATGTGTATTTATTACGGAAACAAGATTAAAACAGAATGGCCAAATTGTAAATGTTACAGTTCTACAAACCCCTTTTTAACTCTTTACTTTATATTATAAATGTCTCAGTTCCATGCCGGTATTAAAATAACTGTGCACAACAAGTGAGATTTTAAATAGATCCCATGCACATATAGCTGCTGTCATGGTCCTGGGTCTTTAACCCAGTGCTTTGAGTTTTTGTAATTTTATTTTCCCTGTGTTAGTTCCCTATTGTATTATATTATGTCTCTAGTTATAAATGACTTTAATTTTATTAGTTCCCAAGTTCGTGTGTCTTAGTCTTTGTTTCCTGTTTTATTGTGATAGTCCCTCGCCATGTTTGATTTGCTTCCTGATGGTTAGATTCTGTTCAGCTGTGTTCCCCAGGTGTATCCTTTCAGCCCTTATCTCCCCCTGTGTATTTAAACCCCCAGTTTGGTTCTTTTCTTTGTTGTGTTCTCTGTCATGCCCTGACTCCTTATGCTGTCTGTTTTTCTGGAGTCTAAGATTTCAGGCTGTTTAACTCCTGCCCTGCCTTGTTTTTGTTACTGTTAGTTACTAGCTAATAGCTAATAGTTACTAGCTAGCAGAAAGTCTTGCATCTGGGTCTCCTCTATGTTCGCCACACAATGTTTCATGGCAGATACATTCACATGCTCAATACTAGGTAACTCCATAGTGTAGTGGTTTACACATTTGCCTAAGAAGTGAAAGAAAAAGGACACACAACTCCCTTTGGGGTTGTGTGAGGAATGTCATGTCGTCTGGCATACAAATCTGCTAACTTAAAATACTTGGGCTACCTGCTGCGGCAAATACTTTAAGAATAATAGAGATTCCAAAAGTAGCTTTGCTTTACATGCTCAATAGTACTTTGAATGGTAGATAAACTCAAATTTATTAAGAACACAACAAGAAGATTATTGCAGATATATAAAGGATTTCTTACAGTTTGCCATCATTGTTAAACAAACACTCCCATTTCACCTGCACCTCCCTGTGCTCTGATCCAGCAAAGCACAGCAGCTCAGCCTCTAGCCCATTAAACAGTTTTGTTCTACTCAGCATGCCATCATCGCTCTGATGCATCTGCTGATAACAGTGCACAGAGGAACATTAAAACACAAGCCCTGCTTATCACCAGGGGACCACTGAATCCAAAACCTGCCAGCACTTCTCTCTTTCTAAGTCTCTCTTCACACCTTTAGGTCAGTTGGACCTCTCTTGACACTGGAACAGGAAAGAAGGACCAGAAGGTGCTTGGATGTCAGTTATCCATCCTTAGATCATAGATGAACACAACCGGTATTTGACCTTATAATCAAAGAACAAAATGTTTCTAAAGGCTAGGTCATGCTCTATGATTTAACATTAATTATAATTATGTCAGGACCGTTGTAACTGTCAGCAGAAATTAATCTTCAAATGAAATGGTTTTATGTAAGAAAATTGGTATTTAATCCCTATGTGTTGTAAAACATTTTTAAGCTACCATGTCTGTATTTTTGCCTTGTGCTGCCTATGCGATGCCAATGTCAAAACATCAAGGACTAAAACATGAACATGACCTTGGCAATGGCCAGCTTACTGCAGAAGAAAAAAGAGAATTAAATGGTTGGTAATTGGCTTTTTTTTTTTTACAATGTCTCTCATATATCCATGCTTCTGCTATTAGACCAAAACATTTAAATATAGTCATTTGACTAATTGAATGATGACTGTTAAAAAAAAAAACATGAAGTTAAAGTTTTTAAACATGATACCAAAAGCTGTACCTTGCCTCTCGCCCTATTAAAGTTGGGATAGGCCCCGACCCTCCTGCGACCCTGATAAGGATAAGCGGAAGAGAATGGGTGGATGGATGTATTGGGAACTTGGGTACTCTGAAAATAGTAACCTTTAGCTGTGAAGAAGGTAAATAAATGTGTTGTTAGAGTAATGCTTGTTAGTGAATTTGTTAAAGTATAAATGGTTTTGTATTTTTTACGTGATCTGAGCATTGGCTCTCCAGGCTTTCAAAGTCCTTCTTTGGACATTTGCTGTTTTTTTGTTTTGTTTTTTCACTCATTTTCTATGATTATTAAACCACATAATATTGACCATTTAAGCATAACAACACATACCAGTGCTGTGTTTACAAATGTAGCCAACATCCAAAGAAGACCACTAAATGTCCTTCAAGAAGCCTGGAGAACTATTCCTGATGACTACTTCAAGAAATTATGAGAAACCTTGTCTAAGAGGTCACGCTGTGTTTAAGAATAAAGGTGGTCATACCAAATAATGACTTTCAAGTTTGTTAGAATTGTACAAACTTTAGTATTTTTAAAGAGAGGAAGAGTTTTTTCGTTGTTTTTTTTTAGTTGTCTTTACCGTCTTTCTTATTGTAAAAGCCTGCAGCATGGTTTCGTGGGTTAACATGAAATGAGGCATAATTTTTCCACTCCTAAATATCAAAATGCTTTTGACTCTACTTTGGATGCAGCTGTCTTTTGGCATCTGTCTAATGTCTGGTTTAACAGCGTCAGACAGGCTTTCCTGGTATTTGTTTTTTGGATGCCAGAGGCCAGGGGTGCAAAACAAGATTTGAATCATTCACCAAGCTCATTAAAGGAGAGACAAACCAGCAGCAGTCTAATACCATTCCTGTGCCAGCTCAGCAGCACCAACAGTGGGGCGCCAAAGTTGAAATGGAAGCGTTGCCATGAGAAGGAACTTGCCATGTAATGGGTTTGGATCAGAAACTCAAGCAAAATAATGCAGAAAACCAAACATGAAACAAATTCGTATGAAATTCAATTTAAAAATTGTTTTTAAACTATAATCCACAATACTTTTGTGTAACTTTTGGTTCCATACAACTGATAATCTTTGTTGAAAAAAATCAAACACAAGAAACTAAGAGAATCAAACAACAGCTACGGTAAACCTACCTAAACACAACATAACTGGTTATCCCAGCTGACAGTCGGCAAAAAATATGCTACCCCTACAACTGTACCCCTCTCCTCAAACCCAACACAGGCAGTTAAATAGATTCCTCATTTTAGGTTTGACAGCGTTTTAGTAGTTAAAGGTGAATGCTTGGACATGAATTGAGCTGCGGTTTGGGGAAGGCCTCGAAGGGGACTGGCGACGGCTCCCAGGCCTGGCAGATCCCCGTGTACTCAATAGGAGTGAAGAAGTTAAAGTTGAGAACAAGGAGGGAGGGAGGGTGGGGAACGTAAATGAGAATGAACAGCTTGCAGAACTGGGGGAACCTATATAGATGACAACCGGAAGGAGCGTGTTTGGAGGCGTGGTCCTGAAATTCCGATACATAATCTCCAAAACAAAAGTTAAGATTGCTGAAATGGAATAATTCAAAAAGTATAAATAAAGGGATGAAACAATAATTAGCAGATTACACATGATGTACTTAACTGACAAAGACAATGTTGGTGCTGTTAGATGAATTCAAGGCCAGAAAAGCTTCCTGCAAATCTCAGACAAAGCACACTATTTCAGCTGCTTTAGCCTGCCCACAGTTACAAGCTGCTTTGCAACCCAGCTCCTTTACATGCTCTGCCTGAATTCAGTGTCCTGTCTGCTTTCCACCAATGCAAATGAAAAGAATAGAGCCATGCAGACACATATAAACTATGTTGTCTGTATAAAGGTCCTATCTGAAATGCAACTGTGGCGTAATTAATTACCATTCACGAAGAAGCTGTTATCATAAACACCAACATGCCATGTGCAAATTGCAGAGGCACCTTTTCAGGGACTGGCAGGTGGATCAGAGCAGCATGGAAGCCGTGTGAGTTACATCCTCCCAGGCCAGCTTAATTAACAGTGCCATCTATTTCCTCAACTATCTTCCACATGGGAAAGTGGCTTCCACTGTGCTGTTGGGAAAAGGATTTGTGGTCAATACACTTGGCATTAATCTGCAGTGCTTTAAGAAAGGAAGGAAAGCATATGAATTCGTACTTGAGCAGGAATACATTGAAAGACATACAATTTTCATCAATAGGTAAACATTCTGATAATATGTTGGTCTAACTCTGATTTGCTCTACGTTAACTGATGTGCAAATCTTGAGATATTCATAGTAACATTTATAGGAGTATATTTCATAATGTAATCATTATACCTAGCTTCATATCCATTATTTAAGGGAAATAAACATTTATGATCTTGTCGTGCCACAGTTTTGCCTTTTGCTGCTTGAAGAAACCATCACAGCAACACTATCACTCCACGCACAGAAAAACACAGAAATGCACCAGCAATACCCTCGTCGCAAACATTCTGTGCAGATCAGCAGCAGCACTGCTTTGACATTGTACAGCTGAAGAGTGTGTGATATGAAGAGTGACCTGAGTGTGTGGAGGGTAAACGGAGTGACTCCCTGGGGCTGCGACGTGTTCTCTCTAGCCCTCTTTTAGAGTTCAGACAAGTCCCACGATGCTGGGAGATTAATGAAGCTGCACTGGCACTATGATCCCTACAGGACGTACACACACACACACGCACACACACAGTCATCGGCGTACATGCACACACACTGTTCATCTCAGATTATGACAGTTTTCTAGTACCCACCCTGATATGAGCTTTACAGGTTGCACTGAGGATGGTACTCAGGTTGTGAAAAGGTTAAATGTTGTCATATAGAATCCTGCGCTTATTCAGTCAACAAAATACAAGAAAAATCTCATCAGCATGTGCAGATGTAACAATAGACTTCAATAGAATCACCTAAATAAAATCCGGTAGAAGATTTACCTTTAAGTAAGATGTGTCTTATACTAATGGAAACATCTAACCATGCATCCTGCCTATTGGTCACTAATGCTACTTCAAAAATGCATCATTAGAAATGCTTAAAAAAAAGGCATCAGCAAATTTTTGCTCCTCGGACGAAAGAGGCCTGGTTGAGTCGCTATCCTCTGGTCTGGCGATGATACAAGCAAGCTGCACCAAAACTCAGAGTCAGGAGGATGTCGCATTAACACATGGACCACTCTCACACCTGCAGTCAGCTCCGCTGTCTTACACACTGCTGCACTGCCCCTTAGAGGTCAGAAATGGGTACTACTTGTTCATTCCATGCAGGCATTTCAGTCTGGACAAGAGGGCTGGACTAATCAAATTCAGCTGGCACTGTCATCCATATAATCATATTTTGTATGTAATTTAAGACATTTAATTTATGTATGTATAGCTATGATAAGAAATGTACATACACCCATCATGGACAAATGTGTGCATATAGATTCAAATATATACATATAGAAACCTGAATCTTTTAATAAGTGTTGCTGAAGGTCCTACACTGTATTTTCACTTGAAAGGACTATTAACTTCTCGTTAGTGATCATGATGGACTACAACTGGTAGTTTCTTGTTGCAGCATAAAAAGGATTTGTTTCACAGTAGTCATCGGACTGATCAATACTCAGAACAATGAGAAAGTCCAAGGAACTCTGTGAAAATCTGAAAAGGAGGACTGCAGATTTACACAAGTTGGGAAGGTCTCTTGGAGCCATTTCTAAACAACTGTATCTCATTACAAGTTATTCTGATGTGTCAACTCACAAGATTAGAGGAAACTGGTTAGGATGTTCAGGAACAACTTAGAAACTGCGTAGGCTCAAGCCTTAATTTTGGAACTGCTAGAACATCAATGTCATTGTCCATAATGAAGCCAGTTCTCCATCATCAAGGGCTGAGAGGGTGCCGACCAAGAAAGAAGCTTCTTGTTGTACAGTTATTTTATTTTCAACTTTAATTTATATATTTATCTTTATCTTATTCTTCCCAGTTAAATTTACCCTTCATTCTAATTTGTGTTGTACAGTTATTTCATTTTTAACCTTAATTTATATTCTATTCCTTCCTAGTTAAATTTACCCTTTTTAATTTTTCATATTTATTTCCTATCTTATTCATAGCCTTTTCCTTTTTTTGTTTTCTTTAGGTCACGAGCAGTTGTCCAAGCATTTCACTACATATCGTACTGTGTATGACTGTGTACGTGACAAATAAAATTTGAATTTGAATTTGAATTTCTGCTCCAAAACTGACATCATCAAGCCCAGCTGAAATTTGCAGCTGCCCACATGGATAGGACTTTTATGGAGAAAGGTCTTATGCTCAGATAAGACAAGTTGGCAACAAATACAAGAGGTGTATTTGGAGGAGTAAAGGCAAGGCTTTGGTAGCATCGTGCTTTTAGTCTGTTTTGCTGCCAGTAGTACTGGTACATTTAACAAAGTGGATGAAATAATGAACAAGGACAAATACATATTTCTACGTAAGTCAAAATTTAACTGGAAACTTTGACTTGGTGATGGTAATTGTTTTTCCTTTTTTCTGTGCTGGAAACGAGCTTCCATAGATGTCAGTAGCTTTCACAAAACAGAAGTATTTGATTCTGTGGCAATAAAATAATCTACTGTCTTTGTAATTTCATTCATTTATTATGTCCCATTAACCAAGAATGTCCATTACTGTCATTCAGCCATAACATCATTCTCCTTATATACAGCATTAATCAAGGAAATAAATCATTCACACATCTAATGACTGTCAGCGGTTTAGTTGTGTAGGTGTAGTCACCATGTTATCCATCTCCAGTTCTTTCTTCTGGTCAACTGTACATGTTTCCTTTCGAATCTGGTCAGCATGCCTGCTCTGCTGCAGTCATTCCACCTCTGCCATCACTGCAGAGTAGGATTCATGGTGAAAGACTATCTGCCTAATCTGAGGGTTCCAGATGGAAAGAAAAGCTATACTGATGCAAGAACCTATTATTTTAAAGCACTGGTGCCACTATGGGACTGATCATCCTACATGAGGATGCTGTTCTCTTCACTATCATTGTAAAAATGACAAAAAATATCTTTGATGACAACTGCAGCAAAAACAATAATAAGAGAGAGTCTCACAAAATAAAAAAAAATAAAAAATTAAGACAGTACGAGGTCCAGAAAGTGGCATGTGTTTCTTTATAGTGACAGTATTGCGCAGGAGTCCGGTGGTTTGCTGCTGCAAGTCATGCTTTAAATTGCTTGGCATCAACACTTAGTGAAAGCTCACTGCCACACTGACCATCCAAATGAGTCCTATGGTAATGTGAGCACTGCAGTCGGTGATGATCCTGAGGTCGGATGCCAATGCAAATGAATACCTAGCGTTCTACAGCCATCATCTGGGAAAGGAAAATACAGCACAGGATACAAAACTATGCTATGCAGTTCAACTTCAATTCAGTTTTATTTAAATAGCACCAAATCACAACAACAGTCACCTCAAGGTGCTGTTGTTGTAAGGCAAGAGAAACCCCAACAATCAAATAACCTCCTTTGAGCAAGCGCTTGGTGACAGTGGGAAGGAGAAATTCTTTTTTAATAGGAAGAAATCTCCAGCAGAACCAGGCTCGGGGAGGGGTGGCCATCTGATTCTCAAACCACAAACTGATAGGTTTTGTAGTAGAATATATACTGTGATCGCCACAGCAGCTGTTTATACCTAGATGTCAGAACCAAGAGGAATCAATTTACTTCAACTGAGAAGAGCAAACTTACAAAAAGGACAAGAAAAAAGTTTTTTTTAGAAGAAGGAAAGTTTCAGGAAGAGCAGCTGCACGTACCACCAGAGATGGGCAGTAACGCGTTACTTGTAAGTTTCAAGTAACGAGTAAAGTAAGGGATTACTAAAAAACGGTAATAAGATTACCGTTACTTTCCCGTGATTTTTTTGCGAGAATGTCTCATGACAGTGACGTAAGCAAGTGCGACGTTCGTGACAACAGCTGTGGTCAATGGTGCAGATCAACAATGGATAATAATATCGAGTGCGGGAGAGAGTATGAGCGTGCAGCGTTTAAAGCGTGGAAGTACTGACCTTATTTTGAGTTTGATTCCGTAAAAAGTGACAAAAACATTAGTGTCCGTTGTGCGTGGGAAGAAAACGTCTTTTTACAGCGAAAAAACCCCTAAACTTCCAAGCAAGCACTGAGTGCGCTACGACGTAATGGGAAACTCACAGAGAACTGAGCGCTGCAGCACACCTGCACCATGTAAACCTCCGCCTACCCTACTCCTGCTTTACAGGTGAAAATAGAGCAAAAGTCTTTGACTTTATTTATTTTCTGCTGTGTTTTATTTGCATCTATTTGAAAGAGTGAGTAATAACACAAAAAAATTATTTTATGTGCTGGAATGTGTAGAAAATAGGTTTAAATATTAAACTAATTTCTTCCAGTCAGAGAATGTTGCATATAATTAAATTTTTGCTTGATGCATAAAGTTAAAATATTAAAACTAATAAAACAAGTTTTAAAAAGAGACTTTTCCATTTGATTACATTTTGTATGATGGATTATGTAGAAAAAGTAGAATTGGGCTGAAAGAGCCATCACTTTATCACCTATTCAGGTTGTAAATCGTGTTTTTAACAAGTAACTAAGTAATTAATTACTTTTGAAAATAAGTAATCAGTAAAGTAACGGGATTACTTTTTGGGGGAAGTAATCAGTAATTTGTTACTGATTACTTTTTTCAAGTAACTTGACCAACACTGCGTACCACCATACTGATCACAGCCATGGGTAGTATATTGGATGGATTAAAGACAAAGAGCTAAAATGCAGTTCAGGGATGGGAAGACTATAGATGAGGCGTGATTGTGAACAGATCGGAGAAGAGATCCTTCTCTCTCACTGCTATCCTTGTCTCAGTTTCAGAAGCAAAGACAGCTGGTATTTAGAGAAGCAGCCCTAAATCCCCCATATGGTGCCAATATAGTTATTTTTGAATTTCCTGTTCTGTTCTCTCAAAGTCAGTGGACTTTATGGATTTTCCATTAGATGCCTAACATAAAGTCTGCAATTAACATAAGCTTTAGACATGTTCAAGTTGTGTTGTTCTAAAACTTAAAATATTTTAATTAAATATCCCACTTGGGAATTCAGAGAAAGTGAATAAACGAGACAACAGAAATTTGTGGGGACATTCGGTTCTGTGGTGTCCAAAACAGGAGCTTAGTGGTGATGGCAAAGTCATGTGACTGACCTAAATGATTCTGCCCTCATCAGTTCAAATCCAAGATATTTCCACCATGACCACAAATGGAGATTAAAGAATTTGATATTTGGCATATCACAGTCATTAAACAATTAATTTCAAGAATAAAGTTTAAATGTCAAGACTGAGTGCACTTATTTTTTTATACATTTACTTGAATCTCAGTCTCACTGTGTAGCCTTTCCTTTATAGCTGTGAGAAAATCTTTGGAAAGCAGAATCACTGAGCTGTTTGAAGGTCCGTTTCTAAATCGCAGTCACTCTGAAAATGTGTAGCATGGCCAAACCACTTGAGAAACCTGTTGATTTAATTTCCAGACAGTGAAAAAGCAGTCACTAAGTAGCTTCTTGATTCCACCGTAGCAGTTGACAGTGCTCTACCCAGGCCCTGCAACAGCAAAGTGGCCTGTCTGATATGAGGGGCAGTTTAAGAGGAAGTGGCACCTGCCAGGGTAAAAGACCTTACCTGTACAATTTTCTCAGGTAGAGAAATTACGGATGGCATGCATGCATTCTGGAAAGATGATGCCAGTATGTGCATGAAACCAGCAGCCAGATACTAATCAGTACCAATCTTTTGTTCACATCGGATTCTCTTTCTTGCTTTTGTTCAAAGGAACTCCTTACTTTTGACTCCCGCGTGCTAGCCAGATGTCTTGAGTGTCTGAATTGCTTTATACGAATCATATTTATTCCTTCATACCAAATTTTTATGGCAAGAGAAATGCATCATCTTCTCTTGGTGAACGATGCACAGCAGTACAAACTAGAGATGGACCGATCCGATATTACGTATCGGTATCGGTCCGATACTGACCTAAATGACTGGATCGGATATCGGAGAAAAATAAAAAAATGTAATCCGATCCATTAAATATCACGAAAGCACCTCACAAAACTTGCAACACCCGGTAACTCACCTCAGAACGTTAGCATGTCGGAGCAGTATGCATCACGTGATAGAGCGGCTGTGGCATGCGGGACCTGTGGTCTGGATAGCATTTGGAGCTTCGCTAGCAACCTGGCATTTCATCTCCGACAAAGTTATCCCCGAGAGAAGTAAAGCAAGTGTGTAAGTCCATCTCTGAATGTTTGTAAAGCATTCCTGCGTTAAGCTTAACGAGCGACTGCCTCTCGCTCTCCGGCTGCTACTTCAATCGTGAAACTGCTTAAATGATCAGCTGATCGGCTTTTCTGTCGCGAGTCCGTGTCTCTTGTTTGTTTTTGGCCCACTTTGCACCAGAAAGAGGAAACCAGCGGCTGAACAACAGCAGCACGTTTAAGCTTGATAAGCTGTTGTTAGAATTTATTTAATATTACTTTCTACACCAGGATCTTTTTCTACGTAGCTGACGCTGGTAACTGTGCAGGGGCGGATCTAGCAAAGTTTAGCCAGGGGGGCCGATAGGGCATTAACTGGGAAAAGGGGGGCACAAAGACATACTTTTCTTTCTTATTCTCATTTAAAATGTCTAGCTTTTAATAAATAATTATCTGACACACAAAGTTTTAATTTGATGTAAAATGAATAGAAGTCAATTACTGTATATAGTGACTATTAAGTCTAATATATATACCCTAGTAAGCTATAGTACTTTTTCCTTTGGGAAGGTACCATCTGTGCAGTCTGCAATTTTGTTGAAGAAAGATGTTGAATCTATTTAATATTTCTTGAAAAATAATTGATTTCTGTGCATTTTTTTTCACACTGCATCAAATTAAGGTTGATTACGTCGATTAAGCATCATGAGGTGGCGCGTGAGGGGTGGTTCCCTATTTTTTATTTATTTATTTTTGTTGTTGCTGGGAGTTGGAACCCTATTAGTTAGGTTGCTTAATATTTAAGCTAAGTACTCTTTAAAATACCAGAATAGGGAGGATGGTGTAGGTCTAAGTTTATTAGATTGATCAGTATTGCTGAACTATGAAATATTTTTTTTGTATACAGGTATAACAGAATAGCTTTAGTGTAGTTGTTGTTTTAAACTTGAGTATGAACTTGCAGACTTGCAAAATGCAGCAAGATATTTTAAAAAACAGTGTTGTTGATTAAAAAATACTATATCGGATTCATATCGGTATCGGCAGATATCCAAATTTGATATCGGTATCGGTATCGGACATAAAAAAGTGGTATCGTGCCATCTCTAGTACAAACACGAGCAAAAGTCTCAAGTCTATGCTCATTTCTTCAAAACAGTGTTGTGAAAACATAATTTGTTCCATTTCTTTAGTTGAAGCTATGAAAAATGCCAAAGTTTGACATAAAATTGTATTTTATATCCCAGCATGGTGTGTAGTGTGTTCTTAAAAAAATTGAGGAAAATTTGAAGTATCAGGACTAAATAATAATAATAATAATAATGATGGATTGGATTTATATAGCGTTTTTCAAGGCACCCAAAGCGCTTTACAATACCACTATTCATTCACTCTCACATTCATACACTGGTGGAGGCAAGCTACAGTTACAGCTGCCCTGGGGCAGACTGACAGAAGCGAGGCTGCCATATCGCGCCATCGGCCCCTCTGAATTTACAGTGGGGCAAAAAAGTATTTAGTCAGCCACCGATTGTGCAAGTTCCTCCACCTAAAATGATGACAGAGGTCAGTAATTTGCACCAGAGGTACACTTCAACTGTGAGAGACAGAATGTGAAAAAAAAAATCCATGAATCCACATGGTAGGATTTGTAAAGAATTTATTCGTAAATCAGGGTGGAAAATAAGTATTTGGTCAATAACAAAAATACAACTCAATACTTTGTAACATAACCTTTGTTGGCAATAACAGAGGTCAAACGTTTACTATAGGTCTTCACCAGGTTTGCACACACAGTAGCTGGTATTTTGGCCCATTCCTCCATGCAGATCTTCTCGAGAGCAGTGATGTTTTGGGGCTGTCGCCGAGCAACACGGACTTTCAACTCCCGCCACAGATTTTCTATGGGGTTGAGGTCTGGAGACTGGCTAGGCCACTCCAGGACTTTCAAATGCTTCTTACGGAGCCACTCCTTTGTTGCCCGGGCGGTGTGTTTTGGATCATTGTCATGTTGGAAGACCCAGCCTCGTTTCATCTTCAAAGTTCTCACTGATGGAAGGAGGTTTTGGCTCAAAATCTCACGATACATGGCCCCATTCATTCTGTCCTTAACACGGATCAGTCGTCCTGTCCCCTTGGCAGAAAAACAGCCCCATAGCATGATGTTTCCACCCCCATGCTTCACAGTAGGTATGGTGTTCTTGGGATGCAACTCAGTATTCTTCATCCTCCAAACACGACGAGTTGAGTTTATACCAAAAAGTTCTACTTTGGTTTCATCTGACCACATGACATTCTCCCAATCCTCTGCTGTATCATCCATGTGCTCTCTGGCAAACTTCAGACGGGCCTGGACATGCACTGGCTTCAGCAGCGGAACACGTCTGGCACTGCGGGATTTGATTCCCTGCCGTTGTAGTGTGTTACTGATGGTGACCTTTGTTACTTTGGTCCCAGCTCTCTGCAGGTCATTCACCAGGTCCCCCCGTGTGGTTCTGGGATCTTTGCTCACCGTTCTCATGATCATTTTGACCCCACGGGATGAGATCTTGCGTGGAGCCCCAAATCGAGGGAGATTATCAGTGGTCTTGTATGTCTTCCATTTTCTGATGATTGCTCCCACAGTTGATTTTTTCACACCAAGCTGCTTGCCTATTGTAGATTCACTCTTCCCAGTCTGGTGCAGGTCTACAATACTTTTCCTGGTGTCCTTCGAAAGCTCTTTGGTCTTGGCCATGGCGGAGTTTGGAGTCTGACTGTTTGAGGCTGTGGACAGGTGTCTTTTATACAGATGATGAGTTCAAACAGGTGCCATTCATACAGGTAATGAGTGGGGGACAGAAAAGCTTCTTACAGAAGACGTTACAGGTCTGTGAGAGCCAGAGATTTTCCTTGTTTGAGGTGACCAAATACTTATTTTCCACCCTGATTTACGAATAAATTCTTTACAAATCCTACCATGTGGATTCATGGATTTTTTTTTCACATTCTGTCTCTCACAGTTGAAGTGTACCTCTGGTGCAAATTACTGACCTCTGTCATCATTTTAAGTGGGGGAACTTGCACAATCGGTGGCTGACTAAATACTTTTTTGCCCCACTGTATATTCAGTAGCTGAATATAAATTCATGTCCTTAAGAAACAGGAAAGAAACCCAGCAAAGACCTGACACAGGACCTGAGAGATGCCTCCGGACTTTCAGCTGTCTGTCTACAGCCATCTGTGAAACACGGTGGAGGTTCTGTCAGGGCTGCATGTCAGCCAGTGGTGTTGCAGATCTTGTCAAAATTTCTGAATTAATAATTTATCAAAGTACCATCAGATATTGATCCACCGTGCAATATCATCTGGAAAACATGATTGGCAAAAGCTTCATTTTCCAGCACAACAATGATCCCAAACCAAAATGCCAATGCAGTAAAATCATACTTGGATAGAGAATCACACAGTGGAGCACTATCAGTCATGGATCGGCCTCCCTGAGCCCGGACCTCAACATTATTGAAGCAGTGTGGGATCATGTTGACAGAGAACAGAACAAAAGGCAGAAACATCCAAAGAAGAGCTTTGAATGTCCTTCAAGAAGCCTGGAGAACTATTCCTGAAGACGACTTAACGAAATGACAAGAAAGCTGCCTAAGAGAGTTCAGACTGTGCTGAAGAATAAAAGTGGTCACACCAAATATTGACTTTTAGGTTATTACTGTATAAACTCTGTTTTTTCCTTACATGCTGCCACATATTATACACAAGACCTTATATCTTACGCTATTAACTTATACCTAATATGTGATGTTTGGTACTCAAAGCTGTGGGCAAGCTCTGCACCGTCACCACCACTGTGCTCACATCTCACATCTTCCACAAACAAAAAACCACCATGATACACTTTCCCACTTAAACAGCATGAATTTGAAACAGCAAGTGAAATTTATTTAAATTAAATAAAATCTTGTACATTTCACAGCTATAGGGGCCTACATAGTAAGCAAAATAAAGTCTACTCTTTGTCCATGTGCAGAACTACACCACAGGGTAGCTCCAAAACAGTCTGTCATCATTTGAATATAGGAGAGGGAGTTTGCTTGGTGGAAGAAGACGGCCATAGCCAGATCCTACTCCCCAAAAGACTGGATAATGTAAAAAAAAAAAGACGGGAAAAAAGGTTATGTGTGGCTTCTGGTAGTGCTTTCATGCTGATTCCTTCCAGCTGTAGACATCCACCTTTAAAATACAACATATTTTTCACCATATCACCATGCTTTAAAGGCAGTTAGCCAAAGTTCCTTGTAATGAACACATAAAGACTGATTTCATTATATTGTAGTGATACTTTACGGTAAATCGTTTGTTCCTCTCCAAAATGAGCACATAAGCTTTTGTAATGAAACTTATCAGCTGCTGATATTAATGCAATCTACTTTGGAAATGTCTCTCAGCATGTGTGGCATCATATCCTGTAGATCTTGCAGTCTGCTCCAATGATAGATGGCTGTCACAGACTTAAGAGAGTACGGCCTGTGCAGTCTTGATGCCAACTAGGTTGTCTGCACTGACAGACCTTCTCATGGCCGATTTACTCAAGTCCTTATACTTGTCCTCACATAGCCTGGAGATAGCCTACAAAAAAGAGAAAGATAAGAACAATAAAAAACAATAATAATCAGAAGAAGTTTCAAACTGTTACGACAGAACAAGCAGAGCAGCCACAGCATAACAAGTTCTACCAACACTTACTTAATCAGTTCAGCAGTCGGAATATATACATTTCCAAACTGCAAAATAAAATCAGCCCTGGAAAATTACTCACCTCGAGTTTTTGGGCCCGCTTGGTACTGAGTGGCTCCAGAGGGAAACTGAGGTTGTTGTCATCAGCCAGTGAGCGCAGGTCAAAGTAGTACTTGGCGTAGACGCTGGCTGGGACATTAATGTTGAACTGCAGCAGCTCCAAAAAGTGACGCTCCATCTCATTCCTGCAAAACAGTTTGGAAAGGTTCACGAGCTTTTATTAAAAAACAAAAGGTCCTTTCCAGGCTGCAGGAACCTTTTGAGGGCTTTCCTATAACTCTTGGAGGTGGTCCCCACTTTCCGTGTGTTTGCACTGTGTGAACTAGAAACTACGCTACTTAAAAAAATTAAAGGAACACTGAAAATGCATCAATCTCAATGGGGGGGAAAAGCACGTCTGGATATCTATACTCTTATGCACTGGTATTCAGAAAATAAAATCACAATGCCACTATGATGGAAATTAAAATAATCAACCTACAGAGGGCTAAATTCAAAGTGAAAATGAAACAGGGAGTCAAGTGAACGTGCGGACCAGGCAATGGTATCAATTCCTTTAACCTCCAGGAACTACTTGCATACTCTTGCCACATGAAGCACTGTTGTGCACCAGGAGGAACCCAGTACTCACTGCAACAGCGTAGGGTCTGTCAATGGGTCCAAGGATACCTAATGGTAGTCAGGGTGTTGTTGCCTAGCCTGTAGGGCTCTGTGCGTTCCTCCATGGATATGCCTCCACAGACTATCACTGACCCACTACCAAACCAGTCATGCTGAACAATGTTACAGGCAGCAGAATTTTCTCCACAGCTTCTCCAGACCCTTTCACATCTGTCACGCGTGCTCAGGGGGAACCTGCTCTCGTCTGTGAAAAGCACAGGGCGCCAGTAATGGACCTGCTAATTTCTGGTACTCTATGGCAAATGCTAATCGGGCTTCACAGTGCCGGGCAGAGATCACAGGGCCCACTAGAGGATGTCAGGCCCTCAGGCCACCCTCATTAAGTCTATTTATGATGGTCTGGTCAGAGACACTGACACGAGTGGCCTGCTGGAGGTCATTTTGTAGATCTGGCAGTGCTATACAAAAACTACTGTAATACTTACATGTCCTCCACGGTGATATCTTTGAGGATCTGGCAGTAATCGACATTCCACACAGCCTGATCATCCCAGACCTTGGAGGCCAGTAAGATGGCACCAAGAACAATGCGCTTCCAGTTACAAGGACAAATGTCCATCTCAGCATACGTTAACAGCCTTTCCAGATACACCTAAGGCAGAAGGAACCCATCCATTCACACAAGCAGAAAGGGTGATAGTTCTCAATACTTCTTTGCATCATTCAACACTCTCTGCAGTGTGGTGGATGTTTGAACTTACCAGAGTGACGATGGCGCACTCGGCGGTGAGCTGAGCAGAGCTGAAGAGCGTTCTTATGAAGCGGTAGATGAGTTTGTGTTCCGGGTCAACCACAGAGTAGTCATCTGGAACCTTTTCTCGCTGTTGGGCAGAAGGTCATCATCAGCGGTCCACTAATATAGCAAATATCACTGCTTGGTGTAATCAACCACCTCAACTCACCGACAGTGGGTGCTTCTTCTCGTCGAATATATCCAGCGAGCGGTTTGAATCTCTGTAGATGCAACAAGCCACTGTTACGTGATATGTAACTTCTCATGGTTTGAAACTACCATTGCTTATTCACTGGGGTTTCTTGGTGTTAGATATCACAACAGTTATTTATCTTTCGTTGAGTTCTACAAATACTTTGTAGATTACAACCATTGATGTGCATTGATGTTAACAAACATTTTGTTTCCTATATTATTAAGTATCTGACTCACTGATGTCCAAAAAACTAATTTGGCCACCTGCTGTGAAAAAATATTTGCCCCCTTCCTGATTTCTTAGTTTTTTTGTTGTGTATTTGTCACACTTAAATGTTTCAGATAATCAAACAAATTTTAATGTTAAAGATAATAAGTGCATTTAACATCTAGTTTTTACGGTAAATGAAAAAAGTTAATACAAACCTGCCTGGTCCTATGTTAAAAAGGAATTGACCCCTAAACCTAGTAAGTGGTTGTGTCACTCTTGCCAAAAGAATGGGAATCAAGTGTTTCTGAGAACTGTGGAGGAATTTTGCTCCACTTTTCTTTGTACAGTTGTTTTAATTCAGTCACACTGGAGGGTCTTCTAGCATGAACGGCCTGTTTAAGGTTGTGCTAAAGTAGCGCCATCTGATTTAAATCAGCATTTCAATTAAGCCGCTGAAAGCCTTTCTCTTTTTTTTTGACGCATTCACAGGTGGACACGCTGGTGTTTCTGATCATTGTCCTGCTGTATAACCCAAGTGCTCTTGAGCTTCAGGCCATGAACTTGTGGTTGGACATCCACCTTCAGGATTTTCTGCTAGAGAACAGAATTCATGGTTCCATCAATTACAGCAAGTCGTCCTGAAACAGCAAAGCAGCCTTTAGATGTTGTTCTGAGGTTTTTTGTGACCCAAAAGTGAAACTGTCGCTGTGCTCTTGGAGTCATTTGGATAGGCCGGTCACTCCTGGGAGGGTTCACCACTGTTCCGAGTTTTCTTCATTTTTGGATAATGGCTCTCACTGTGGATCCAATCTGTGGATCAAGTGGGGCCAATTACTTTTTTCCACACAGGATGAGGACGAAGTAGGCTTGGATAACTTTTTTGCCTTAATAAATAAAGTCATTTAAAAACTGTTTGTTTGTATTTACTCAGGCTATGTTGGTCTATTATTCAAATTAGTTTGATGATCTGTAACATGTAAGTTTGACCAATATGCAAAAAACTAAGAAATCAGAAAAGGGCAAATACTTCTTCACCACATTGTATCTATTCTTTGAGTTGCCACCACCAAGTGCTATGACTCTGGCCATAAAACTCAAAAACCATACTTGACCTAAATTAGGCAAAATTGCATCCTTGGATCACTTCCAAGAACATGACTTTAAGGAAAGTAGTTCCTACTTTCCTTAAAGTCATGTTTTGACAGTTACTATATTTAAAATGCAAATAAATTGCATTTCAAACTGAGATGATGCAAACAGAGAACTCAATTTTCAACCTATTATGTGCAGACATGAGATGAAAAAAACTGTTAATTTTTTTTTTTTTTTAAAAAGCAATCACAACCTCTTTTTTTATTTATTTATTTTTTTTGCAATTCTGACCTGACGCAAGCCACCTTCTGGTTTGTTTGTCAATCAGAGCTAAATTGCCAGGTCTCTCTTGGAAATGAGATCTTTAATCTCAATGAGATTTTTTACCTGGATAAATAAAGGACTAATAAAAATTAAAAATCTCTGGCTCTCATTACCAGTGATGATCTTAAAAAGCTGTACCCATCTGGCACTTAAGTTGATATCCACCTTCTGCATACGTCTGTCATTCATGCATGATGTATTTAGCAGTAAGACAAGGCAAGTAGCATTTCCTATAGGACTTAGATGAAGTAATTAAAAATTAGCCTAAGTACTAAAATCAGTCTTTCTTACAAACTTGATGACTAATGTTTGTAAATATCTAAGTACTGGTTACAACAATGAAGAAAACGTTGCACTACCAAGAGACAATACTTCTGACGTTTCCTACCTGTTTTTTATGTGGTAGTATATGGCCAGTGCAACACTGCAAGAGACAGAAATCAACAAAGAATAAAACACTAGAGCTGGATTTTCCCTTTTACAGCTTTTTATTTTTACTTCTACTTTACAAATAGATATTTAGATCTTTTCAACTGCAGCTATTTGGTGACTTTAAATGTTACCTGCAGTTCAGGACAAACAAACAGAAACATTTTGCAAATAATTAAACAGTAGACTGACAACATGTCAGTAACATAATTGTGTATAACAAGAGGATCTTAAAGGGGACGGAGTTTCTCAGAAGTAAAGATGGGCCAAGGTTTAGTAATCTCAAAAAAGCCTATGTACAAATTGGGGAACAAATTCATGTACAGATGAGGAGACTTTGAATATCTAATAATATTCAGTACATAGTGATATTAAACAATTCACAGAACTGGAAGAAATATCTGTGCACAAAAGACAAGGCTAAAAATCAGTGCCCATGATCTTCAGGTGGCACTGCATTAAAAACAGGAGTATCTATCAGTGCCTACTGAATTGGTAGCTTGGACATCTGGAAAAGCATCATCAATGCTGAAACGCATATGAAGGCTTTAGAGCAAGATATGCTGCCGTGCAGAGAGCTTCTTCAAGGAGGTTTTTGCCTATTTCAGTAAAACAGTGCTAAACCACATACTGCATGTATTACAAGAGCATGACTTCCTGGTAAAGAAGTCCAGATGCTGAACTTTTCACCAGCTGAAAGCGGCAGCTAGAATCTTATATCAGGACATCATTCCTCTCCCAAATGTCCAGCAAAGCTCTCTTTTTAGTTTCCACACTTTTATTAAAAGAAGATGGGATGCTACACAGCGTTAAACGTGGCCATGATGCTGCCATCAAATTCAAAATAAACATATGATAAGTTTAAAATGTTTTAAAGTCAGTCAAAACTGTGTTTGTGGAATTTGCAAACCATTGAACTCTGTTTTTTATTCACACTTTACACAGCGTCCCAACTTCTTTTGTACTTGCACTTGCAGCAGTACTGAGGTGAGGGCGGTCACTTACCATTTAATAGTGCTCTTGAGATTGGGCTGGCTGACGGTGCTGTCATCGAGGAATATGGTTGAACACGAGCTGTACTTTTTAGAAAGAAGTCCCGGGGACATCTGGCATCGAAAGCATGTTTAGAGACAGAATGGAGGGGAAAACGGGTTATAGAAACACATTCAACCCCAGAGAAATGAGATGTATGACTGAATCATTTCAGCAACAAAAAGACCCACGAAGAACACGCAGAGCCGTAACTTACGTGATTCATGTAGTTGCTTTTCCTTTCTCGCGGACTGAAATTGGATAAAAAACAAAATCAAAGAGATGTAGGAGTTTCAGAAGAGAATGGGGTAAAGTATTAAAGCACCAGAGAAATACTGACCATCTGTCTGAGACTTGTTGAGGAATAGAGTGCTTGCTCTGGGGTGGTCGGATGGGTTGGCCTCTTGGGCCAGCTCTGTAGAAGGAAAGTGTTAGAAGTCTTCATATAAGACTACAGTGTTTGTCTAGGAGCTGCCACGCTGCTGCTGATTTAATGCTAAACAGCTCTTAAAGCATGTAAAACATTTAAACTGAATCACTTGCAGTAAACCGGCACCAGGACAGGACAACATCACTGCATGCAATCACATCTCCAAAAATAGCAAACTAATCTCCACACACCATCTGGAAGCTCCCTGTCGCTGATGTGCTGCAGGTATGTCCCAGTGTCCTCGCTCACATCTTCAGTAGTGGTGATGGGACACTCCTCCAGCTCCACCTCTCTCCTGTGGATCTTGGGGCTCTCTCCAGGAGAGATGCAGCAGGACACCGAACCTCCCATCGCTGACCTGCAAAAGTCCTGCAACAGCCAGCACCGCTTTCCATACAATTGAGGAGGGACCACCTGCTAGTCTGGCAATTCTGAAGCTGCAGGAAGGTCTGCAAGATCTTTAAGCCAAACCTTACAAGGGGTTGTTAGGAAAAATACATAAAACACTAGTTTTGCTCTGCCTTGGCGAGATCGGGTTCAATCACAACCTGGAAGTGTTCGGATTATTTGAAAATGTGCGTGTTGTGGACCAGCACAGCCCTTGTGTTTTTGCTGCAAAGTGAACGATCTCGCTTCAGAGCAGAACGGGATCTATGCAAGGACAGCCAAGTAAGTATCTGCGGTATGTGCAGGACGGCTGACATATTCAGGGTGTGTGCGCAACCCACGGATGGCGCACTTTAATATGAACTGCGTGCGTGGGCTGCATGGTTTGGGGCTGAGAATAACCGCTACCAAGTCATTTTACGGAAAACAGTCTAATGAGACGAAGTCAGGCGTTCCTCTGCCTCCCTCCATGGCTAGCCGGCTAACGCTAGCTTCCGCACCTCAATCCACTGCTGGCTCCTCCAGCAGCGTGACTCAATCCATTTTCACTGCGGCTCAAGTCTGTGTCACCGCTGCAGCCCTTTCAGCGACAGCACCGGGCGAATTCACCAGCCGGAAGGGTTTTTAGAGGAAACGGGGAAAGTGAACGGCCAGTGGGTATCAAAGCGGTGGCCGGAGGTGGCGTTCATCTCGTCGCACTAGCGGGACACAAGCTTTAGATGTCAAAGCGACCGTAGCAGGTAAGTTCAGAGGTAATTTCCTGCTTAAGGTTTTCAAAGTAAACGTCCATGGACCTGTAGCTGCAATAGATGCCATTGGTGGCAGGTTCTTACTAAGCAAATACCCACCACTGTGCAGCCTTTTCATATTCGATGAAAATATGTATTTTTTTTCTTTTTTATTTCTTATGTCTATACTCTCAGCACAGAGTGAGTCTCTTCACGCAGCTCAAAAACCCTTTATTTGCAGTACACCGGAAGCTACATCGCTGCTATGTGTTGCTACCTTTACAGACCTGCGGGTTTTTTCAGACCACGCCCCCTCCTAGCTAAAACACAACCCCGTTAAGAAAATCTTGCAGACACGCCCATCGCAAAGACTTACTCTTTTCCCATTGGTCACTTTTAGCTGGGCAGTTACGTGATTGGCTAAATTTGTTCGTTGACGTCAACACGGGTTGCCGTCTTCAGTTGCCTGAAAGCGAATCGGTCTCTTGCGCTTCAGTATTTATTAAAGAAAACAAGCCAACTATCAACGCTAAAAGTTGGTTCATATACCCTAAGAACATTCTTTAACAAACGAATTAAATAATAGCTATATAATAACTCCAGAAGATGGCGGAAACGAATCAATGAGCCAGCCTAGGGAAAACGTCGAAGAAGAAGGAGGAGCGCACTGCGCATGTGTAAACGAGTGTGGGTTTTATTTATTTCAAACATGGCTCTCGTTCCCTATGTAGAAAACCCATTGCCTGCGCTTTCCAAACTCCACAATTCATCAGCACAGTTTAGGTTTGCCAACCGCGACCTCCGACTCGCTCAGGACTGGAAAAAGCTCGGTGTGGCGGCAGTTGTGTGGGATGCGGTACGTTACAACAGTGGCAGCAGTGCTTAGCTTCAATAATTCCTCCATGTTTCATTAGATTTATACATTACTATTGCATTTGTGTTACTGCCCAGGCGGTGGTCATGTGTATGTACTTGGAGCTGGGAAGAGTGGAGCTAAAGGGGAAGAAAGCAATTGAATTGGGAGCTGGCACTGGTCTGGTGGGCATTGTAGCAGCTCTGCTAGGTGAGTGCATAATTACTAACCACCAAAAACTGGAGGTGGTCGGATCACTCCAAACATCAGTAGTATCAGTACCAATGCTGCTATTGGTATCAGATCGATACTAGCCCAAAAGGATCAGCACTTTGGTTTCAAACCTTTAAGTTCAGTATGTACACAAAAGAACTGTGTTAAATAATTAATATAAAATAATGAAAAATATACACACATATATAACACATTAAAACAACAGAAGTTGACCCAAGATGCTTTAGAGACAGGCTCATTTGGATTCCTTGTCTCCAAAACTAGTCGTGTGTGATACCAAATAAATACAGGGCTAATGCTGAAGACAGCAATGCTGACACTTTTAACCTGTGGAGGCAGCATATAAAGGTCAGAGCAGTGTCATTATTTATGATAAATTGTCATCAATTAGTAGATTCTGATGACATTTTAATGATCACTAAATCACTGAAATTTTTGCTTTCCACAATAATGAGTTAACACAAAAAACACACCTTTCAGCACTTTGTGTATTTTGAAACTGTGTTTTTTGGAGACCTTGAATTTAAATATGCATGTGTTTAAAACACTGTAGGTCAGCTTCAGTTGTTTAAATGTGCTGCAACAGGCTATATATCACAGAGATGTCACAGTATGTATCGATCCTATTGGGCTAGTATTGAAGGATATTAATACCATCGATATTTGGATTAATCTGCCCACCTTTATCCAAAAACTGAAGGTGTTTTTTGTTGTGTTAACTCATTATTGTGGAAAATTAAAATCAAATTGATTTAGTGGTCATTAAAATTTGTTCAGGATTCATCATGACACACTACTCTCCGCTACATAATCTCCCTTCATAGGTTTAAAGTATCCATATTGATATCAGCAATACTGGCCCTGTATTTACTGTGTATCAGATCGATACCAAAATTTGCAGTATCTCATAGCACTATCAAAAACCCTTGAGAGTGCGGCGGGTGAACAAGGAAAGCTGTGATAGTCCTACTCTAACCCTTCCCTAGGTGCCAGAGTGACCATCACTGACAGAGAGCCTGCGCTGGACTTCCTCTCTGCTAACGTGAAAGCAAACCTGCCCCCAGATTCCCAACAATCAGTGGTGGTCTCTGAGTTGACCTGGGGCGAGGGCCTCGAGCGATACCCAGCCAGAGGGTTTGATGTGGTTCTGGGTGCGGATATCATTTACCTGGAGGACACATTTTTGCCTCTGCTGGAAACGCTGGAGCACCTGAGCTCAGACGCCACTGTGGTGTTACTGGCCTGCAAGCTCCGCTATGAGCGAGACACGAACTTCCTAGGCATGCTTAAGCAGCACTTCACCGTCGAAGAAGTCCACTACGACAAACAAAGAGACATACACCTATACAAAGCTTGCAAACTGACACGGAAGAGAGACTTGTGACCATTTGTTCGTTTTAATATATGAAATAAAATGTTTTAAAATCAGATTACCAGAAACACATTTATTAACAGCTGCCAAAAGTGTCATATCTGAATAGCTCTAACGTAATGCACTGTATTATTATACAAGTTGTTGCTGACATTTAGAAATAGTGAATACAAAAAAAATAAACGAGAAGCAACATAAAAAGCATACTATATCATGACTATACATAATACCTAAAGAATACAATATGGCATCCCATTATCACAAAAATATTTTCTTTTAGAACCACCAACACCACCTGATCTTACAGTCATTTCACAAAGTGGGTGCAGTTGAGTTGTATCTGGTGAGCTTTGATGCTCCATTTACAAAAAAAAGAAGTGATCAAACACATTGATGCAACAACATTTGATTAACTGCAGATGAGTGGTAGATTTACCCAGAAAGCGGTGAAATGCTGAAGGATTGTAAATGCAAAGAAAGTGCACATGCTAGCTCATATTACTATAAACAGAATTAAGAGACGGTGACCGAGGCCTCAGAGGGGCCCGGTATGGCAAATTTCCCCCCTCTGATGTAATTCCATGATTCCAGTGCTTTATCCACTTGTCTCTGAATTCTGCTTAAAAACTCTTTCATTGCATAACAAGTAAGGCTCATTAAGTTTTTGGTTATTGTTCAAAAATAATCCATGAGTCTATGGAGAGAGAGAGAAAAAAGAAAAAGGTTTTGCTTACAGTATATAATCTCTGATAAACGTGCAGCAGCTTATTTATCCGTTATTCCCACTTCCTGTACTGTCGAAGGCCTATTTTGCCTTTGTTTGTTTTTACCACCAAAATCTGGTAATTAACAGGACACCATTACGCAATTTTCCACTTAATGTCTCTGAAGTTTTAAAAAAAATGAAGACAAAAAGTCCCCCCCAACTTCACTGCTGCCCAACTTTTACCATCTCCTCACTGTGCTGCAGTTAACATGAAAAAAACATTTTACAACTAAATGGTTAGTTTTTTGTTCACGTTGTATAAAAGCAAAAATATACTTGGGTAAAACAAAGAAAAAAGAAACATGGCATTGTAGAAGCACAATCTAATTCAGAACAAACCAAAACACACATCTTAAAAGATAAAAACGTCCAAGACACAGGCCACCTATAAGTATAAGCATTAATAAGTAACAGATGTTAATTCGAGAGTTACAGATAGAAATGTTTCACGTGAAGTTATACTCTCCGAAAGGGAAAAGAAAAGAAAAAAGTTCCATCATCATCATCATTATCGGTGGTGCTTGCGGTCAGTTCCCCCATTGCTGGTGATGTTGCCCGGGTAGTCCGGGCACCAGTGACTGGAATGCTTCCCATCGGTGGTGTCCTTGGCGATAACAGCTAGTTTCCCTGCTCTGTCACCTTGCCACGCAGACCCTGTTTAAGTTGCAGTCTCCTCCACGTTCACTGTGAGCACCGCCTGATCCTTTTAATGGGGGAAAACTGGTGGTTGATTTCAAATTGCTCAAATGGGATGGGGGTTTTAAATTGCCCAAATGGGACAAGGTTTCAATTTACCAAAGTGGGATGGGGCTTTTGTTTTGTTTTTTTTATACCTGGTGAGTCACGTTCACACATTTTTCAGCAGTTTTTAAAAAGAAAGCAGAAGAGTAGAAAAGAGGAGGGCGCATCCAGATGCATGGCTCTGTGCTGAGTCTCTGTACACAAGTGCTGGGGATCACCTGTCAAGCCACCGGCAGGTGTATTCTACTCTGATTTGTGGCAGTACAAGTCTTTGAGGGCTTTCAGTTCCTCGATGAGGGTTTTGTTCTGGTTTTCCAGCACGGCCACGCGGTTCTCCAGACACTTCACGTACTCTTTCTTCTTCCGACGGCACTCGCGGGCTGCCTCCCTGTGAGACAAGAGGATGCGGGTACATGAAGCTCACATCAGCTTGACACCTACAGAAGCAATTGAGTACGAGTTACTAATTAACCTCGCCATACCTGTTTTTCATCAGTCGGACCTCCCGTTTGCGTGTGACTTCCTCAGTGGCTCCTGATCCGCTGATTGTGGGTGGAGTTGCCATGACCACCCCAGGAGTGATGGTGCTGGTGGGGGCTGTGCGGATTTGATAGGCCTGGACATCACCAGAAGCAGCTGGTGAACAAAGATAGACAAACAGTCAGTGCTTCATTCAGCAAAGCTTTACAAATAGTGTAGGTTTTGTGGAACTTCACTTCTAAACACTGTGGAAACCATTTTCCCACCTTGCACGACCACCTGGTTACTGGGCACGAGGATCTGCTGCCCGTCACTGGTCTGAGCATACTGCAGGATGGTGGCACCAGGCTGGGCTGCAGCAGTGTTGGCCATGGTGAACGTCTGCAGGCCATCCGTGCCATTATTGGCCAGCTGAATGGCTCCACCCTGGGTAATGGCAACTGCAGAAGGATAAAATTGTGCATTAGGACTTTTAACCAATTGCTTTCTGTGTTGTTCTCCTCCATCCAATACTGTAAACATTACTGGATATGGGGCTCCACACAAACTGTCATATCACAAATACTGTTTTTGTAGGAGGAAAAGAAGGAAAATACTGGACTTAACATCATTCATTCACAATATCCACAGGTTTTCTAAACTGCATTAAGTCTGTACAGGTCAAGGATAATCTTAACACTGGTCTTTAATGTTGGAAACATTAGACAGGGTCTGAATCGGGGCCTGGAGCCTGGGGCTCACTCGGGCCACTTCGGAGGTGGGGTGCCCCCGGCCTCTCGGCCTGGGGCTCGGTCACTCAGGCACAGCTGGCTGCCGGCGGAGCTCACGGGCGCGTCACTGCAACCCCCCCTGGCTTCTGCTCCGCGGCTGCTGAGTGAGCCCTCATCTGGGACTCTCCTCAGCTCTTTCCGGGACAGTGGCGCAGCTGCCCCTCTGTTGGTCTTCCTTGGTCTCTTGTGTTCTGGGGGCCTCTGGATGTCTGGAGTTTTGATCTCCTCCATACCTGCTTCATGCCCTGGAGGACGGGGCTGTGGCCCCCCCCCACACCCTCTAGCAGATCATTACATGAAGGAACCTTTTAAAAAAACAAGCGCGTCCATGCTCACAGGTGTACACACGGGTGATCACACCCACAAACTACACCCTTTTTGGCTCCTACCTCAAAGCACACTGTGTTCTGTTGATCTTATGTGCTGCACAATAATGTTTAATATTTGGTATTTACTGTCATATTCCCATATATCATTGTGATGTTGTTTATTCTATTACTCTTGTTCTCTTCTGCTTGCTTTCTTTTTTCTTTCTCAACAGGTGATCCAGGTGATCGATATATGCATTTTCTTTTTTTTTCTCTGCCCGTTCTGTTGGTTTTTGTTTTTTGCCCTTCTCCCCCGTCCCTCTTCTCAGCTGTTTTTCTTTCCCTCTTTCTTTCTCCCCTTCTTTCCCCCAGTCAAGTCTGTCCCGTATTCAGCAAGTGAAAATAAATTCAACAAAAGGTGAATCAAATGGACCATTACGGCAAGGCTGGGATGGTCAATTTGGTAAAGTAAATCCGTTGGGCATCTTTCTTCGCCTTTAGACAATAATTCTGATGGCAAAAGAGCCAAACGGGACAGGCAAAAAAAAAAATTAAATAAATAAATAAACAGGGTCTGAATCAAAGCATCAAATGTGGCCTTTTTCTGATTGGCAATCCCTGAAAAACAGGTTTGGGATTACTTGTTTAACATGATCATCCACCACTGTAACAGCATGTACGACAGCAGAAGTAGAATGCTCGATTACGTTAACACCTACTTATTTTTAACAAAAACCACCAGCTATCTGTGTCTCAAAGTACTTACTGTACTGGCCACTGCTGGTCTGATAGATGGGAGTGGGCATGGTGACCGTGGTGATAGCAGGGGCTGAGTCATCTTCTGATTTCTCTTCCTCAATTCGAGGCACTGCCGGAGCATCTGATGATAAGTCATTCAAGATCTTTCTGTAAGAGGAACATTTGCAGAAAAATCTTAGCAACCTTTTATTTTCTCCTCATTTCATATCTGCAAATAGTCTATTTATAGCTGATAAAAATGAAAGAGTGTCAGTCATTGTCTTCTAAGCTTTGAACACGTCATACAGACACAAAATGGAAGCAGTACAGATTAAGGAGATGCTGTTTGCATCTGCAGTTTCTCAGCGTGTCACACAGACCTGTAGGAAGGCCGCCTGGACAGAATCTCTCTCCTCTTCTGAGAATCTGTCACGCTGTCGACAGATTCCTGAGAGTCCTCGCTCTCAGCGACAGTCGAAATCTGTAAGGAAATCATCTCAAATTCAATTTGAATTCATTTACAAACTTCAAAGCCATCATGTTCAGCTCATATCCCCTACTGCAGTCATTACTTGCAAGATTAAGTTTCCCCTCTCCTCTTACCTGTACCGTCTGCACCTGTGGGGACTGAATGACCGAAGGCTGAGCGGCTTGGATCACACCGTGCACTTGGACTGTTTGACCATTGGGTAACTGGACAAGAGTGACTGTGGGACTACTGGAGGACACCTGGGCTGCTGCTATGGATGCCTGAAAATATAAAACACATTGTATAACCACACATGTGCATAGTTACAAACAGCCCACAGCAACTGGTATTATTTTACTCTTGGGTAACCTCAATCTCAATCCCATCTCAAATCCACATGGGCCTTCTGCTCGACCTTCTTAGATCTATATAAACAATTCGTGGTGCTAAGTTTGGATATGTAAGATACCAAATACTTTCCAAGATATATACATATTTTAAAAATGGTCCGTTGACCCACTTCAGGTATGTTTTTTCACACCCTGAAATCTGAGGTCGTGTTTAAACATGAATATCTCAAGGACCACTAAAGAGAAAAGCTTTAAATTTTCACTTTCTTGAATCATGAATGAGGATACGTAATTTGGTACAGCAGATACAGCTTAGTATTGTGACGGTTTGCATGGTGATAATACATCAATTAGGGCTGCACGATTAATCGTTAGAAAATCGCGATCTCAATTCATACTTATGTGCGATCTCATTTCCAAATGACAACGATTTAAAAAAAAAAAAAAAAAGAAAAAAAAAGACGACGATGATTGTACCGCATTTTGATCCGGGACGTAATCTGCATGAAAACAAGCGCTCACTCTTCCTGCTCAACAAATGACAAGGGCAGAGCCTTATACCACGTGATACAGAAGCTGTGCCGTGTGATGCTAAAATTAGCAGGGAAAAAACAACGGAGAGCACGTCAGGGATGACGAGAAAGTGACAGGAGTAAATCCGTCCCGGTCAACCACCCAAACACCAATAACGGGAACCTTATACAGCGCTTTCCTATACACGTCGAACTCCCGCAGGCACAAAGAAATTACGGAGGCTATCACTTATCACCTGACCAAAGATATGGCTCCCATCAACACTGTGCAAAACCAGGGATTTAGGAAAATGATCAACACCCTAGACCAAGCCTATTCAAATGGCGGCCCGCGGGCCAAATGCGGCCCAGAAGCAACCTGCGAGTGGCCCTGCCTGTGGTCCTGGCAGAAACACAGAGAAAACGCAAAAAATTAATTCATTAATCAATTTTAAAAAAATTAAAAATTCCTACAGTGTAGTGTAGACTGTGAATGCAACACTCCTAGTAGCCTAGCAATATTTAACCCACAATGCACCGTGATGTAAACATATTAAACAATCATCGTAATATATGATGCGACAACAGCATGTCTTTCTCACTCCAGAAGCGCAAAATTGACAATGAAAACTGTCGGTTTAACCCTGCCTGGACTGACAAATACTTATTCATTTTACCGAGTTTAATAATCTTACAACCGGAGTTGTACTACCATGGTGAGGGTCCTGTACAGCCCAAGAGAGAGCTGCAGCATCTTCCCTTCGTGTTTGCTTCTTGGCGAAGAAGAAAAGGCCTTTCACAGATTCTGAAACAGTGAAATACTGCATGCTGGCCGTGGTGGATGCAGTGAAAAGTGATGAAAAAATTAAAGTAAGTGTGACATCTGCTATTAAAAACGTACCCCTGTAGGACAGTTCAAATATTCGTAGAGTTGAAGTTCTGGCGTCAGAGGAGTTTGAAATGCTGTTAGATGACCTGAAGAAAACTGATGTAATGTCCATAGCAGGAGATCACAGACAGAACTGATAATGCACAGTTGTGCGTACATGTCTGTTTTTTGGATGGGAAATTGCTCGGTTTGCTACCGTTAGAGGGACACACAGCTGGCGAAATGATGTTTGAGAAGATTTAAGCTCTTTTTGAGGAAAATGGTCTGCATATGAAGCGTGTCTGTATACTTGTGACCGATGGGGCTCCATCCATGGCAGGAAAAGCGAGTGGTCAGCGAAATATTTATTTTAATTTGAAAAGGAATTATCAAAATGTTTTTAGTTATTATTATTTCAAATGTGCAAAAAATAGTTTAGTTATAGCTCCCTTTTTTTAAATGGACCTATTGGTGTGCATTTGTGAGAGGTCACCAGATTTACAGGAGAAAAGGAATAAAAAAAAAAATACTTGTTTTTCAATACAGTTGTGTGGGTTTGAAATTGATCATGATCTGCTGCTTACTGGCTTCAAAAAAAAAAAAAATATCTGGCCCAGATAAATTCCTCGGTTTGAAAATCTGGCCCAACTAACTTCGTAGTTGAATAGCCATGCCCTAGACAAATGCTACACTGTGCCGTCCCGCAACTATTTTTTCTATTGTTGCACTACCTGCTCTATACACGCAGTGTCGAGCAATGGTTGAGATGGAATTTCAAGCAGTACAACATTTTGCGGCAACAACAAAACGTGAGACATTTGTTGTTTTTATGTTTATTTATTGTTTTTATGTTCAGTTTCAACTGTTGCGAAGTTGATGTGCAGTTAATAAGTGCAATAAATATTTATATTGGAAAAGAAAATCGTGAGAGAATCGTGATCTCAATTCTAAGCCAAAAAAATTTTGATTCTCATTTTATGCAAAATCGTGCAGCCCTAACATCAATACAGGGACACCAAATATCAATATTTTATTTAATTAATTAAAATAGTCGGAGAACACTACGAGCTACCGTAGGCTCATCTCATGCATGATCCTGAGATAAAGCTAGCCGAGCAAACTTACATTTAATCAGCATTTCAGAATTTCTGACTTTGTAGACAGCAACACACATTTATCTCAGTTAACTGTTGTATTATCAGAAAGACTGACCACATTCACTTACAGACAGATAACAGACTGATAATTTTATCTTACTGGATAATACAGATATTTACAAAGTTTCAACTTTGACGGCATAATTTCCAGTCACAATCACAGTATTTGTTATTGCAATGCTCAGCATAACTGCTACAATATCATATCATGGGGTCTTTGCTGAATCTCACCTGTAGTATTTGATATACAAGCCAAAATCTCACAGCACAAAACTTTGAAACGTAGCATTTTCACGCAAACTGAAAATGGTCGAGCATTAAAACTTAAATTCATACTCCTTGCACTAGTTCTGCACTCTCTGCATGAGAATAAAAAGTACTACCTGTGCCAAGGTGATCTGCTGGGCCTCAGACTCCGAAACAGCCGTTTCACCACTTTGCTGTGTGTCTGCAGCCGCTTCCATGGTCATTTAAAATCTGGCTGATGGAGGGAAAACAAAAGTGAGAAACGGCTTATTTGTGAATGCAACAGCATGCTGGGAACACCAGACTCATTCAAAAACTTGCTCGGTCTTAAAGGAGGGTGTGGCTTAGCTTAACATGCTAGCATATAGCTCATTTTCAACTGTTTCCTTGTTAGCCGAAATTATTTTAAAAATGACGCAAGACGGAACGTTATACTTATGGCTCAACAACATTAACGCGAACTGAAATGAGCCGCTTGTTTATCCAGGCTCACGCTTGCAGTTAACGCCGGAGGCTAAAGCTAAGGCTAGTGTTACCAAGTTAAGAGTTAGCGTGCTAGCTCTCAGGCAGAATGAGCTTCAATGAGCATGCTAACATGCTAACGGGAGTGCAACACAAACTTCACATTTATCGTGTCTCAATTTCGGCTCTTTAATTTCAAATCCTGTCGCTGTTTAAGGCTTTGCTGAAAGGAGAAACTTGTAGTCCAAACAAGTCTGCACTAGCAATTTCCATTAGGTTGCTAGCTGTGGGTTTTTATGGAGGGAAATGTCTGCATTGTATGCTTTTTTTTTGCAACTAGGAGACACCACTTTCACTAACTAGTTAATTCACTGATGTTGCTTTTTTTAAATTAATATTAAACACTGGTTTCAGGTGACGTGGTTGTAACTTTAAGTGGCTAGCTGCTTCTGTGACTTATTTCTAGAGAAGTTTGATTAAAAAAAAGATCCAAGCCCACTCCCACATTAATACCTATGTCTGCTGTGTTGCGAGCCTTGCAGAGACTGACTCATTTTGTGAGCCTCTGCAACACCGCCGCCATGATCTCTTTGTTGGCTCTGTGCGGATATTTTGGCGCAAATAACCTCTCTGGGCAGCCATCTATCTGTTTAGCAAACATCGGATGCGTATCCTCTTACCAACACGGACTCGCTTCGTCACTCCCGGGTCTACGGAGCTCCACTTTTATTCAGACCGACACGTAAGAGACCGCGTCAGGCTACACCTCCGTCGCGTCACCGAGAACAACAACACGGAGAGGAGGACGAGGGAGACGACGACAACGAAAAATCAGCTTCTCCGGAAGGACTCGAGTGGACACGGCGAGGGGCGGAAGTTTACGGAAACTACCGAAGGACACGGGAGGGGGTAGGAAGCCACGGAGATTGACGAGGAAAACGGCTGCCTGAACTTGTCCGAGCATGCGCAGTGTTTTCCGTTCATGAATTTGCGACTGGCTTAATAGAAAAAGGTTGGAGAGATGATTAAAATGCATAAAATGGAATACGTAGGACAACATATATAGCAATGTGAATATTATTAACCCCATTTTGTATACAAGGGCAGTCATTTGGTTTGCGCTGCCTGCTAGCATCTTGAACACTGCTGTTATGTGCTGGATTGTCTCAGGGGCATCTTTGCACAGCATGAACCTGGGGTCTTGCCTAGTGTGGTTGACCGCAGCCTCTATGGATGTTGTGCTGAGAGCTTGTTCCTGTGCTGCCATGTTCAGTGCCTCTTTGCTCTCTTTCAAACCAGCTTTGTCCACCCGTTGGTATGATTTCTTGATATTGGACAAATCTTCTGTCTCTCTATGAATGCTGTTGAATGCTCCGGATGCATTCATCTGAGTATGTGTGTTAGATAGAAAGCACTTGGATGTGAATGGGTAGTGAGACATGCTCAGTTAGAGCGAAAAAGGGACTTTACAATGCACCCTAAAGGGAGCAGCACAATGACGCATGTGTTCAGTGGAAGTTTGAAAAGGTGATAGACCAAACCAATCAATTTCTTTTTATTTTTAGTTCTTCTTTTTATTAAATTAAATGTCTCTTTACTTTTAAATTTGTTTTATTTTCTATTCATTTGATTATAAAATTCAATGTTCGTTTTAATTTATAAAACATGGATACATTTACAGTTTACTGACTGCATTTCTCTTGCAGTGCACACGGTGGCAGCAAAATCCTTCTTAATTTCTTTTCCAGCTCCACCTTCAGCATCAACGCTGCTCCCATAATGTTATGTTTGGCCACGTTTCCTTTTATTGTTGCTCAATATGATTAGTTATCTGTGAATTTGATTAGCGCTAACAGTGGTTTCAGCTTCGTACCACCAAACAGCAGTTTGATTTTAATGAGAAAACTCTGCTTTGTCGTACCCGCTTTACTTATTATACTTATTTACAACCGCCCTCATTCGCATCACATTTGCTTCTCCTTGGTCGTTGACTCCTGCCATAAAATGTACTCATTAACTCTGTCACTTTGAGCGCAGGGACGGGAGCTGTTGTGAAACGGGTTCAAAGCTGTGGCAGGTGGTCAAAATCCTGTGGGGGAAATGAGACTTCAGACCAATTTATGGCTATAATCTCTATGTGCGAGGTCATTTCGGAGGCCTTTTAATACGCACAAGCACACACACACACAGATGTCAAACATACGCATCTTCACCTATTGAGTGATTGACTACGCCACTGGTGTAAACATATGCACTGCTGACCAAACCAATCTCCTGTCCTTTGCCATAAAATCAGCCCGAATAGAAGCTGCCAGCGAAAACCTTCCAAGCACCAGTAATGAACCAGCAGTCACCTATTCATTATTAAAACCTCTCATAGCAAATGTAATAAATATTTGTCACAAAGCGGCCTTTTTTATCTGATCCAGAGTCCCCGTTAAGGACTTGATTGGACATTGATTTCCCTTGATAATGACCACCACCATAGGATAGCCTTAGCAAACCGTAATTAGCCTGCATCAGCAGGTAGGCTTCATTAGTTATCAATGAATGTACACTGGGCTTTGCAAGCTGTGCATCTTTAGGATTGTGTGTAGTGTTTCTGAGAAAATGAGTCTCTTTATATGCCTGTGATTGTTTTGCATTTGCAGAAACAGATGACACGCACACACACAGCGCACCGAGAGAACATGAAATCAAGCATGTGCACGACAGTTTGAATATTTCCAAGATTTTTTTTTATCACAGTTTGCTTGTTTGCATCATTCTTTCTGACACATGTATTAGTCACATTACTGAATGTTGCTACAGACAGGGAGAAAAACTGAATTATTTAATGATGGTGATTAGTTGCTTGACTAATTATTTAGCAGGGAATCTGTTACTCTTTACTTTATTTCCCTTCATATCTGTATCCTTGTCGTTACAATGGTGGATGCCATTAAAGGTCTATTAGGCATGGACAAATTGGACTGCTTGGTCCGGCAAATATTTAATCAGCCAATTGCTCATCAGCAACTCAACCTGCTAAGTTTCATACTGAGCATCAGCATAGAGAAGAAAGGAGATTTAAGGGACTTTGTTGGAGCATTTCAGAAACTGCTGATTTACTGGGAATTTTCCACACAACCAATCTTTAGGATTTATAGAGAATGGATCAAATAGGAGAAAATATCCAGTGAGCAGCAGTTCTCTCGGTGATAATGCCTTGTTGATGTCAGTGGTCCTAGGAGAATAACCAGAGTGCTTTGAGCTGATAGGAAGGCAACAGTGACTCAAATGACCACTCGTTACAACCAAGGTATGCAGAAGAGCACAACAAAACATGTCAGATGTTGAAAGAAACAGACTAGAGTGTCACACCTGTAAACTAAGAACAACAAACCGAGGCTAAAATTTACATGGGTTCACCAGAATCAGACTGGACAGGAAAAACACCCCCTGCTTTGAAGAGACTCAACATTCAGATGGTACGGTCAGAATTTGGTGTAAAGAACATGAAAGCACAAATCCATCTTGCTGGGTGGCGATTTAATAGTGTGGGGGATATTTTCTTGGCACACTTTGGGCTCCTTAGCATCAACTGAGCATCATCACCTGAGTATTGTTGTTGACCATGTCCATCACACAGTGTATCACCACAGTGATAATCTTCTGATGGCTGCTTCCAGCAGGATAACACACCATGTCACCAAGGTCTGATCATCTCAAGCTAGTTTCTTGAACATGTTAATGAGTTCTCTGTACTCAAATGGCCTCCACAGTCACCGGATATCAATCCAATAGGGCACCTTTGGGATGTAGTGGAACAAAAATCTCTGAGGAATTTTTCCAGCATCTTGTTCAATTTATGGCAAGAAGAGTTAAGGGAGACTCCAACCAGGTACTAGATATGATATGTGAGTGTATGTAGGAACTCTAGCTGTCAAAAATCTTAGCAGAGGATGGTTTCGATCCATCGACCTCTGGGTTATGGGCCCAGCACGCTTCCGCTGCGCCACTCTGCTGAAAGGCACCCCAGATGGGACTCGAACCCACAATCCCTGGCTTAGGAGGCCAGTGCCTTATCCATTAGGCCACTGGGGCTGCACGCAGTGAACCCAAACATACTGCATATTGTTTAGTGTACAGCTGATCCATTGTGAATAGCAGCACAATGGAGCTGCTATTTGTTTGGTGGTGTTTCTGTTGTCTATGGAGATTCATAAAACCACACGAGGACCAGAGAGTAACTAAGCTCTGGATCACCGGCTCTAGTTACATTAAGCTTGAACTCTTAAAGAATCTTTGAAGCATTTTGCTTCATTTATGTCAAAAAGAGTTAAGACAGTGAAAGGGGTTTCTTGCACACTTTGGGCCCCTTAATACCAACTGAGCATTGTTTAAACTCCACAACCTACCTGAGTATTGTTGCTGACCATGTCCATCCCTTTATGACTACAGTGTACCCATGTTCTGATGGCTCTTTCAAGTAGGATAACACACCATGTCACAAAGCTCAAATCATCTCAAAGTGGTTTCTTGAACATGACAATGAGTTAACTGTGGGGGGCCCAGTATCCATGGCAACCCCAGCCACGTGCTCAGATTCACATGCAATTCAGGTAATTCAACCTACAATGAAAATAATGCAATATAAGGTCACGGGCCATCTAACAACCTTCTGATTGGTAGACTACCTGCTCTACCTCCTTAGCTACAGCCACCCATGAATGAATGATTGATGCAGAAGAATCCAAGAAAAATGCAAAACTTGAAATTAACATAAAAGGTCCCATTTATTATTGAAAAATGCAGACAGAACATGAAACTACATTTTAAAGACACATAAATCCAAATCTGAAAGATGATCAATTTTTCTTTTTGTGAAAGATGAAGCTAAAGAAGATACATAATGAGATATGAGAAGCTAGAACCAGAAAATGTGTGGTATTTTTGCCTTAAATACCACAAATCCACAATTTGAATCAATCCTTTATTAATCTCACTGATTACATTTCTGTGACTCAATTAACCTTCGCTGCTTTCATCTCTGTATGAATAAACATTAATTTTTCCATATCAAATTTGAAAGCAGGCACAAGCACAATCATTCACTGCACAGCTCACTTCTTTGTCACATAGCCATCACATTTTCTCATCTGCGGCATGCCTGGTGATTGTACCAAAATCTGAATCTGGCTGTTAACGCTGGTGAGCTTCAAATGCAGAATATTTGGTTGCGAAAGTAGAGCTTCGCCGCAGCAATGACCCTGACTGTAAATCACTGCTGAAACACCCACAAACAACAGAGTAAAATGATGCCACAGATGTCCAAACTGGTGTAGGAGGAGGAGGATGGGAGATCAATCTTCAGAATATGAAGTAGAGATCTGACTTCAACCCGCAGCCCTTTCCTCTCCTTGCTTAAACCGAGCTGTCAAAGCCCCTGGCTTAACACAAGTCTCCAAAACCCCCATCGACAGCGAGCCCTTACGTCGCTCCCTCTTTGCCCAGTTTTTTTCCTGCCTGTTTTCACCTCTTTCTCTGTTTCACTGCATATATACCTGCGTGTGATTTTTTTTAAATCATGCAGTTGTATGAAAAATCATGACCCTCCCATCCTCACTCCCACCAAACCACGGCCTGAGGCGGTGCGTGTAACAAGCACACCTCTGAGCCCTGGCATGTCTCCTCTGCGTGGTGCTATAATATTGACTGAATTAATACCGTGCCTGATACAGTCTGTCAACACTGTTGTTAAATGCAGTACTCAATCAAACTGTGTGGAAATATCATACCTGCCACTCAACCGGGGCATTGTGGGAGAGGTCAGCTCATACGGGGCATGCA
Organism: Aulonocara stuartgranti; assembly: GCF_965226115.1. Lineage (NCBI taxonomy): Eukaryota > Metazoa > Chordata > Actinopteri > Cichliformes > Cichlidae > Aulonocara > Aulonocara stuartgranti. The sequence continues at coordinate 23,046,372 of NC_138958.1, forward strand.
GAGGGCCGCCATCCACGGAGAAGCTGAATATGAATACGGGGGGAGGAAGACATGCAGCGCATTTGAATACCAGTGACCTTATATGCATGCTTTTCATTGTAGGTTGAATTACCTGAATTGCATATGAACCTGAGCACCTGGCTGGGGTTGCCATGGATACTGGGCCCCCACAGCCTGTCTGTCTCTCGCTCTTTCTTGCTCTCTCTATCGTGCACACATAGGCGGCGGTTTGCAAATCTGAAGATGTGACTTTCAGAGATATCAAGTAAAATATTGTGGTGTTGAGGTGCGGTATCAAGCTGCAGCTGCCAGGCAGGAAAGTTATCTAACACGGAGAGATTGTGCTGACCCGGACCTCTTGCTAATCTAGGCTGTAGGCAACACCGTGTATTGGGCAATCTCAATCGATCCGTCAAAGTGTCAGCCGCCCCCACCTTTTCCCCCCATGCAAGGATTTTTTTCATTCTCTCTCCTCCCCCCGCCTCTTTCATCTGACCATCTAATCGTTGATGCTTTTTTATTCTTAAAGGTTACATGTTTTCATTTCTAATCCCATGGCCGTAAGTAGATTCATAAAGTTATCACCGACTGAATGTTTGCTCATATGTTTCATTTATCCATCCATCTTTCCATCCATCTTCTTAATTAAGCACATATCTAAATGAGGGTGGTGGGAGGGTGGGAAGGTATCTTCTAATTATCCCTTTCTGTTTGAAGCCTGCTTAATAATGCGCAATCATGCAGGCTTTGAATGCAGTTGAAGGGTCCATGTGGAGACCAAATTAATGCACACGTAAAACAACTGTCTATCCGCTGAATGCAGTTTAGTTTTACATAAGCTTTAAAGAAATCAAAATCATGACATGCTTCAGGAACAGGAAGCCCAGACTGCAGTAGTTCCAGAATTAACGGGAACTACTGGCTGCAATTCTCACTAACAGTATAAAATATACACGTAACTATCATGATCATTGGTTTTGGACTCTGAATTTTAAACTATCGATGTTAGCATTCTGGGTAGCACTATATCTTTGTTTTTGTTTTTGCTTGTTTGTTTTTATCTAAACCAGAAGTTACTTTGTGTGGAAGAGAAAGTGTAGCACCAATTTATCATTAACACTAAGCTAGCAACTTCATAGACAGTATAAAGCTATTGTGACATTGCAGATTGGTTTCGGACACTCTATTTTTAAGCTTCAGTGTTAGCATTTTGGCTACCACTGTTTTGGTTTTGTTGAAGGATGAGAAAGTGGTTTGTTAATTCGTGAGATAATACTAAGCTAATAACTTTAGCCAGTATAAAAAACTGGACAAAGGTACGTTGCCTATTGGTTTTGGACTTTTCATTCTGAATCTTCAACATTAGCATTTTGGCTACCGCTGTGTTATTTTTTGATTTGGATGAAAAGGTGGAGCACAAATTTATCAGCTAATACCAAGCTAGTAGCTCCATACATTTAGGACCATAACTAATCTCCAAAGGACTGTAAGTCTTTTTGAAACCATAGCTATTGCCATCACAGCTATTGGTTCTTAGACAGAATGCAGGTTTAAGACACGTCATTGTTGGTTTCATTTTTCTTCATTTTCCCGACCTGGAAGCAAGTTTTACAATGCACAGAGATACACATATTGATTAATTAATGCAATATCTTTGTGGATGGACACAAAGCAAACCACAATATTAGTCAGATTAACCATTAAAATGATACAAAAGGCTCTGTCCAGTTTAATGACTCAATGAGGCCTTGTATGACTATCATCTATAGCTGCCTACCAAGCTCAGTTACCCAGCAAATGAATTAGAATGGGAGAGTTTTTAATGCTGTTAAATATTTTCACATGGGAGTCTGTGGGCATTGACTCTCTTTTGGAGCGGCCACTAGTACTCCTCTCAGGAGGTTACTCCCAGTTTGTCCCGAAAGGCTAAAGCAAGGTGCACACTGAAAGCATTATGCTTCCTGTGAGGTTAGAGGGGGTCATCTACTAATCAAATGGTCAGTGATCAATCCGGGACTCCTCCAGTCCACATGTTGAAATATTCTTGGGCAAGATCCTGAACCATGAGCTGACCAGATGCATCCAGTGTGTGTGTGTGTTTGAATGTCAGTAAAACTTTTATAAATAGTGTATTTACTACCAGGTCATATGTCAGTCAGTGGTATTCTGTACTCAGAATGGTAGCTTCTTCAGTTTTATTTCACCGATAGTAGCTTGAAGTCACCAAATGTTATTCACTTTACATGGTTTCTGATCGCTACATCCCTGCAATTCGCTTCCATCATAGATGCAGCTCAGCCAAAGAGATTAGATAATGGATTCTGAGATTACGGGGCGATCGTGGCTCAAGAGTTGGGAGTTCGTCTTGTAATCGGAAGGTTGCCGGTTCGAGCCCTGGCTTGGACAGTCTCGGTCGTTGTGTCCTTGGGCAAGACACTTCACCCGTTGCCTACTGGTGGTGGTCAGAGGGCCCGGTGGCGCCAGTGTCCGGCAGCCTCGCCTCTGTCAGTGCGCCCCAGGGTGGCTGTGGCTACAATGTAGCTTGCCATCACCAGTGTGTGAATGTGTGTGTGAATGGGTGGATGACTGGATATGTAAAGCGCTTTGGGGTCCTTAGGGACTAGTAAGGCGCTATATAAATACAGGCCATTTACCATTTACCATTTAAATCAAATGGGTATCCTGGTATCCTTCAAATGGATGGTCCTTTTTGTGGATTTCCTCTTACTGTATGGACAGAATTTTCTTGCTGAGCTCTAATGGAGTGATATGTCGAGGTTTGTTGTAGGGTCAGAACATTGCCAATAAACCTAAATGCAGCTGCTAGGGGGAAGAATGCCTAATTAAATGCACAGAATAAGTACCTTGGATTGATATTAGCACCAAGCTTAATAAGCAGCTCAGGATGAAACCAATCCACAACAAATGACACTTCTTCCCAGTTTCATTATAAAACATCACTCCTTCTAGTAGCTGTTACATTTATTCAAGCCTGAAAGTATAATTTATTTCTACATCGACACGTGGCTTTAGTTTAAAGATAAAAAATAATTTCCGTTTCATGCAATGAGGTGCATCGATTTTACGTTTGGAGAAAAGAGCAGTGATAAGGGACCTGTATTTGGCATCAGCAGACATCCTAGTTTAAAGAGAAATAAGGTTGGACTGTTGCAATCGAAGCTGATTTAGCCTTGTAAAAAATATACTATTAAACCCGGCACAGCTTCAACCATAGTGCAGCGCAATCACGCTGTTTTCCATACATGTATCACAGCCTTGAACTTTTCTAGACATTACCTGATGAAGGCCTGTGTGAAAACGCCGATGTCTAAATCATTTAGATAGGACATTAAATTGGATTACTTTAACTCGTTATGTGTTGGACTAAACAAAACACTAACAGCACGACTGCAGTTGGTTTAAAATGCTGCTACACACCTGACAGGTGCATGAAGGCTTGATCATATTTAGCTTTCTAATTCCTGAATTGTTGCACTGTCCTTCCTGTGAAGTACAGGATCAATTCTAAATGATCACTTATAAGCGCTTCCCTAGGCTCGCTCCACATGACTGAACAAATCTTTTACAAACCTATGTCCTATGACGCTTACTTACATCTGTTGATCACCACCTTCTAGAAATTCTGAGTTTTCGATTGGCTTCCAGTGACACCCCAAAACTCTGGAATCATCTCCCTCGCCAGATTAGGTCATTTACCTCACTAAAACACTGACTACATACTTGTTTTTATTCAGACTAGCTTTAAGTTACGGATTCATTTAAATAATAATAATAATGCATTTTATTTGAGGGCGCATTTCAGAAACCCAAGGTCACCTTACGAAGAACAAAATTAATAAAAGGAACAATAGTCATAAAATAAGTTAAAATTGCAAAACAGAGCTTGACAACAGATAAAATCAGCACTAAAGCGAATAAACCAGTTTAAACAGATGTGTTTTGAGCTGTGACTTAAATACGGAGAGGGAGTCAATATTTCCTGTGGCAGGAGGAAGAGAGTTCCAGAGCCGAGGAGCAGAGCGACTGAAAGCTCTGTTCCCATAGTAATAAGGCGTGAGGACGGAGCAGTAAGATGAATAGCAGATGATGATCTGAGAGTGCGGGAAACAGTGGTGATATGGAGCAGGTCACACCAATATGAAGAAGCAGATTTATGGACACACTTGTATGTAAGAAGTAAGATTTTAAAATTTATCCTGGCTTTTATGGGCAACCAGTGAAGCTGCTGAAGAATTGGGGTAATATGAGCTCTTAACGGAGTACGAATTATGACTCGTGCTGCAGAATTTTGAAGAAGTTGGAGTTTATGAAGGGACCTTTTAGGTAGACCAAATAGGAGGGAATTGCAGTAATCAATACGGGACATAATAAGACTATGGACAAGGATGGCAGCAGCATGGGGAGTAAGGAAGGGACGGAGTCGGTTAATATTACGTAAGTGGAAGTAAGCAGACCGGGTTATGTAATTAATGTGAGACTGGAATGAATTATTAAGTATGACACCCAAACTTAACCTGAGGGGAGGGAAGGGTAGGAGAATGTAAAAATAGTAATAATAGTAAAATAGTAATAATAATAATAATAATGACCGGTGAGCAGCGGCAGCCAAGCGCGCCAGCGTACACTCGACCGGAAGTTCAATTTACATCTCTTTTACACTTATTATTTACTGCTATCAGTTTTTTGTTTGAACTCTTCAACGCCCAGTCTATTTTAGGCTATTTGATTTACATGTCAAATATGTTTTTATAAGCTTTTGAGACTTCTACACCATTAAAGTGATTTTTTTTCTTCCTGAAAAACCAAAATAAATGGTAGAATAGATTTTGAGGCAGTAAATTGCAAAGAAAAAAAAAAAGCCAGATATAGCAAATGTGATAAAAATTAAAACTCATAAATGCAAATTAATATTTATTTGATTTACAAAAAGGTTTGCGGAAGGTTCAATAAATACTCCATTTCGTGCTTTAAATGGTTAAATCATTTGGATAGTTTTCGATGATTTCACATTGGATGTTGTAAATATAATATATATATAAATAAACTTGCTCGACAAGTCAGGTTGTACCTGTGGCAGGCTGATGAATTCACAGTGTACAGACATCACGTGTAATCACGTGTTCTGCCCCTCGCAGTACGAATGCATTTAAAGCAGGGTGTCTCTGTTAGTACAACAGGACTGATGCGGACAATATCCGAATCCCATTCTGCCGACACTTGCTGGAGCTCACGTCTGAAAAAAAAAAAAGATAAAATATTTGCCACTGTGATAACTTTCCAAAGTTGTTGTGCTATAAATAGGTTTGCAGTTTCTTATGGGACACAGAGTCACAGATGTGTACAGTCATTCATCATCTCACCTGAAACACCTGGCACCTGAAAAAACATGAGCCTAACAGCACGATATGTAGTGAAGGTTGCCAATTCTCATTTATTTTAAGAACCACGTTTTTTTCTCTTTTCCCTATTTTCGGTTTTTGAATTTTGATTGCTGAGAGTTTGAAGCCAGTCTCTGTTGTTTCTCTTTCACTTAGAGTTTCAGCTGAAGCCATTTCTCTCTGTGAAGATTCCAGAAGTGCGCAATGAGACCTGAATATTTTCTTTAATTAGGGTTCTGTGGGAATAGATGACTGCTCATACAGGTATGCGTGCTTGGAGGTAAAACACGTAGTCCAAGCCCTGCAAGAATCTTATGGATGTAAAGGAAGTTCTACCCCAATGAACACAACATTTTCAAAATACTGTATGATCTGGCGAAGTAAAAAAAGGAAAGAAGGAAGAAACATCATGTTAGAACGGGTGATATCAGCCTGCTGTCTTTTATGTCTCGTTCGACATCGGTTCAATACATCTGATATGAGATGTGAGGAAGAACAAAAAAAACATCCTCGCGGTGAAAGAACAGAAGTGCTTTTACATACTTTCAGCTTCTGATCTCTGACTTTTTTCAGCTTGTTTTCTCTCCTAAGTGGAAATCGACATTCAATCACCTCCTGTTGCCTTTTTTCTTTCAGCCAGCCGGCGGGAGGGCAAGACAGTGGTAAAGGCAACCACACACATATGATGGGCTAGATCTTCGAGTGTGTGCGCTTGATACGCTGCTCCCCTCTCTCTCTTGGTCATAACGTGTCATTCAGGACTCTAATACTCCCACACAGAGCCCCACGACACGGGGCGTGTGGTCATCTGTCACGCAGAGGAGACGAGTGTGCAGTGTGTCAGTGCCCTTGTATATCTCCGCCATCTAGACCGGCTGTATACGTGGTTTTTGTGTTTTTACAGCTTGGATGTGACTCGGTCTTTGTGTGTCTGTGGAGAGACGAGGGGAAGCTGTCACTCATGCCGTTACCATACCTACCCCGCTCTCATCCCTTCACCTTCTCTCGCTGCAGAGTTCAAAGGTTGCCATATCCCCAGTGGGAACACAATGCGCTCTGCCCTCGAGCCATCGGTGCAGGCGCGCTTGGCAGGTGGGGAAGATACTCTAACCTTTGACCCAGTGAGGTCTTAGCAGTGAAGAAGAGGAGGGGTGGGGTGGGGTGGGTGGTAGAAGGCTGCACAGGCTTGTAGATTCAATTGATCCTGGCTGAGGACTGCCATATAGAGGTTGTGGGCGGAGTGGCCTTAGAGCTTCAGAGCTCAGTGACTCGTGCTGACTGCCTCCTGGATGTCAGACGGCCCTGGGCGAGAGAGATAGCCGCTCTCTAATCCGCAGTCTCTCTCACCTCGCCTCCTCCGTGTTTCCAAGATAGCGGATCTTTTGTGTCAGATCTTTGCAGCTGTCACCACTGTTGCTTGCAAGGATGATGCTGGCTTTGTGCGTGTTTGTGTGTCTGTATGTGTGTGTGTGTGAGTGACAAATACACATGAAAACTGATAGATGTAAGAGGTGCCTTTACAATGGCCCCCCTAAAATAGAGAGCAAGGTACCCATGGGGCAGGAAGTGTCACAAATATCATGTAAATTTAAAAGAATGTATTCAGGACAAGGGGTTGTCTTATGCCTTATGTTTGACAGAGATGAGAATACTTGGTTAAATTTCTTTATAATATGTAAAGAGATACACATTCAAATTTCACTTAGTTTTATTTTCATTGTGTTTAGTGTGTTTATTTTATTTGAAAATTAGACTAAAGATGAAAAATCTCTTTTACTAGTGTCCAACAAAGACAGCAGTAAGAGTGGCCCTAGGAGGTAAAACAGGTCATCTACTAATTGGAAGGTTAGCGGTTCGATCCCCAGCTGCTCCAGTTTTCATGCCAAAGTGTCCTTGGGCAAAATAGTGAACCTCAGGTTGCTCTCTGATGCTTCAGAAGCATGAAAGTGTGTTAATGTTAGATAGAAAGCTATTAGCAATGAAAAAGTGCTTGTATGAATGTTGTTTGAAAAGCACTTTGAGTGCTCCAGCAGAGGAGAAAAGCTCTATATAAGAACCAGTCCATTTTCCTGTAAGTAGCATAAATTAGTAGCGCATACACATATAAATATACAAATCCGTGGACCAGTTAAATGCAGAGTGTCAAAATGAGCAAACCTGAAACATCTGCATTATCTGATGCACACGGGGCCATTTTAACCCTTCTGATACAATCAACACTAAAACATTTGAGACAAAATTACGGTTTATGTCCAAAGAATTTATGCTGAAATCCCATCTCAAGCACTTAGCTCAGCTCAGCCGTCTTTCAGAAGAAAGGAATCATAAAATATGTGTGCGGAGAAAGAGCATCCAGGTTGTGTGTTTGTGTGCGTGTTTGTGTTGCCGTTTCCATGTATGCATAGGGGAATAGCAGGGGACAGTCAGGAGCAGGGTTATTTACTCTGCGGCCCAGGCGACCTGTCCGTCCTCACGTCCAGCCCCAGCAGATTAAGATGCAGCTGCTGGCGGCTGCCAGAGTGGGCTGAGATTGATGGGGAACACGGGGGCCGCGGAGGCCCTGCAGAATTCTGAACAGAGCCTGAGCGCACCGGTCGGCTATGCTGCCAGCAGACGCCAGCTCCTCTCCCCTCTCTCTTGTCACCCCTTTTTCTATCTTTTTCCCCCTGACTTTTCTTTATCGCTCTATTGCTCTTCCTGCCATTGCCCCCCCCCTCTTTCTTTCTGTCATTCTGACACTTCCTGCATTCCTGTTTTTCTGTCACTCTTTGCCCCCCCCCACTCCCCAACCAGTCTCACAACCGCCCTCCACCTTCCACTTACTAACCCAACTCAAGACGCTGTCTCAGCAGCTTTAGCAGATTTGGATGTCATGAAACTGCAGGTGTGTCAGTGCTGTGTGTGTGTGTGTATAGGAGTGAGGAGATATATGCTCACAATAAATAATTCTCTGTTTAAGATGGGTGGCAGGGAAGTTAGCTGGGAGATGAATGCCCCTGTGAATATGTGCGAGTGTGTTTATGAGTGCCAGTGTGGATCTTGTTCTACCTGCAAGTTTCAGCCGACAGAAAAAAATAAAAAAGAAACAGCAATTATCGGGACGTGTCAACACGTGCATGCGTTTGTGTTCGCCGGTTCCTCTGAAATAACTCTGATGTGGCAGTGATGCAAGAGGGAAAAGATGGATGCTTGTCTGGATGCTGTGTGTGTCTGCAAATGTGTGTGCATGCTGAACAAACTGCACTGGCAGGATTTTTGTTGGGGTCCCCAGGGCCGGAGATGCATGAGTCAGCGGCCAGTAGGATTTATAGCCAATTGATTAAATTAGCATTTGTTCTCCTACTGGGGCAGCAGCCTGTCAGTACAAACATAGAAGCGAAACACACACAAGCACCCAGGCGGGGAAGAAACAAGCGCACACCTGTACGCCGACTGCTGTAGGGAACGCAGAGGGTGAAAAGAACCACACAGCAGAGAAGAAGGATGGAAAAAAGCAGCAGACAATTAGCAATGATGTCAGTAAGTCAGCATGATTAACATCCGGATCGCTGAGATGTAAATACTTGAAGAAACACATAGTACACTCCTGCGAGACTCCTTTCTGAGCGGCTCCTTCATGCGGCACGGCGAGCAAGCAAGGGGGTCGCGTACACATGGCTTGCTGACAAGCCTTTTTTATGACATTCATCAAAGCCATCTGCCATTTTCCGCTCAATTAATTTGTTATGGGAAGTGGGATCAATTAAGTGCGCGCAGTAATGGCTTTATATCCTTGTTTCCCTTTTATAGCCCAATATTTTCTGTGCTCCACTCTGGCATGAAAAGGGGAAATCGATATCCCCAGCTATTTTCCCCTCCTGTGGACTAATTTGTTTTTGCCACTCTCTTCCTGGCATGATAAACTGGCTGTAATGAGGGGTTAGGGCGAGGGGACAGACTAAACATAAACCTGCACTCTAGCCAACAAGCCGAGCGGGCATGCTTCTTCCGATGCGTTTACTTGATCCAAGAAACAGAATCTACCAAGAGCTGGATGTGGATATTGGGAATGTACTGCTTCAAACTTAACTAGAGACACAGCGGTATCAGGACGGATTGACCTTTGGTCTGTTATCATTTGATGTGTCGGTCACCTGTAGGGACATTGAGTGGCTTAGCTGAGGGTGGAGATGATGGATGGTAAGGGCAGAGTTGAGACAGTGACGAGTGAAGCGGTGTTAGTTTGCGTTACCATTAGCATGGGTGTCACGAGCCCTGCCTGGCTCGCCCTGACCCCCGCGATGCATCGATCCCTTCCCCGTTAAGCCTCCTGATGGGCTCGATGATATGATGAAGAAGTGGGGGAGCGGCGAGGGGGTGTTTGAGCGTGTGCATGTGCATGTCTTTAGAGCAGGTTTAGACCATCATTCGTCCAGAAGAAGGCCTGATGACATTGGCGTATTGATTTTGACATCATCTGGTTTGGATGTGCTTTAGAGGCCGGGTCTTAAACCGAGGCGACCGGAGTGTCACCTTGTTTGTGTCAGCAGGCTTATGGGGTCACCAAGGTCCCAACTGTACAGCCAAGCTGTCGTATTTAACAGAGAAGTCAGACAAGTTGTTTTTGCTGATGAAGGTAAAGGTTGATTTCACAATGTAATTGCTGTAGCATCATGACACTATTGGCAATTAGATCAGCTTCCTATAAGGAAGATGCATTTCTGTCTGCCACCTGGTATTAAATCTCCATCGCTCGTCTGTGGGTACATTTTCCCAGGTAGCTGAAATCCTGGATAACAGACTAACTGCATCAACTGTGGAAACTTTATTATGCATAAGAGGAAGGGGAAAGGCAAAGTGATAGACACCTAAAGTGAAAGGAGAGTACTCCTTAACAGTTGGCCACTCAGTTCTAGAGTTCTTAAGTTCTAGATTTAAAAAATCTTTAATTTAGAATTTGTCTGCTTATTGTCTCAATACAGGCGGGTGTTTTAAAACAGAAGTAATCCCATCTTTGGAACAGTGAAGCAACAGGCGTGGTTAGGGGTAAATTATATATTCCCACTTTATTACATATATAGCACTTAATGGCTCTTGTTATAGCTGATGGTTGACGGTGAATATTCATGGTTCTGGTTGGATGCTTAAAGACAGGTTGCCTATGACACATTGCGCCTTGCTGGTCACCCAGAGGTTTGGGGTTCTACTGGCCCAAAGCAGGAAGTCTTTTTTTAACCATAGCTATCACCATCTAATGGCCTTCTAATGGAATGCAGGGTTAAGGCACTTCTGATTTTTTTTCATTCCACTAGCGCCGTTCACATTTTATACTAATTTTAAATTAGTGCTAATTCATCAGCTGGTTAGCTAGCATTAAAATGCCTGAAACATGGTTAAGAAGTCCAGGACGGTGTACACATTAGCTGAAGTACTTTCATGCAGCTTAAAAATATAATTTATAAATCATTTATTTTACACTAGTAGTTAAAAGGTAGATAAAGTACTGGTATTTTATTAAGCTAGTATTTTATAGGCATAAGTAGAGAATTCACTATCACAGAAACTTGTAAAAAGAATGACAGATAACACAGGAAAACTTTGCACTAACCCTAAAATATTTAAATGCTGATGCAGCTGATGCTGATGAATAATATAACCCTTATTATTGTTCCCTTTTAAAACCTATGAAAAAGAGGAGGACTACTCGACTATGTGTCCCACAGCAGGGTAGCCTTCCAGCCCGGAGGTCAAAGTCTCCCATTGTTTTCAAAAGTGCACTAAAGCAGTTACCACACGAGAAAATGCAATTCATCACTTGATGGATGATGACCCTTTTAATTTTCACCAACCTAGCTTCAGATCCATAAAGTCACAAACATTTCGTTTTGTATTGACCACTCTACTGGAACTGGAAACGAAGAAATCAATGCACGTCTCCACCTACATTTGCTTGGCACTCTGCCTTGAGTTTTTGTTATGACAGTCAAAAGAAGTATGTAATGTAGCACTGTAATAGGAAAAATGAAAAAGATGCCCATTAATGGATTTTTTTTAAAACAATGGGTGGCTGGGAGCTCTAGGAGGTAAGACAAACCTGCAGGGGTGAATGTACGATAGATCTAGAGAAAGAAAATCCACTGGTGGGCTCAGACTTTGTTTAGTGTCTGCAAGCCAGAAATAAATGACTCTGGTGTTATCTATTAAATATCAATGCATCATTACTGCATTGATTAATTCAGTCATTTGCTTAATTACAATAAACAAATGAGACCAATTACCAACCCCTGCATTGCATTTCTATTGTGGGCCACTAAGCCAGACTGCACAATATTGCTTTACATCAGAATGTTAGCAGTTTCGCTAATTTAAACAGAAAGCAATACTATACTGGGTGGTAGCCTTCTGTTTTTTCAGAATTCCTAAACTAATGGTAGCATTGTAGAATAATACCTTCAATCTCAAATCTCAGAATTTTCTCAGAGTTAAAGTCAATAAAATTTGAATTCTGGCTTTAATGACTTCAGTCCTGATTTTGATCTCGTAATTCTGATTTTTTTCCCCACTGAGAATGCTTTTTTTTTAAAGACATAAATTAGTAAATTCAATTTTTATTTTTACTTTCACTTCACAGCACACCTAAGCCCGTACATCTATCAAAATATTTTATGTAAAAATATTTATTTACAAAAATTCTACAAAAAACAGACATGATTTTTTTTTTCAGTGACACTGTTGAACTGTGTCCACGTAGTTTGTGTTTGCGGATTCTGGTTGAGCTGTTTTAAATGATCCATTTGAAATTACATTCTGCAACAAATGTCATTCTGCTAAATACTGAAGTACACACTTCAAACACAACTTTGACGTTTGCACCATCACAGGGACAAGAAGTAAAAGGGCAGGTGTTGAGGGTTTAAGCAGGACTGTGGGATGTCATTTTCTTGAGCAAGTACCTGCATACTGTCAGCTGAAAGCAACATCAGGCTGCAGTATAGGAAAAAAATATATCACTTAACTGTATTATGCATTAATCTGCCAATGCGATTTCATTGATCATTTACTGAATGATCTGGAACACCAATCCAGATCATTTGATGGTTATGACTCTCTGTTGTCACTACACTCTACCTTGTTTGCATTTCACGTAATCCGCCAACCTTGAAGATTTTGAAAAGCAGAAAAAAAAATTCCCTCTGTGTTTATTGCCTGGCTCAAAGCGATCCAGGCACTAAAGATGTGTAGGGTCAGCCTGCCGGACACCAGCTTCATTCATAATCAGGCAGCCAACACTGGCTGTGAATGGTGGGCGGGAGGGGGGAGCAAGATTTGGCTGCCTGTCAAGACCGGCCGCAGATTAAAACTCCATCGATCCGACTGTAATTTATTTATCAATTCAAGTAAAAATTAAACATTGACCCCGTTCTTTGAAAATCCCTCCTTTTAATCTTGCTGGACGTAGTGACTTGAATACCAACGAGTCAAATTTTGGGTCTATTATTGTGGAAAAAGTTAAACAAGTCATGCCGAAGATGCAGGTTTCTCCTTTCTTCCTCCGGCTTTAGAGTTAAAAAAAAAAAAAAAAAAAAAAGACTGTTAAAAGCTGCAACTCTGGCTTTTTCTGCATCTCCCAGACCCCGAGGAGTTTTACTTCTGACAATAAACAACTCATACATTTCTCATCGCTGCACCAAACCCTTAGTTCCTCTCTCCACCATCTGTATTCTTGTCACTCCACCTACTCTTCTGATCTTTTCTTCCCTCTCTGGCTATCACTGAGTTTTTCTTTCCAGCTCTTATTTTAATCACAAATGCCAAAACATACCTACATACTGTAACTTTCGTATTGCAACATCAAAGCCTAGTATCTTCTCCACTCCAGCCTTCCTTCTTCTCACCCTCCTCCCTCTCCTTACTTCCCCTGAGCCTGTTACAGATGTGCCAAGTTTCTCGTAAGGCCCACATCCTGCTGACTCAAAAAAAAATAAACACTCGTGGCATCGTTATGAAAGCTTCAGCCTTTCCCTCGTATCCCGTGCTCCGACTACCTCCCTCAGATGAAATAATAAGGTTACCTGGCTCACGCTCATGTTAAACAGCCTCCCTTCCCCCGTCCCCTCACCTTACCCCTCGCTCTGTGATGTCCTCCTCACCCCTTCCTGAACCCTCCCCGTGACCGATCCTGTAATCCAATTAAAAGCACATTAGGGCCAAATGAATAGCGGTAGATTTAATTAGCTGCTGACGAAGGTTGGCCGGATTGCTCGCTGGCTGGCTGGCTGGCAGTCGGGTGGGTAGACTGGGTGCAGAGGCTCATTGGGGGAGACGAGCATTGTTTGCCTTCAACCCGTCGATGTTGACAGCGTGAGCAGCGTTTGCTGACAAGCTGGCAGAGGTTTGCGTGCACTGCTACTGTGTGAGAAATTGATTTTATGCGTTCAGCCTGTGAACGTTGAAGGATTGATCTTGTGTGCTGGATATACTAAAGGAGTAGAATTAGTCACTGTAATTATTCCTCTTTCTCTTTACTAAGATGCAGAAGATCTGGTGATCGAAAGAGGGAATTTGTACTAATGTGATCAGAACTTTGTAAGATGCACTGAGCACTGCACTGTCTAATTTGGACCCGCAATGTACTTAGAACAACCGATTAACTCTTTGAATGTGCAGACTGGCATGTCAGTATAATCTTAAGACAGACCGTTTATACTGGTCAGGTATAAGTATTGTGTTCGTCCCCTTTAGCTGCCAAAACGGTAACAAACTGTGATGCACTGTGTATTCTGACGCCTTTCTATCAGAATCAGCATGAGTTTTATGGTAATTTGAGCTACAGTAGCTCATCTCTTGGATCTGACCACATGGGCCAGCCTTTGATCCTCACGTGCATGAGTGAGCCATGGCCACCCACATTCCTCACCAATGTTCAACATTGTTGAACCATTTTTCATAGATACTGACCACAAGTGCTGCAACTCACTCAAATACTTACACTTTTTCCCCATTTTTCCAGCTTCTAACACATCAACTTTGATGACAAAATGTTCACCTGCTCCTTAATGTATCCCACCTACTAACACGTGCCATATAAAGAGATAATCAGCGTTTATTCATTTCACCTGTCATTGGTCATCATGTTATGGGTGATTGGTGTAAATAAGATGGAGGCAGCTTCCCACGTAGCAAGCAGGTCTGGCCTGGATCTGGTATCAAGCCGGCACTGCTGGCTGACTTCTGGCATGATAAGAAGTATGTCATCCAGATATGGGCCAGGCCTGGCAATGATGCCACTGCCTATGCAGTGGCATGCCATATCTAGCTCAATTGCGGTTTGGTTTATGTGGCCCAGGCCCATAGAAAACAGGTCTGACACGGATCCGGCATCAAGCTGGCACTTCTGACTCACTGGTGTCATGGCACGGTGTATGTCCACCAGATGTGGGCCAGGTCTGGCAATGATGGCACTACAAATACCATGTTGCAATACTATAGTGCTATGGTAGCCAACATTTCAAATGCAGGTTTGACAGGTTTGTGAGTGTACACTTTACCCAAAACCTAGTGACGGTTTACTCATCTTTGCCAGCGGGTGGCTGTAGCTCAGGAGGCAGAGCAGGTCACCTACTGATTGGAAGGTTAGTGGTTCGATCCCTGGCTCCTCTAGTCTGCATGTCCAGAGTTTGAATGTAGTTAAGACGCACTCAGTTTAGAGCAAGTGTGTGATTAGGTGGCATGTTGTATAGAGCACTTTGAGTAATCTGGGAGAGTAGAAAAGCGTTATATAAGAATCATTCACTGTCTGAACAGAGTTTTGTCATGTTACTTTTGCACTATTATGTTCTGACACATGTTGTTATTACATGGCTCGATTAAGGTACACATTAGGCTGACATCTGGGGCCAGAGCTGAAACTGTTCTGGGCCAGCATTGTGTCTACAACTGGCCTGTGGCTGCACACAACTTACACATGGCCCACATACCACAAAGAATGATGGCCCTTTGGTAGCCCAGATCAGGTTTGCCAGAGGTAATCCACACATGGGCCAGCACAGGAGCACCAGTGTGTCTACAACTAGCCTTTTGCTGGCTCATGTGTGGGCCACCAAAGGGCCGTCATTCTCTGCGGTACGTGGACCATGTGTAAGCACATTGTGTGGGCCAGATCCGGGCCATACCAATTTTGCTATGTGGGTTTGTGGTGTCATCTGTTGGTCTTGAATCGTGGATCTCACACTATAATGCATTAGTAATCTAATTAATTAATCCAGTGCTCGTCTTTGGATGTTTCTGCCTTTTGTTCTGTTCTCTGTCAACATGATCCCACACTGCTTCAATAATGTTGAGGTCCAGGCTCCGGGGAGGCCGATCCATGACTGATAGTGCTCCACTGTGTGTTTTTCTATCCAGGTATGATTTTACAGCATTAGCAGTGTGTTTGGCATCATTGTCATGCTGAAAAATGAAGCTGCTGCCATTCAAAATATTGGCTGAAATGCCAGTGGTGCCATCACAGATGGCTGTAGACACTCACTGTTGTACCTCTCTCCTGATCTCCTCTCTACATACTGATGATCATTTGAACCAAAATTTTCAATTATTTCCAATAAACTCAAGATGTTTGCAGAGTAGTTTACCGTCAGTTTTTGAAGAAAAACACAAAAGACACAAATGTATCTTTTAATGTTGTATACTTCATAATACTTTAACAAAAAATCATTTGAAAGCCACACTATGAGTGGGTTTAGACTTCAAAGATGCTCTCACGCTGTCAGGTCATATGGTAAGCATGCTACAGAAGGGAATTTCCTTACAACACATGGTATGCAAACACCATAAGATATATCTCAATCGTGTGCTGCTGAAGAAGTAAAGCAGTTTATTGTTTTGTTTTTTTCAAAGTTTTAGGATGCTGTGCTGCAGCACAACATACAGCACGTCTCATTTCTGCCTCCTTCCCTTAACTCCAGAAACTGGATGCAACCTTTCCTGCTGCAGCCTCCCAATGTGCACAGTCAGCAGAGTAGTCAGCGTAACCCACTGTGGCATCTGCATCATGCCCCTCAGTGACTGTGCGTGAGTGTGTGTGTGTGTACTGTATGGGTGTGCACTCAACTCCTAATGAAGAGAGACAGACTCTGCTGGGGTCTCTTTTTCCAAGCAATGAGAGTGCTCTGGTACAGTAGGTGGACAGTTGGTGTATGGTTTTTGTTTTTTGTTTTTTTTTGCACGCTTGAACACATGTTCTTTTGCTCATGTGGTCATGCATGAGTGATTTTTTTAAATTATTATTATCATTATTATGATGTCTAGATGCATGCAAGCCTATGAATGAGCACACCACACCATACTGTACACGAACGTGCGAGTGTTTGAAATGAGATCCAGGTCCCGGCCTCTCCATCTTTCTCTGCAGGTAATAAAAATATAGAGTGCCCTCCAGATCCCTTTATAGAGAGAGAGTTGAGACCGCAGCGAAATCTAGGACAGGCTCCATTGATTTGGAGGCTACAGTATTACTAGCCATCACAGCCAAGGCAATATGAGAGGCCTTTTTTTTTAAATCACACAGCTACCCCGAGCCCAGAGGGACAGAAAGAAGGTACAGCGAGAGGAGAGGGGGGGAGTTGGGGGATAATTGGGAAAACTATCCTTTACTTTGTTTCCTCTCCCTGCCACCCCTGTTACATTGTGTGGATTTTATCATGGGGGAGAAATAACATATTTCACACTTCTGCTTGCATTTTCTTCTTCTGCTTTTACAGTCAAATCTCCACAGTGCAGCACTCGTGTTACACAGAAGATGTAAGACGAGTGCTGCACTGCTCCAGCAGTCCCTGCATGTCATGGACATGGTTCCTTTTTTTATTTGTTATACTCGTTTAAAATTTACATTTCTATTTAGTGAGTCCAGTGAACATGCCAGGGTGTGTTATATCACTCTTGGGTCCATTAAATGTGTTAAAAGCCCATTGTCTGATTCCCCCAAAAGTCAATCACAGACAGGGGTGGGTGGGGGGTAAAAAAAAAAAAAGCATTCTGCTCTCAATTTGGTTTTCATCCAACAGCAGTGATTGGTGCCATTTCAAGAGCTGGGCTTTTTACACTTCAAAGGTGTGGACAAATGGAGGAAAAAAATGTTTTCATGGTGTCTCCTTCTCCTGGATTGGGCTCTTCCAGATCTCAGGAGAGCAGTGGAGTGTTCTGGGTCGGGCCAGGAACCGACCTCCTCTGTCTGGCTAAATAAGATAAGACCCTGTCATTGTATCCCTTCACTCCACAGCCCTGACCACATCAAATATTCATGGGCCACAGCAGACTCTTAAGTAAACTGGCCAATTTGTTGCGGAAGACGTGCATTAAGATTGGCTGGGCCGATATGCGATTGGGGCCCCCTGGGGGGGACGGGCCAGACAGTAATGGGCGGCTGCCATTTTGGATCTCCCTGTCTCTATTGTTGCCACCCGGCGGAGCGGTGAGAGGAAAAGGGAGGGGGCGCGGCAGCACGTGGCGGTCTGGCTGACGGTAAGAGGCCGGTGAGGGAGGGACGGGAGAGCAGGGATGGGGGAGGAGATAAGAGGAGGTCACCAGAAGCTGTCTTTCATCTGGACGCATGTCGAGAGCGAGTTAAGGAGAAGGATGTGCGATGGCCGTGGTGCACACATAAATGGTAGCAACTTTATAGATCATATCAAAAGGGATAAACACAGCGTACAAGTGTAGCGCGTGCACACCAACACTTTTGAAAGATGGCTCCAGCTGCATCTCCAAATAATAGTTTCCAAGGATAGCCCTTCTTCAGATTATATCTCCCAGAGGACACAAGTTGACAAATCACTAAAGCGCATTTTTATTTTGCTTTATGGGCGCCGAAGTTGAGCGGCGTCTAGGGATAGACACAACTTTACGCTCGGCGATTCCCTGTAGGGCATCCGATGGAAATGAGCTGAGAAAGCTGTCTGCGGAAACGTCTGTTAGAGTAAAAAAGAAGAGGAGGAAGAAGGGGGGGGGATAAGAAGATGAAGCTCATAAAAACCACCCAACTCGTAAAACTGTTGAGCCGATCTGAGAAAGTGAGGATTCCTCGAGGCAGGAGAAAAAGTGGGCGAAGAAGAGGAGGGAGGGGAGGGCTGTAATCCTCGATGGCAGCGGGGTGAGATGGTGATCTGTGGCCGCCGAGAGGGCGCCGGCGACAGAGATGGCAGGGGCCTGGCACGGTTATTAGGTCACTTCCGCAGAGGACCGACGGGTGTTTAGAGAGTGACCGGTTTGCCGGGTGACCCCTGACAGCCTGCTCGTCATCTGGCACAGGGGAACTCTGGGGGATTGGCAAGAAGCTTGTTGTGAATATTAAATGTGACATTCTGTCTTTCGCTTACAGCGAGAGAAGAAAAGAGACAGAGGGAATAATAATTTGGGGTAAAAACGGCCACCGTTTATTTCCCGCCGAGATCATATCGTTCTTTGCCACGTTAATCACTCCTCCTTGAATCAATCGTAGTTGAAATTCACCACATAAAACTATATTTAAATCATCTTGAAACCTGCATTCACAGCATGCAGAGAGCTTTGATTGTTGCCTCAATGGGCTACACGGAGAATGAGGCCATTTACATGCTAATAGCTGAGCAGTGCAATTTTCTTATCATGTATGTAAATGAACACACGTGCAGGATCAGTTTCGTCCAAATATAAACAGTCAACAATATGCCGACTTCATGTTAACGTTTCACTTTATTTATTCGCTCGGTAATTAAACGCTGCAGACGCACACGATTCCTCGTTGATAGCCTCGTTAGCATTAATTAAGTCTAATTAAGAAAACAAACCGATCTTTCGCACCTGTGGTTTTGCCTACACGTCTTCAGGATTCGTTGTGTGTCCAGCATCTATAATTGGATCTGTAAAGAAAACCAGCTCAACCTTCTATAAGTGCAAACATATGGCAAGAGTATGCGTGCATCCCATGTGTGGGAGTTTTGAAGCCTGCATTACTGGAGCAGTTATTAAAGTAGGAGTTGAAAATGTATCAGAGGGGAAAGAGAAAAAAAAAACAATGTACAAAAGGCAGAGTGTGTGTGGGTGCAGATGAGGATTATTCTGAGTTCTGCCATCTGTAAACAGGCGGACAGGTTTGTTTCCAGGATGATGAGACGGAGCAAGTAAAAACAGCATAAACAAATAAAGTCAGCAGATGGCAGACTTCAGATGAGGATAATGACTGTATTCCTGGATTTTTTTCCTTTTGTTGCTGTTGAGATTTTTTGTCTGTTCTTTTTACCTTTTGCATGTAAGAACTGAATAAAACCCCCTTTGCCACAACGGCATTGCTGAATGTGGAATTGTGTGATCTTGTTCAATGCAACCACAGTTTAGGACGAAATTGCACTATGCAAAGAAAACTTGCGCATGCTCCTCTGTGACATGACCCAGATCCATTACAGACCCCTTGTCACATAAAAACCCCCACAATACGCAACTTTGTAGTTTGTAAAGCATGTTTATTGCCGTATTGTACATCCCTACTGAAGCTGTGTGATGTTTACTCCAAGTTTTTTTTAATGGCCGCACCATTTGAGCAAATGACAGAATGCAAATGTCTCGTGCATCATTTTAAACACATTTCCAGTAAATTAAGCCTAATGTATTTGGTATCTTTAGAAACTTTATTAGACATTAGCATAACGTGCTGTCAGACTGAACAATGCTTGGCCTCACAGCATGAGGCTGTAATGACTGAGCTGCTGGTAGGCCAGCCCAGTGGAAGGGTTATTAAACAGCAGTACTGCTGTCTTTAACATTGTGGTATGGTTGCTGCTACTAAAGCCTTAAGAGCAATTTGGCTTCTCTCTGTTTTTTTGTTTGTTTTTCCAAACTCATCAGTAAAGATGTGTGTAATCCAGCATGAAGGCAACATCATTTCAGTGTATTGGTAGGCAGTTAATATATGCACATGTGTATCCAACATATAATCCCTAGCCATCTCTTGTCATCCCACATTGTATTTCAGCTGAGATCTGATGACTGCAGAGGCCATTTTGAATGCACTGAACTCATGCTCAAGAAACCAGTTGGAGATAATTTGAACTTTGTAAAGTTATATGATGGTCATAAAGTGATGGATATGGTCAGCAACAACACTCAGGTTAACAGCAGTGGTATTCTTCTGCGTCTATTGAGATGCTCTTTTGTATGTCTTGGTTGTAACAAGTACATTTGTTTGTTTTTGAGTTACTCTTGCCTTCCCATCAACTCAAAGCAATCTGGTATTTCTTCTCTGACATCAGCCATCAATGAGGCATTTTCACCCAGACCTGAGGTTGAAGGCAGTGGCGAAGAAGGTCCAGGGAATCTGTTGCACAGGAAAACAAGGTAAGCGACAAAACAAGTAGCAAGAGCATGAAAACCAAAACCAACGTGCAGCCAGTGGCGAAGGAGAGTGTGAGTGGAGATTTAATCCTCAAACTGATTACCCAGAATCAGCTTCAGGTGTTCAGGACTGCAGGAGAGATTATGGCTCCGCCCAGGGGTGGAGACCAAGGAACTCAGGTGTCTGATGGAATTTTCCAGTCATACCTCCAGATCATGACACAAAGTCGTTTAAACCTGTTAAAAAGCAGGTTAATTTAGTGAGAAGTGAAAGTAGAATGACATCAATTCAATTCAATTTTATTATGTTATTTATTATAGTGCCAAATTCCAACAAAATAAAATCTGATTCTGGATTTAACCAACCCGTTCTCACTCCCAAAGCGTAACATTTTACGCTAGGTGACAAATCGTCACCATATTACGTTTTCGGCTACCCACCACGTTCCTAAATGACGACCTCGGAAAAAGAGGGAATATGAGAACCGTCTGGACTGAACCTACACATGTTCGCTCTTTTTCTTCAAATCGCTTAGAAACACGCTATTTAACATCATTAAAGTCCTGGATAAGGTCAGGAATAAGGTTATGGTCAGGGCTAGGGATAAGGTTAGGTTTAGGGCTGGAATACAGGGCTGGAACGTCTACTACCGCGGGAGCGTCATTGCACTGGATTCCAGCCATAACCCGCCGCGTACCATAAGAACGCCGAAGGTCTCCTTTCGCGTTCCTCAGGAACGCCGCGGGACGTGACAAAACGTCGGCATGTTACGCCTCGGGAGTGAGAACGCTCTGATTTAACAGGGAGCCAATGAAGAGAAGCCAGTATGGCTGTCTTTAGTTCTCTTGCTGCAGCTTTTTGGATCAATTGACATGCTAATAAGAATGAATTACAATAGTCCAGCCTAGAAGTAATAAATACATGAACTAGTTTTATAGCATCACTCTGAGACAGGATGTTTCTAATTTTAGAGATATTGCACAAATACAAGAAAACAGTGTTATTTTAATTAGAAAGGGATATTTTTAAAAGTTCAGTACATCAGACTAGAGACACAGTTATGCAAGTTGAGTGGAAACATGTTCATTGTTCATGGCGATTTATAAGCCTAAGCAACATTATTAACCATGCACACCTTTAAGTGCTTGCCTAGAGCACTCATTACTGTCTATTACATCCAGCAGAACCTGCTGTCATGAACGATATTGAGCCAGTTCTGCAGACCCCATAGGTCTTTTGTGCAAGCTGTTATTATAACCTGGGTTTTAAATTTAACTGACCTCTAGCAGCTGTGGGAATAAGTGCATGTAAAATGTGCTCTGGTTTCATCACCTTTAATTGGAGTGGAGCTTGGCACCCTGGTAGCTTAGAAAATTGAGGTTTCTCTGACATCTTGTTAACATTTTGAAAACATGCATTTAACCCTGATCACAATCTTTTCCAATTCCAATTCAGTAATTTTGGTCCCTAGAGCTAACAGAATGACAAGTAAAAGTAAAACACAAAAATATCCCTGGATTATACCCCAAATCAAGTTTTAAAGTTATATTTTTACCACCACCACAACCCCATCTGCCTCTTCATGCTGACTTTCACATTCTTTTTTATGAAAATATCAAATATCAACAAAGGTTGTTTCAGACTCATATCATTGTTTAGTTGGATAAGGTGCTTGTTTTTGTGCCAATCTTTAAATAAGTGAAAGTGGAAGTAAATACTGAGTGAAAGCAAAAGTTGCAGACAAGAAAAAAAATACCATCATTGTTAGTTGAAAAGCTTGTTGGGTTTATGATACTAGATAAAAGGTCACGTTAAGGTCAAATGTACATTTAGACCTACAGACACGGGATCAATTGTGTCAGAGTTACTTTTCTTATTTTCTAAAGGTTAAAGACAACGACAATCTGCACAGCTAGGATGCAAAGTCAATGCTAACAGGCATTTTGAAAAAACTGTCTACTGAAATTTCCCATAAACAGACAACCGCAACCTAGACAGAGGAAAGCTGGAGGTCATATCCCCATAAAAAGCAATGTCATGCACAAGTGAGGCAAGGTTCATTGTGCTTCACTTTGTGGATGATCGTTTGTTGCTAGTGGACTTTTCGGTCAGCACCTGCAAGTCCAAGAGGCCAGCGTTCTTTGCCAGAAAATGGTGCAACCCTCTGGGTTTGGGCAGAGAGGCTGCACCAACCGAGGGAGTCTCCCAGGATTTTATTCCTTACTTTTGCAAATGAGACATTGAGTCTCAATGGATCTACCTGTATAAATAAAGGTTGAATAAAAAATAAAATACAAACAAGAGGGTGAGGTGGAACATAAGCTGTCTCACACTGGCCTGTTGTTGGTGAAGAGAGAGCTGGTTTATATTCAAACCCTAACTTTAAAAAGAAAGAAATATTTAACCTTTATTTATACAGGTAGTTCCACTGAGACTCAGTGTGTCATTTACAACAGAGACCTGCAACAGAGACTAACATATAACTTGCATGTTAATGGGATTTGGATAATGACCAAAAGAGTAAGATTGCAAATACAAGTGGCAGTCTTACTGCTTGTATAAGTTCCTCCAGGGTGTATAGGCTCTGCCTTAAGCCTTGATTATACTCCACTGTGGACATGGACAGCTGATGTCCGAATAGTCATTCCTCTTATACTTCTTTGTAGTTGGCTTTAAGTCCACTGCCTGGGGCACACGTATAGTTGGCACATTCTCCGCAGACAAGTCTGCACTGTCACAAACACAAACACAGACATCTGAATGGACCTCCATACTCACTATCTATTGATTTGTTACTCAGAACCGAGCGAATTCGTCAGCGTGGGAAGTATAACCCTGGCTTTAGAGATATGATGTGAACATTATACATCTAGCAGATGCCGGAGTAGACTAATGGCTCCTCCATTTTGAAAGGCACCAAGTGAGGTGGTTCACACATCTGATTTTGATGCCTCCTGGGTGCTTCCCTTTAGAGATTTCCCAGGGACCCCCAAATGGGAAGAGACCCCAGGGATGCCCAACTGGGTAAAAACCCCAGGGTAGATCAGAACCTGCTCATATTGCCTGGTAATGCTTCAGGGTTCCCACAGGAGGAACTGGGAAGTGTTGTTGGGGAGAAGGACATATGGAAAGCCATCCTTAGCCTGCTGCCATCACAAAATAATGGATATATGGTTGTGCACATTATCGTGTAGTACATTTCCATTGTAAATATAGGGTATATATTAGAAGTTTTTATATTTTCTACAATGTCATACCTCAGTCAGCAAAATTAGGCAGACAATTTGATCACTTGGCTCAAATTTGATATATGTTTGCTTGCAACTTTGCTAGTACCTGCCATTGTGGTCTCTGGCTGCCACATCGCTACTGGCCCTCTTTTTTGTGAAAGCCCATTAAGACAAAGAAAGCAAAAGGGTCACCCTTACTAGAGACAACATCAGAATCCTGCATTTCTATACACTACACCATCCTAAAGCACACAAATATTGCAATCCCCTCAGCTCCAGATTAATTAAGCATTCACTCATTGTGATGTTTACCAGCTGAACCCTTCATCGCTATTTCTGCAAAGAATGATGACCAAATCCTATAAAGTCTTTGACCATACACTCAGATTTGCATGTCAAATATTCTATAGACATTATATCAAAAATAAACTTTTGAGAGATTTAAAAAAATAAAACTTGTTTCCTAGTACTTCCCTGTATATTTTCCCCATAGTAAGACTGCATGTGTATCTAGACCTGAATACGTCTATTTAACTGTGCCTGTGACTGTTGGAGAGAGAGTGGCTGAGTGTGACATACTCAGAGGTCATTCTCATAAAAAAATGGAAGGAAGTTCTGAGCATTAGAGGAAATCCAATTAAGACCCCGGTACAGTAGTAGTGGCATTTAACAAATATCTCTCCTCTGTGTCTCCCAGCAGTGGCCGGGCGAGTGAGCCACACTAATAATAACACTCTCACTCTAAGTTATAGTCTTATATCGCGTTATGTCTCCTATATGTCCAAGAAGAATTACATTTCTATTCACTGTGGTGACGAGGGCATTCGTCAACGCCTACTGTAACGACCAATCATCGGTGGTTTTATCCATCATGTGTTTATGCATGTGCACATATACAAACACGCACAAGGATGAGGATCCATCCATTACCTGAAATGTTTGTATTCTCCCAAGGTGGGTAAAAAAAAATCAATGCAAGGCAATATTACTATTGGATTTAGTTTATGCTATCGACCTACTTCTGTGGCACGTAGATCATCTGAGCAACAGCGAATGGATGACCTGGTAACCTGCATCCAGGGTCACTGCATTAAAGCTCGCTGCTGTTCCTGATATAGTGAGTTTACTTGTCATTTATAGATTTTCAAAAAAACTGGCAATGGTTTGAAGAGGCTCTTATGGAGATAAAAGGGTGAATTTTGGATGATGTGCATGCCAGAAAATAATAATATCGTGAAAATTAAAAGAAATTACGGTTACTTTTGCTTTTTTGAGGGCTCATAGGTAATGTAAAAGCAATTTGCACAGTATTAGTGGCTTACTGTTTTGTATAAATTGGAGCGCAAACACAATTTAAAAAACCTCATTGTCTGTGTTCTATCCCTTAAACACATAGATGAAAGAAAAACATAATTACCAAAAAAGAGCATCCAGCTAATCTCTTCGCAGAATTCATGAGTGATGCTTTTGTTTCTGCTGTAGGCAATATTAAAGCATTTTGAGCGTCAATAAATCAATTTTAACTATCTCGACACGATAGTGAAAACCGAATGTGCTGGATCAAATCTGGATTATTCTTTTGTGGAACAGAAATTATTAAAACACAAATCAAAAACAAATTATGCACCCTCATTTACAGACTTGATTTCAGATAGGACTTTTTGACTCCTATGAATATGCAGATATCTGTAAGCAGGGGACAAGATTTTTGTTGTACCTGAAGCTTTATGATTTCTGTTTGTAGTCTGAATTTGGTCAGCCTGTCACTTTTGGGCAAGGCTGCTTTCTGTCCCAGCACATTCGCACCTAAATCACTGCATGCTGATGCTTAGTCAGTATGCAACTCATCATGTTTAAACATGAAGGGTTTCCCTTTAGCATCACTTTCCTGTGTGAAGACAAGTCCACATTTGTAGGCAGGTGGGACTGTGGAAAGGATAATCACACTGACCTCCAACCAGAAAACCAACATGATGAGAATCTGAGTTGTGTTTGGGAGACACTTTGTTTTTTTCTTACCTCTTCAAATTAGTTTGTGTTTTCCAGCATGTCCTTGATTACAGCAGTTGCATGACCTTGATTCCCACGGTCGTTGTTGACACTAGCAGAGTACTTTTGCCTAAAATGACCCTAACCCGCACTAAAGTGCTACCTACAATATCACAATGTAAAATAGTTGGGTTCTGATCCAGCATACTAAGGGTCAGGGTGTTTAGCCATAGTATGTACTGTAGAAGTAATAATGGGATAAAAATCTTAAGAGTATTTGGCGGAATGAAATATTGAAACCGTCAGCTTTTACCTGAAAAGTATTCAGCTTTTTATTAACTTTATGCATTAATTAACAAGGGTCAGCAACTGGAATAGGACGCATTGGCCCAAATAGCTGCTCACTATACCAGAAGTCCCATAAAAGAAAATTGCCCCCTACCCTGTAAGACTTAGCAAGCAGAGTAGCTGATGGATTCCCATATTCTTTTACCTTTACATATTCAAAAACCTTATACTACTCCCAATTTCTTTATATTTTTCTTCCAAGGAGCCAGGCTTTCTTGTAGTTTTATGTTAAATATTGTCTTCAGCAATAGTTTTGAAGGCTTTCTGAAGGTCTTTCACAGATTTTCTTTGGACATTGGTTTTTTTTGTCAGTCATTTTCAGTCCAGTTGTTGTGCCTTTAGGCATTTTGTAGCTTGCACCCTGTTACAAAGACACATAATTCCTATTTCTTAGCTGAACCTATGAAAAAAATGGCAGCCATAGCACACTTTGACAGGCAGTATAAAACACTATTATTATAATTATTATTATTATTATTTTTAACCAACAACATGATTCCAAAGGAGCTTTCAGACAAAAACTTAGAAGATCTCAACACCACTGTGTCACTGTGTCAGTTTTCATAGTCAGTCATAGTTTATCATTGTGTTCACAGTTTTTTCATAGTCTGTCATAGCCTCAGTTTTCATAGTTTGTCTAGTTTTCATGGTTTTTGCTGTTTGCAACAGAAATAAAGGCTCGCCTTTTGTTCACCTGCAACTCGTCTCTTCAGTGTCTGTTTCTGGGTCCGTTCAACAAAACACACCAGCGTACCCTGCCGTGACACACTGTCAGTGTGTCCTTAAAGAACTAAGGAAACTGGAGAACATATACTTTCTACAGCAGATGAAGCGTATCTGAAAGTCATGTCCTTAAGAAAGAGGAAAGAAAATCCAACAAAACCTGAGAACCTGAGAAATGCAGTTGGACCTTCAGCTGACCCACCTATTGTTCACTGAACCCCCATCAAAAATGGTCTCAGTGGAAGGGTGACTGTCAAGAAGGGAAGGGTAACATTTTAGCCAGTGGCTTGGAAGATCTTGTCAAAGTTGATGGAATTTTTAACTAAGAAATACACCATCAGCTTAATTTCAAAATTCATTCAACGGCTTCATTTTTCAGGTGGAGGCTCTGCCAGGGCTGGAGCTGCATTTCAGTCAGTGGTGTTGGAGATCTTGTCAAAATTGATAAATTATGAAGTAAGTAAAGTAAGTAAAACTTTATTTATATAGCACCTTTCAAGATAAAAATCACAAAGTGCTTCACAGAAGCTAAAACCTAAAAATCAAAATCAACCAAAAGCAAGTTTAAAAAGATGAGTTTTTAGCTGCTTTTTAAAAGCGACCACTGAGTCCACAGATCTCAGGCTCAAAGGGAGAGAGTTCCACAATCTGGGGGCCACAGTCCCAAAAGCTTTGTTGCCTTTTGTTTTCAGCCTCGTGTGTTGGACAGCAAGCAAGCCCTGGTCACATGACCTCAGGGACCTGCTGGGAATGTATGGATGTAAAAGTTCACTTATATATGTTGGTGCTTGTCCATGCAGAGCCCTGAAAGTCAAGGTCAAAACCTTAAACTGAATTCTGAATTTAACAGGGAGCCAGTGCAGCTGAATCAGCAGGGGTGTGACATAGGAAAACTTGGAGGACGTGGTCAGAAGCTTTGCAGCGGCGTTCGGAACAACTTGCAGATGCTCCAAAGAGGCTTCACATAAACAAGTAAACAAGGAATTACAATAGTCCAGACGAGATGAAACAAATGCATGAATGACAATTTCTAATTCGGAGCGTGATACAGTGGGACTCAGCTTAGCAATGTTTCTCAAGTGATAAAAACAGGAGCGAACCAAAGATTTTACATGGGCATCCGAAGTCAGAGCTGAGTCAATACTAACACCAAGGCTCCTGATAGACGGTTTTGCAAATGTAGCAAGTGGACCCAAGTTTTCCATAACACTAGGTACAAAATTTTTAGGAGCACAAAGAAGAACTTCAGTCTTCATTTAGCTGAAGAAAGTTTGAACACAGAAAAGTTCCATAAAATTTTGATCCACCACGCAATACCATCTGGAAAACATCTGATTAACGACAGCTTCAATTTTTAGCATGACGATGATCCCAAATCAAAACAAATCATACCTGGGTAGAAAAACACACTATTGGCCTCTCCAGAGCCCGGACCTCAACTTTATTGAAGCAGTGTGGGATCATGTGGACAGGCAGAAGCGTCCAAAGAAGTCTGGAGAACTATTCCTGAAAACTACTTAAAGAAATGATGAGAAAGATGCCTAATAGATTTCAGACTGTGCTGAAGAATAAAGATAATCACACCAAATATTGACTTTCAAGCTTGTTATAATTGTAGAGATTTGGGGGGGTTTTGTGTGTGAATGGGTGGATGACTGGATGTGTAA
Organism: Aulonocara stuartgranti; assembly: GCF_965226115.1. NCBI lineage: Eukaryota > Metazoa > Chordata > Actinopteri > Cichliformes > Cichlidae > Aulonocara > Aulonocara stuartgranti. The sequence goes on from NC_138958.1 coordinate 23,075,071, forward strand.
AGCGCTTTGGGGTCCTTAGGGACTAGTAAACAAATACAGGCCATTTTTTGCCCTATGTACTGTATTTCTATGCATGTTTGCACATGTGTCAGTAAATTTCTGCACCTTATGCCCGATTTCTTATCAAAATAAAAAGAAATGAAGGGTAGCTCAAGAGTTTTGCACCTCACTGTAAATAATCTAAATGAACATGTTGTTTTCCAATATTAGCATTTTGAAAATGAATCATCAAAATCTCTATGGGCGTCATGTGATTCCCCCAAAGACTAAAACCAGGCCCTGTGTGTCAACCGTTGCTTTGTCTTTCTGCCTCGTCCCACCCAAGTGTCTCTACAACCCATATATTTGAACCCAGTGTCACAAAGTGACACGGTGGCGAGAGACCAACTCAGCAACTTGTGGCACCACTCGTCTGGGAAGATAATGAGTTCCCATAGGCCAACAATAGGGCACTGTGTGCATGTGCGTGTATGTGTGTGTGTGTGTGTCTCTCTTTGTTATTAAAGTACAGAAAGACAGCACTAGAAAGAGACGGGGAAATTCTTTAAACTTTAAACTTCAAATCGGCCCAGTTTGGTCAACCCCCAGCAGGATTTAGCTGTAATGAGGACTGGTTCTGCTCTCTCCGTCTGCTGCCCTCTGTCAGTTTCTCTCATTCTTTCTTTCTTTTTGAGTCTCTTCTCTCCGCAGTTGATGGTACAGACAACAGATCACTCCCAGGAGAACTGGCCCTAAAACATTATCCATCATGTTGACAGCTCAAGAGTCTTAAAGTGAAGAAAATATCATGTACTACACATAGATAAACTCCTCCTTCAAGCTCCTCTACACTCGGTTTTTCTTTCCTTTTACTCCACATCTTTTTCACTTTTACTGACAGCACATGCACTGAGGAACCCACAGGTATTTTGTTGCTGAAGGACTGCAAGTTCGATACCTGATGATCAAATGACACTTTAAATCCATATGTGACAGGTGCTTGAGTATTAGCACTTTAGCCAGTACTTGAGAAAGAATACTGTGATACAAGGCAACAGGAAATTGCTGGCAGTATTTCATCCTGGCTGTATATGTCCTTGTAAAAATACAACTGTGCACATTTAACTGTGGGCAAGAGGGAGAGGGACAGACATATATAAAGAGATATATAATGAAGACATTAAAGAAAAAGGACACGGGGGAGTGTGACGGGAAAGCTAAATTTATAGCTAATCTAGCTTTAATTTGTAATTTAATGAAAGACATGAAGAGAAAAACCTTATTCAAAGTTTTTCAATCATGTAAATAACAGTCTTTTTCACTGAATATGTCAGAGTAAGGAATGATAGATGTTTATTTAATATAAGAAATAACAGTAACAGACGAGATCACAGGCTTAATTTCACAAGTCTGACAAAAGAGCCAGGCTGATGAGGAGGTTAAGGGGTCATGGTTAGCTAACATATATATTTAACCCCAGCAGATTTACGTCTTTATAGACAGCAAAGAGAGGTGAACAGAATTAGAACATAATGCTTTATGCTCCCAGTTTTTATAAATGTGTCCTATTCTACATACCTGTGTGTAACAGAAAAATCAGGCAAAAAGTGAATAAATAATAAAGAAATATCTGATTTATTTTTCCATCAAGGACATCCTCTTGTGGAATATTTTTTTTATTTCTATGGACCAAGACTGAGAACTATTTGACTGCATGCCACATACACAGATACTGTACATCAAACAATCATTTCACTTTGTATAGTGAGTACACATCACACTGCAACTCCTTCTTCATCGTGTCTTTCTTAGGAAAAGCACTTCTGTATACACTGTACCTATTAGCATACTTGCTAAATTTGACTGTGTTTACATGCAGTATACTGCATTTAGCAAACATTTATATTTCATTAAGCCTCTAATCACAAATCTAAAAATTGGTTGTTAGTCACTCCCCTTTGTGGCGGTAATAACAAGCACCGAGCATATAACACACACACTCAGTGTTTTTACCGTTATTGGTATGGCAATCAAGTACTTATAATATGCTACATGTAGCTGCTCTAATAAGTATGAATGGACCCATTCACTATGAGGCACATCGGCTATACAAGATTGGATGGTTCAGCAAAGCCCTTTGTTATATATGTTTTTAATGCTTTTTCTTGAATATTTCAGCTTAAAAATACAGTCATGTGAAAACTAAGTACAACCTTGCTGCTTACATAGGAATTAAGAGGCAGGCCGTAAGTAGCAGCCTGTCTGTGCTAATTAAATGCACTTCTTTCTAGGAGGGGGCATCCCAGCAAATTCACCCAAAGGTGAAGCAGTGCAAGGCTCAGAGAATTGACAAAAAAAACCAAACTTGCAGTTATTGGACTATTTAGAGACATATCCAAACTTGTTTTCATATGACTGTGATATGATCTGCCCGATAAACGAAAAGACTTAGTTAAAGTATAGGGAAATGTCAGGGTTTGTAGCAGGATGCAATACCTAAATGTAGTCACAAACATTCTAGATAACTAAAAATAAACCTCTTTGTTGGGCCAAATGGCCATGTCCATAAAGAAGAACGCAATCTTAAACGTAATCAGGAAATCTAAATACACACAGGTGAAATCACAACAGAGGGGACATAGGACTGTATATACTCTAAGGCAGCGGTCCCCAACCCCCGGGCCTCGGACCGGTACCGGTCCGTGAGTCCTTTGGTACCGGGCCGCGAGAGTTGAGGCTCAGGTGTGAAATGTATGGTTTTCAGGGTTTTTATTGGTTTTCAGCGTTATTTTGTTATCGTTTTTATCATTAACTTGGTTTTCCTGGGTCTTTTCACGTGTGTTATGAATAAATTTTCTTTTTTTCGGTACCGGTACTAGGTTTATTTTGTTGTATTTATCCGCGACACCTTAAAGGCCGGTCCGTGAAAATATTGTCGGGCATAAACCGGTCCGTGGCGCAAAAAAGGTTGGGGGCCGCTGCTCTAAGGGTAATCAGGGAGTGGGAAGAGCCGGATACAGGAAGAGTGAGAAGAAAACACAGGTGAATAACATAACACATAACTGATTAACAAAATAAAACAGGAAATATCTAACTGACATACTGAAAACAGAGAGCTTTACACAGGAGGCGAGAACAATACTCACAGAAACAGAGTATAGCTAAGACTAAAACACTTAAGGGGAGGGCACAGAAAACTAAGAAATATGATAAAACTGTGAGGATAAAACTAAAAGAAATCAAACACTGAGGAACGATTAAATTACTGCAAATACAAACTGGTATTATAAAGGTACAAAGTACATTAAAGTCAAAAGATGATCACTGAACCGATTATATAAAACTAAAAGAAGTCAGAGACCAAAACTCAAAAGCCTGAGTCCAGAACCATGACCACGACAGGAAAAGATTACAGACTATAACTTCATCTCTGTGATGGGATGTCTGCTGAACTTCTGACAAGCTATGGACCAATTCACCACACCAACCTCCAAAGTCTTACTTTTAAACTTGCTATATAAAGGGCAGTCTATTGTGTGCATTGGTGCTGCACTTCGACACTGAATATAAATAATGAGGTGCAGAATTGTCCAATATGGGCACAATTTCTAGGAGGTGGTGGGCTGCAGAACCTGCTTAGAATTCATATGAAACTGGGACACAGCCCTAGTTTTTAGTGACTGTTCTCCTTGGGTTGAAGAATTTCTATGACCTCCAGCCTCTCCAAACTCATTGTATAATTAAATGTATGGCAGACATCCTGAAAAAAAGTTTTTATAGCGCTCAAGATGTGGTTTGAAATATTTGAAAGGTTTGACTACAACAGGTTATCTTGCGAGAAAGGTATTCTGACTGCATTCAGTTATGACTTTTCCAAGGTCTGGGCAGTGTGAATGTAGGTAAAGAGTAGGCAAAAAGAGAGATGGAGAGGGGACAAATGTGTTGAGGTGTGTGACGACTCTGTAAGGAATGATAAAGAGACAGAAGGAGAGACTGCTGGTTTTACTGCGCCAAGGCCGACATGCTTGGATTTATGGCGTGTGAGCATGTCTGTGTCCTAACTCTTAAGTGTCCGAACTTGCTGACCTTGTGAAACTCCTAAAAACTGTTTGAATTCATTCAGTGCAATGACACTGTCCGCTTCCAGTGGGTTTATTAAGTGAGGAGCAATACAAAGACACTTTAAGAGGGACTTAAAAGACAGATCCGCCCTCAGATACTCTCATATAGCAATAAATCTTTGTCTGATCTTCAAGGCATGCAGCCTCATTCTTTGATGTGTCGAATTTTTTTCCCCCAGCAAATAATTTCTTACTGGGTGCTGAACATTCAGACAATGACAAAATCGTGACATTTTTGACAAATTATATTTTAGACTTTAAAGGGTTTTCAACATCAAAACATTGTGTTTTTTTCAGCAGAGCAAGAAAAATACAATACCGAGGATTAAATTAACCTGCAAATGCAAGGTAGGTTTCCATTATTGAATAGTTTTAGGCCAGTTTCTTTTTATTTATTATTTTTTTACATATTCAACGTTATGCAATATTAATACCTGAAGCAACTAAATTTCTGCACTGATTTTGATTGGTATTACTTTTTATTCTCTTTCATTGTCCTGGTCTGAAAATAAGCTGACGTTATGTGAATGTGTTGCCTTTCTGCACTAATGCACCTTCTCTTTCCAAAGTTATGATTCTCATTTTGGTTCTTATGGTGCACATTCACAAGGATGCAAGTCCCTGCACATTCTACAGATTTGTAAGGAGAAATTCGTTGACCAAAATAAGGAACTCTACTAACTGTTGGAAACATCCTGAGGCATTTACAGGAGAACATTTGGTTCAAATGTTTGGTGCTATTATGCTCTCACTAACAACATATTTTTGACCATATTAAACCAGATGTCGCTCACCACCTGCCCCATTCTGCTACATTTGGCTCCCCGTGACATCTTCCTCTTTCCCAAAATATGCTGGTGGATTTGACTCAGCAAGGGTGCAAGTGCAGGTGGTCAAAACAGGACTTGGAATGCTTTCAGATTTGCAGCCTTCAAGCAGAGCATGGGCACATTGTACAGGGAGTGCAGAATTATTAGGCAAATGAGTATTTTGTCCACATCATCCTCTTCATGCATGTTGTCTTACTCCAAGCTGTATAAGCTCGAAAGCCTACTACCAATTAAGCATATTAGGTGATGTGCATCTCTGTAATGAGAAGGGGTGTGGTCTAATGACATCAACACCCTATATCTGGTGTGCATAATTATTAGGCAACGTCCTTTCCTTTGGCAAAATGGGTCAAAAGAAGGACTTGACAGGCTCAGAAAAGTCAAAAATAGTGAGATATCTTGCAGAGGGATGCAGCAGTCTCAAAATTGCAAAGCTTCTGAAGCGTGATCATCGAACAATCAAGCGTTTCATTCAAAATAGTCAACAGGGTCGCAAGAAGCGTGTGGAAAAACCAAGGCGCAAAATAACTGCCCATGAACTGAGAAAAGTCAAGCGTGCAGCTGCCAAGATGCCACTTGCCACCAGTTTGGCCATATTTCAGAGCTGCAACATCACTGGAGTGCCCAAAAGCACAAGGTGTGCAATACTCAGAGACATGGCCAAGGTAAGAAAGGCTGAAAGACGACCACCACTGAACAAGACACACAAGAAGAAACGTCAAGACTGGGCCAAGAAATATCTCAAGACTGGTTTTTCTAAGGTTTTATGGACTGATGTAATGAGAGTGAGTCTTGATGGGCCAGATGGATGGGCCCGTGGCTGGATTGGTAAAGGGCAGAGAGCTCCAGTCCGACTCAGACGCCAGCAAGGTGGAGGTGGAGTACTGGTTTGGGCTGCTCAAAAAAGCCAGTTAAACTGGGATATTGATCTGGTCAGTTAAGTAGCAAAGGGACTGTTAATCAGTTTCAGGTGCTCTGGTGTTTGTGAAGTTAACAATTGGTGCATTAGAGGGGCAACAATGAGACAGCCCTCAAAACAGGAATAGTTTTACATGTGGAGGTCACAGATATTTTTCCCTTTCCATCCTTCCTGACAGTTTTTTCACTAGTTTTGCATTTGGCTACGGTCAGAGTCACTGCTGGTAGCATGAGGCAATACCCGGACCCCACAGGAATTGCACTGGTAGTCCTTCAGGATGGCACATCATTACATAACATCGCCAGAAGGTTTGCTGTGTCTCCCAGTACAGTCTTAAGAGCATGGAGGAGATAGTATCTGAGAGTATCTGATCTTTTGCGCACGTCGAAACACGGTGATCACTGCCAAAACTACAAAATGACCTCCAGCAGACCAGTGGTTTGAATGTCTCTGACCCAACATTTATGAACAGACTTCATGAGGACCCAACATCCACCAGTGTGCCCTGTGCTCACTCCAGATTGACATTTTTCCCACTGAGATTTGTTGTGTTTTTAAATTGTTCCATTTTTTTTTTTGAGCGGTGTAGGATCAATAAAGGTGTAGCTTAAGTTATAAAAACTATATCTAAACCATAAAGCATCTCGCAGTTCACAGAGATCTTGACATTTTTATATTATGTCACATCAGGTTCAACATAATAGAGGGCTGAGCTATCCCTAGGGCAGGGATAGCTCAGTAGGTTGAGTGGTGGCCCCATGATCGGAAGGTCGGGGGTTCGATTCCCCTTAACAGCTACCCTGAGGTACCCCTGAGCAAGGTACCGTCCCTAAACACTGCTCCCCGGGCGCCCAATGGCTGCCCACTGCTTCACTGAGTGAATGGGTTAAATGCAGAGAGGAATTTCCCCACGGAGATCAATAAAGTACACTTTCTTTCTTCTAGATGGGTTCAACCCCTCCCCCACCCCCAACCATGAATTTGATTAACAGTTAAGAAAATGGATGGAGTGGATAAAGGATGGCTTGCAATAACTCATACATTGTGTTCGGGATGTTTCCGAGCGAGACAGCTGAGCATTGTGCAACATGAATGCAGTTTGTGCTGATCTACAAAGACATCAAGGGTGCGATGACAAGATGAGTTGCTTTTATAGCAACAAATGTAGGGATAGTGTAACATTCTGTCAAGAAATATATAGCAGAATAAGGAACTGTATACATGAACTGACATTACAGAAGCTTGAACTTGGTGAAATGATAAGCTTACAGCGAAGTCAGCGAGGGGGAGGTGAGTACTCTTTTCACAGGAGAGGGAAGGAGGTAAAAAAAAAGAAAGGGAAAAGACAGAAGCTAACAGTCAGAATTTGACAGCAGAGCAGCAACCTTGAAACCTTAGGTGGGCGAAAGAGGAGCCTGAGGGGGCTTTATGTTAGCGAGCAAGAGAGGGAGGGAGATCATAGGCCTATTGCTGCACAACGACAAGAGCCTCCACCTGGGGACAAGGACACATGTGACTTCAATTCTCTTCTGCTTTCTGTTTAGTGAAGGGACGGCGCCAGCGTGTCGTCACCCCCGCTGTGCACAGAACACAGTCGAACGTGGATTTTGAGGTTCATTACTGAACATCCTCATCTCGGGGTATCACACAGCTGTGCATGACACATCAGTCTTGTTTCATAAAATGTGGTGTGAGCGTGATGTTCTCCTGCACCGAGGAACTTTGTGAAGTTTTGTGCCATTTATTTCAAATGTACTATACTCAGTGCTACTTCGTACTTTTGATTATTCTTTTTTGTTTGTATGCCAGTTTGAGAGATTCTTTGGGGATTCTACAGCATATAAGCTTCTTATTTGTCATATCTAAAGGGGTTAATCTATCACAGTGAACATTTGTTATTGCTCTCAGTAATGTTTCACATACTTGGCTCAACTCCACTTAGTTTTTATTGTTTTCCATTAGGTGGTTGTTCCTAGTATCTGGTTCTATTGTAGTATGTCCTCTGCCGCGGCTCCAATTGATATGAGTCAACCAGAAAACATGACATCAAGGGGTTGCATGCCTCTCAATAAATCATGAGGGTGACTCTTGCCATTTTTGAATGAGGGAATGAAGGAACTGGCTGCACAAAACCAGCACTGTGGTTCCAGAAACTGACAAAATCCATAGACTGAGCTGCGAGTATACCATCGCCAAGTTGTTGTGTTGATTGCATGCATCAGATTGCATACAAATGATGTCACTGGGTTTTAGGCCTCATGCACATTGAGTTCACAATGTAATGTAAAACAACTGAAAGCAAGTAGAGCCGAGGTGAGGTGAGTCAAAGTAGATACCAGTGGAAAAGAGGCATATATGTTGTATATAAAAGGTGGATGCAGCCCCGCTGTGACAACACTCGCTGGCTTTTGGACAAAAGATTTCAATAGGGACCACCTGCCGTTTTAAGGGCTCCGGTTCCAGAAGTGAATTTCCCATTTATTCTCTCCACTGGTGTTTCAAAAGCCTTAAACCAGCTACGAGGTGACTCATGAGCGTAAACAGATTTGATTTGGCTCACAAAAATAAGAAAAACTAAAAAGAAAAAGGTTTGACTGTTTACATAATTACTTTTTAATGATGAAGGAGCTGTTCATCCCATAATGCACTGCACATCCCAGATTTCACAGTAAATGACTTCTGACCTTCTCAAATTGAATCCATTTTATTACCATGCTTTATTACCATGCTATAATGATACTTTTATAACTCCTGCTGTGTATCTGTTGCCTAGTGATTGATATGCCGGGGGATTCCCATGATGCATTGAGTTTTTCCTTTCCAGTCACCTTTCTCACTCACTATGTGTTAATAGACCTCTCTGCATTGAATCATATCTGTTATTAACCTCTGTCTCTCTTCCACAGCATGTCTTTATCCTGTCTTCCTTCTCTCACCCCAACCGGTCGCAGCAGATGGCCGCCCCTCCCTGAGCCTGGTTCTGCCGGAGGTTTCTTCCTGTTAAAAGGGAGTTTTTCCTTCCCACTGTCGCCAAAGTGCTTGCTCATAGGGGGTCATATGATTGTTGGGTTTTTCTCTGTATCTATGAAGCGCCTTGAGGCGACTTTTGTTGTGATTTGGCGCTATAGAAATAAAATTGAATTGAATTGAATTGAATTGAATATGGTACAGTGCTTCATTCCTGTCTACAATCAGCACTCTCATGGTTTCATGTGAAATTCAATGTCTTGGTGAACATATTTGTTAGGGGTGTAACAATTTTGAAACCAAGACTGAAACTACACTAAAAGCATCTGCAGTAGCCTACTGTATCTCAATAACCTCTTTCTGCATAGCTATAGATAAATTCAATTCCACAGTGTCTCTTTTGCCCTGTCTGGTTTCCATCACCTCTAATGGTTCGTGGCAGATGGCTGCCCCACCCTGAGTCTGGTTCTGCTAGAGGTTTCTTCCTGTTAACAAGGAGTTTTTCCTTCTCACTGTCACCAAGTGCTTGCTCATAGGTAGTTGTCTGCTTGTTGAGGTTTTCTCTCTGTTATTGTAGGGTCTTTACCTTACAATATCAAGTGCCTTGAGTCGACTGTTATTGTGAGTTGTTTCTATTTTATAAAGTTGAATTTGATTGAAGTAAATAACAGCATGCTAGTCTGTTGACAGTAATGATGTTTAGAGGTAATTCAGACAAACGAAATTCATCTAAACAAAAAACAAGCTAATGAACCAAAACCATAATAATAAAAAACAGAAGTAAAACTGAACTATGGCTTTGAGGAAGTTATTAGCCAAAACTTGGAAGCTGTAGACTTTTTGGGACATCACACAGAGATAGCCTTTTTTGTAATTCGTGTTAAGGAAGAGACAAAATACTAGAATTTCACTGCTCAGAACTAGAGCAAATATCTTTAGTTGGCTATTTCATTTGTCCTTAAAATTGTTTTAAGATGAAACACAAACATAAACATGGCTAGAAGGTCCAGTTTAGGACCCTCAGCTAGCTGCTACAACTTTTGTTGACATCAAATGATCAACGCGAACATGGAGCCAGTATTACAAACTTTAAATCTTAATATGATTCAAGTTTTTTTCTCCCCTGTTTTTAATTCATTCCTTATACAGATGCTGTAGATGAGCCAAAAAGACACAAACTATTTTGTACCAGTTCATGAAAATGTTTTTTATGCTCTAAAGTTGGTTATTTTAGCATGGGAGTCTCAAGGAGTTGACTCATTTTTGGAGCTAGCTTAAAGTACTTCAAGTATTTTAATTTGGGGGGCTTCCAAATTGCTTAAAAATTTACAGGCATGGGAGTTACCACTTGAAAGGATGAAGTGCCCATTAACAAGTGTCTATCCTTCTGATACGGTCACCACACAGTCCTGATCAATGATTTGACTGGCAAGAACCTTGAAATGCAGTTAAAACTACAGAAAGACAGTTTGTTGAATCTTTACCACGTATTGCTTTCAAAAGGTCCCAATTTTCATCATTCATGAAAGTTTTTAGCATCAAAAGCAAAATCTATTCACCTCCATTCTTCTTGTGATTTACTGGGGGAGGAAGTTTTGCTGATTATACCTGTTGGTAATTTGCTTCAGAAGCTTACATTTCAATCTTTTGCAGTCTCCAAGTGTAATTTTGTGTAATTTATTTCACACGACCTTGGCCTGCACAGTCACATACTCGCATACTCACATCGTTTCTTTCCCTTTAGGACAGCACTCGGCGGATAAAAGGTGCAGCCCCCGCGCCCCTCCACCCTCCACCCGCTCCAACATCCCTTAACCCTTCTACTCTCTCCTCTCTCTCTCAGTTGTCAAACATCAAAAAGAAGGGTGCAGTTTCCAAAAAGTCTCACCGAGGGCTCAGAGCGAAGGGGTTGGGTTTGGGATGTTTTTCAGGATGGGGGGGGGGGTAGAAAAAGGGAACATGGCTGATTTTCTTGCTCTGAGCCCTGGTGCCTTATTCATGCCCCGCACGTGCCCCTTGTGTGCAGGGCGAGGACAGGGTTCCAATGATTAGTGCGAGAATGTTCTAAAGAAAGAGGTGCCAAGCCGCTGCCTCTAGCAAAAGTTACACAGAAGGAGAGAAGTGTGTGAATGCGAGTGTCAGTAAAAGGGAGAGAGAGGGGGGGTGAGAGACAGAGAGATTGTGTGCTGTTGCAATGATTAAGTCATTTCTTATACTCGCCTTTGAGTGTCTTGTCTTTGATGCTGCAAAAAAAGAGAAAAAAGCCCCTCCCACACAGACATCATTAAGGACCAGAGGGATTGTCTCTCAAGTTGGATGAGGAGGATGAGGAGGGGTGGTGGTGGCGAGCATGTTGATGAACTGGGGGTGTGTGTGGAAGTGTGGTGGCGGGGGAGGGTGGGGGTATCAAACAATCCATCCACACGAGACACAACATAGCAGATTTGTATCACGCTTTGTTGTCGTTCTTCTGTTGCGCATTTGGTTTGCTAACAGCTCTGCTGCATTATTGAAAACTAATTAAACAATGTGGCGTCATCGTCTCCTTTTTACATAAAGTTCTAGGCCTCTGTCTGATATGCTCCTCATTATCAGAGCTGAGGCAGCAGCCGTGACAGCGGCACTCAAATTGCTGTGCTTTAGTCACAAAGTTGGGCATTTGAAGGAAGTATTACCAACAGCAAAACTTCTAAAAAGTAGTAAAATGTCATTTTGTTAAGAATTGAACATTTATTTCGCTGATTTCCTTCCCTCTTCACCACCTTCTCAGTCTCATGTGTTTCCTTTTTCTGCTTTTTGCAACATCCTCTGTCGTCCTGCCAGTGGAAGTAACTCAGAACGCCATGTTGAAGGATGTCTCAGTTCCTCATAAAAAGGCATCTGGCGGAGAGAGTTGAACAACTGGAATATACAAACTATGGAGTGACCGTACAAACAACTTGTCCGCATTTGTATAGGCCATTAAAAAAAGCTGTGATATCCTGCCATACTGTACTACAGCGAGAATTTAATTAAAAGTAGCGCCAAAATATACAAGTTGTCACTTTGAAGATAAACCGATGTTGCCTCAGTTCTTCTATCTTCATCAGCAAACATCTCCAAAGGGTGGGTCTGAGAGACGAGGAAAGAAATAAAGGATAGAGAAGCTGACAGATGAGAAGAAGGATGTCTCCTTCTGTTTCTCATGTGTCTCTGTTGTAGCCACTTCTGTTGTTTTTTCCCTGAACTTTTGATTATCAGCACTGTTGATGTTTTTATTTTCTGTCTACATTATTTCACCACTTTATATTTTCTCGGTTACACTTTTGGTTGGCTAAACCTCCTCTGCAGTACATATTATTGCTCGCTTTAAAATTTTATTAAAAACTGATTTTGTTTTTTCCTTCTTTCTTTAAAAATGCACCAAAATTAGAAGCAAAATCTACATGATGGCCATAACTAAGTTTTTCACTGACATATTTATCTTTATATACTTTGTGGGAGTAATTATTTTACTATTATGAGGAACTAAAGACACCCCATGATTCAATAATTTGTAGAACCACCTTAAGTAATAAGCTGAAGTAATCGTTTTCTGTTTGATTTTAACAGTCTCGTGTATGGTGCTGGCCTAGTTTTCATTACAGCTCAATTTATTGTTTGATTTACTGAAGTTTGTGGCATCACATTTGACTCTAGTTTAATTTGGTATACAGGAGTTCATGGTTGATTGCAAGGTGCCCAGATCCTGTAGCTGTAAACAAGACCAAATCCTGACCCTTCTACCACCGTTCTGTCAGTTGGTATGAGGTGTTTGTGTTGATAGGCTGCGTTTGGTTTTGTGCATTATGTCCAAACATCTCCATTTAGTCTCGTTTGGCTTGACCAAACAAGCCATACTTGTTTGGTCTTTTTTTAATCGTACTATCATGATCTTAAACATCTAACATGCTAACTGAGGCCTAGAGAGTCTGAGATGTAGCTCTTGGGTCTTTTACAGTTTCTCTGAGCACTGCACGGTCTGACCTTGGGGTGAATATGCTGGGACATCCACTCCTGGGAAGATTGGCAGCAATCTTGGCAACTGTTTTCTACTTGTGAATAACCTTTCTCAGTGGAGAATGATGAAGTTCAGATTGTTTGGAAATGCCCTTATAACCCTTCTGAGACTGAAGAACAACAACAATTTCTTCTCTGAGATCATTGCTGATGTCTCTCCTCCTTGATATTGTGCTAACACACACCTGAATGCTTCAGACCAGCAGACTTAAAAAACCTCAGCTTTTATAGAGGTGCTCACACTTTCTGATGATCAATCAGTCAAGTATTTGATGAGAAGCACCTGGCTGCTACTTACTCTTTATATGGAAAACTCTAGAATTTAAGTGTACATTTTTCACCATGACTGTGTACATGATTATCTTTTTACAGTTGGGGGGAAAAAAGTTCAAAAAGCGTTAAGGTGATGCAGTGACACAGTAAATGTCCTTAAAAGTGGTATGCCGTCTCCCAAGAGTTGGTTTAAAGATACTAAAGCAAGAATACTAGTGGCACATTTAATATTCATAGAAAATGTGTTTCCATTTCTGTGCACAAAGCAGTAGATTAAATTTTGTGTTTATTTCACAAAGTGCCACGAGACTGTGTCGTAATATTTGCAGTAGTGGCTGCAGTTATTTTTTCCTTGCTCTCATTGAGCAGATACTGATCTGTTAGCCGTGTGCCACCACTGTAACTGATTGTGTTTACTTGTCCCCGACTCAGTGCACCTATTAAACTACAAAATCTACATTAAGTGGTCGGGGCATTTGACACAAAGAGCCTCACACTTGATCATGTCTGATAACAGTAGATGGTGCTTTTGATTAATGTGTCAGTCAGGGAGGCCATGAATAACATTAGCGAGAGCAGGTCGCTATAAAGTTCTCTATGAGCTGTGGTGGTTGCTGAAACAGTGTGACTCTTATAATGTAAAATGAAAACCCTAATTTTATATAATTATTGTTGAGTTTGTGAGTAAAATACACAACAATGAGACTATAACAATAGATTATCCTGTATACCAGCCACTAAACAGCACTTGAGATGCTAACACCAGTCAGACAATCGCACTAGATCCAAATGGCAGGAATCTCCGTGCGACATTTGCAGCTTCCATAAAACATCGGACTATGTGATGCAGAGACAGAGAACGTAACCAGTTTGTTTGCCTCCATTTACAGGCGGCAAGATGAAAAGAGCGCTGTTTAAGTCTGATGTTGTTGGTTCTCTGTGCTGTCAAAATGAAAGACTTCTAGACTGACAGACACAAAAGGGCTTTTTGAGATTTGTTGCAACTGCAGGAAGCTGCCTCTCCCTCCAAATTTGCCACTTGACAGTGATGGAGTGCCTGTCTAATACAATGATGTGTTAGTCCGCACATGTGCAAGCAGAAGCGCACTCGCAAACACAACCGAGAGTGCGTTCAAAGGCCCGAAGGCTGTCTGACAACATCATTAGTGTGTCTCTGTCTGTGTGTATTACGTCTCCTTTCGTCTCTCTCTTACCTCGTTCACCCTCTCCCCCACTTCCTTTCTGTCTGTCTCTCTCGACGGGAATCGTGGGGAAACAGGTGGAAAACTATTCAGAGAGAACAGACATCGTACGTTCCCTCTGTTATGTCTCAGAAGCAGATCAATGGGCCTGGGTGCGGAGATACGCACAGCTACTCGGTGACAATGGGGAAAGTGTAGATTATTGCCTCTGTGGAAATGAAGTGAATCTCACTCTTGGTCGAAGTTGTACGGTTTCTCCCAGTGGAGCTCACACCCAGTGTTTGTCAAGCAACTGTGATTTATTCTCATTTAGACTCATTATTGCAACTTAACATATTACTAATTCCCAGTCGTGGATGATGGGGATGCCTCTGCATTTGCTAAGGAGTGTATGGAAATACACTCCTTAGCAAATGCAGAGGCAGCTCAATGTAGAGATTAGCTCAATTATTCCAATACCTGAAGCATACCTGAAAGTTTAGTTTAGTCATTTCTACTAAGTTCAAGATGACTGCCAAAATAAATGCACCAATAATTCAAAATGATAAGTTATGACAAAAAAAAAGTAGATACATAATGGTGAAGCAGCTAGAGACCGAAGCTGGCCAGTATCGAATGTTCTCAGTGTGCGACACAGACAAATATTCGTGCTCATTCTCATGGCCTCATTAGCGTGGAGGCTCTTTAAAAAAAATGCTAACAAAGGCCAAGTGGCTAAAAATTTCCAGACCTCAGAGCTGGTCATGAGGCAGCGGCTTCAGTGTGATCAAAGCAGTTAGGAGGAAAATTATGGAAATGAGTGAAAGTGAAAAGTTGGTCGATGTCCTGTTATCTGGTGAAGTTATAACAATATTGGAAACGTGCAAATAATAATGCCAGATTTCACATAAATCTGTTAAAAAATTGATTAAAACTCTTTATTTTTTAGGCACATTAAAAAAACAACAAAATTTTTAGACCCAAATTTGAGATGGCACACAGGCCTGGAGTTGTCGTCTTAATATAAAAATAACAATGTGCTTTTTTTCTTTTTTTTAAACTATTTTTCTCCCCTTTTTTGCAAAACAGCAAATTTGAATATTCATGGATAAGAACAATAATAATTTTCTTGCATACTGATTAGGTAATCATTACTGAAACATCAAAATTATTTTTTGTAATTGCCAATACTGTTAATTTAGAGCAGCTGTGGCATAAACCTTACAGAGGTTGGTGGTCTAGTACCTTTGTTTAAATCTGTCACACCTGCCCTTGTCTGGTAAGTTAAAATATGCCAGGTGAACATTGATGTACAACAACTCAAGTGAATTATTTGTTACTCTTTAAAGAACAGAAAACTTTGCTTTTGCCAGCTTTGGAAAAAAGTAAAGTTTAATCATTTCTTTTGTTATAAAAAGATTATTTTGCATTAAAGAAAAGTTTTACCGTAATAGCTTACTATTTGTGATCGTTGCTAACTGCAGTACTATTAGTTAGATCATGACTCAAATGTAATCATTGCCAAAGAAAATAGATTTAAAGACCAAATAAAGAAGCGAGATAAGTAAAATAAAAAATATTAATGATCTGGCTAATAGTGTGGATAAACAGCTTATATTGTTACAAAACACTGCAAGCTAAAAGGTTCAGTTTTATTCGTTAAACATTGAAAGGATAGATTTGAGTCTGCGGTGGTACATCAGAAAAAAGATCTGAATCCACTGCTATATCACGTAGACAGCTTGAGCGCCCTGACTGGATGCGCACACCTCAGCTCACGTGTCACACACCTCTAAACCTCTTCTGGATGCATTTACTTGCAGAAACGAACAGAAAACACAATTTCACATGCTGCAAATCAAAAAGGAGATTTTTCTGAAGATGATTACAAGCGTTTCATTTGCTGATGAGCACTCCTTCTGGAAGACAACTCATCTTGGCTGAATATTGGCCTCATGAGAAATGAAATTAGGAAATGATGGTGGTTAAAATCTGCAAATCAACTCTCAGTTTTAAGCCACAAGACAGTTTTGCATTTGATCACTATAATATGCAGTTTGTTGTATTGCTTGCATTTTTCCAAAATAGGTTTGACAAGAACTGAGAAAAACAACAAAGAGTACCCAAAAAGAAGAAAGGGGAGGAAAGATAAGGAGGTAAAATTGTGCTCTTCACTGCTGGGCTTTGTGCCCCCTTCTCTCTACATGAGAGGGGGTCCTCTGATGAGGTGTTGATTGCCTGTGGGCACAAGTGGTTTCTCCAAACACTCTAAAAGTGGCCTATCCCCTGATTAGATTTAAGTGTTATAACGGCAAATAGGCCTAGACACTTGAACATACATTACGGCATTGAACAGAGCTTGGGGCGAAAGCTTTCATTAAAACGGTGTCTTACAAAAGACCCGAATGGATTAAAGGTGGTTTGGAGAACAGTACATGTACAGGCATTTAAATCCAAAGCGGGCAGCTGTTTTATTTCAGCGATGTGTTAGAGCACGGCAGATTGTTAGAATGCTTGAAGAACAGAGATGGCTCATTGCTATGCAAGGTCCTCATTCCCAGGTTGTCTACTGCTGTTCTGTCAAAGCTGCTGCATTTCACAGGCTCAAGTTGTGCATTGCTGTAACACTGTGATGCACTACAGCAGGTTAAAGTAAAAGTGATGTAGATTTGTGATTAGAAATGCACATATCTTCATCATGTGCATGGATGTCATGGTAAAACTGGGCTTTCTTCGAAATGTCTTTTTTCAGGTTCAAATGACAGCATATGTATTTAAAAACCCAAAACTTTGAATTTATTTTGAGTTTATTTTGGATTAACAGGGTCAAAGGGTCTCACAAATCTTTTGTGATGCCGAAGGTTCTGCAATGTCTTTAAACCTGACAAGGGCCTTTAACGCTTTGTTCGTGAGCATGACTACAGCTGGTAGTTTCTCTTTGGAGTAGCATAAAAAGGATTTGTTTGACAGCACTGACTGGATTTGGACAGTTCTCAGAACAATGGGAAAGTCCAAGGAACTCAGTGAAGATCTAAGGATAATTGTATATTTACACAAGTTGGGAAGGTCTCTGAACCATTTCTGAGAAACTGCAGATTCCAAGATCATCGGTTCAAATAACCATACCTAAGTAAAAGGCTGTTTTGTTGCCAGTGGTACATATGTGGTACATTGCATATAGTGGATGGAATAATAAGGCAGAACTACCTCCAAATTCTTCAACTTCACCTCAGATCAGCAGCTAACTTGGAAAAAGTTGCTTGAATAGGACAATGATCCCAAACCCCAACCTGAAGTCTAATGAAAATTTGTGGACTACGCTTAAACCAACCAATTTAAATAAACTATACAAATTCTACCAAGAATAGTGGTCAAATATCCAAATATCCTAAATTATGCCAGAAGTTTGTTGATGATTACCAAAAGCACTGGGTCGAGGTTCAGTCATGTATATATTTGAACCTGTACGTATAATTTTGACCCTGTGTGGGTTGGAGAAAATCCAAATTAAATTCAAACCTCACCAAAGTCTTATTTTTTAAAGTCATTAAAGATATGTTGTGTAGTCATTCCACACTGGAAGAAGAACAGTTTAAAGAAATCAATAAAAGCCCAAAATTATCATGACATTCATTTCCGTAATTAGTGCAAGTAAACTTCTGACCACAACTTTACACTTAACTATTTCCTCAACACGTATGAATACTTGTAAATGGCATATTGGTATAAAATTATAGGATTCTCACTCCTTAAACCTTAAATGATATTTCTCAGTGTCCAAAATTATCATGGCATCCATCAATGTACCAGCGCGAAACACAACTTTGCTAGTGGCATCTGGCAGAATGACATGATGCACTGGGGTAATAACACATTGGACGCCCACAGCAACAAGTAAGCAACCAAAAAGGCAGATATAAAATGTTAACACCGGGGGCATTGTTAGGACCGAAATAATGCAATAGATTTCATTTATGGCTTTAATTTCAGAGAAATAAAGTCTGTCAGTGTGAAGAATGCAAACTCTCCCTTACTTTCCAAGGTTAACTACATGGTTCTATGTACAGTGGGTCTGAGAAACTCAGCTTGAAGTTTTACAGATGAAATGTAGGACAATAGATACCCAGCAAACACTTCTAAGACAGTGATATTAATTCTTCAAAAAGCAGTCGTACTACAAGGCAAAAAAAACCTCCAACACTTGTATTTTTGCAACAATACCTGCAATTGCAAGGGTCCTTGTTTTGTTTTTATTTTTTCAGTTCACTGATGTATGACAGCACTGATTTATGCACAGCTCTCTAAAGGTCCCACAGGCTTTTTAATCAGGTTGAGGTCCGCACTTTAACTGGGACATTGCAAGACTTTGGTTATTTACTCTTTCAGCCATTCAGTTGTGGATTTCTTGCTTTGCTTGGGGCCATTATCAGACCTGTCAGACAGATGGCCTCATATTAGACTCTTCGGTATACAGAGGACTTCACGAGCAGCTCGGTGACTACAAGGTGCCCAGGTTCTGTAGCTGTAAAACAAACTCAAATCATCACCCTCTACCACCACACTGACAACTGGTATGAGATGCTTCTCTCTGCATTTAACCCATTTATGCAGTGAAGCAGTGGGCAGCCATGAATCAGTGGATTCAAACCCCCGACCTTCTGATCACGGGGTGACCACGCTATCTACTGAGCTATCCCTGCCCCTCATTGCATTGCAATGGACCGAGGCTACTCAGGGTTCCCATGATGAACTGATTGTTTCTTTTCCACCCACTATGTGTTTATGTGTGTACCATCCTTGCATTTAAGTCAGTTTGAATCTGCTTCTTTTCACGAGTTTCTTCCTCGTCTCCCAAGGTAAAATGCTTTGTTTTGAACAATAAATAACAATTCTTGTACGCAAACTTTCACTCGTTAGACTCTCCAAAGAAGGACTTCCAGCAGATGGCGAGGTATTGTCTCTGATGTTGGCACAGCAATTTTTCAATCAAGACTAGATGTTAAGAAAGGATTGCCAGCTGACGGCGATTCAATTTCAAAACGTTTGCAGAGTATCCATCACTGCACAGTAAATATTCAATCATCTACCAATATGCAGCCTACCTGTACCCACCCGTGAGCCTGGACTGACGTATGTGTGCAAATGTATGGATGCACACACATGCACAAGCATGCCCATTTTGTCTGCGATGCACACGGCTATTTGCTGGCACACAGACGAGACATGAATATTTAAAAGGCTTCAGTCTGCATGCGCTCCATATATGTCACCATCAGAGTCTCAAGAGCTTGTTGGAGGGCAGGGGCCCCTGTGAGGAGCACATGTGTGTGTGTGTGTGTGTGTGTGTGTGTGTGTGTGGCAGGCTCAAAGTGGCCATCTTCATATATCATGTAGCTCCTCCCTGCCAAGAGCACTGCTTCTGTCAAGTGTGTGTGATGAGCACCCACAAGACCTCTCCACACTTCACCCACTCATCTGTGTGTGTGTGTTTGAGTCAAAACGAAGAAGGAAAAGAGAAAGAACAAGGCAGAGAGAACATTATGTGTATCTGCTGTGTTTAGAAAGCAGGTCAGTGGGGTAGGCTGGAGTGTGTGTGTGTGTGTGTGTGTAGTTGGGTAGGAGGCTTTTAATCAGCTTAGAGCATTCAAGTCAGTCAAACACAGTTCTTATTGCAAACAGCATGTTTCATAATAAAAATGAATTTCTCACTGGAGTCAAAAAGCTGAACAAAACACACAGAAACCAGATGGATATTTAACATTCTCAATTAAATGCGTTCATTTAAAGTTTATGCGTGGCAAAGCCATTAGGCTCAGAAACATTTGGTTGCTTGTGACAATGATGAAGACAGGACAAACCATGATGAAAATGAATTCATCTTAGATAATTATTTATTGATTTTTTTCTTAACTAATGTGTTTCTATCCCTGTCATTGCTAGTTTCTGGTGAAAAGGAAAAATCTAATAAGCAGACAATGGCCTGTGTCCGTCTATTGATGACTATAACACTGAAGATGGCATACAATGCACAATAAAACAGAATTATGAAATTATGATCTCAAGTTTAAAAACTGATAAATAATTTGAAACTAAACAAAAATAAAAATATATAAATAATTTACAACACAAATTTAAAAAAACACATGAAATACATCATTTAAAAACAAACAAACATACTTAACAATAAAATAAAATATATACATTGGTGTCTATAGCTAACCTTTCCCCTTGTTATAATTTAATTTAATCTACCCATTTAGATTGTATTAAGGCTTAAAATTATGCATTATTCACATCTTGGCTACTTTGACTGGCAGGTGGGTGCTGACAGCTGTCTGCTGGGCTTCACCTCAGTTAATCGGAGTCACTGAACTGTATTCTTAGACCAGGCTGGGGGTGGTTTTCATTGAGGAGAGCTCTAGTTTTATGTCTGCATGTTACTGCTAATTAGCAGGTATCTGTGTCCATGTGATGCACCCATAAAGTCTTTGATTGGACCTTGATAAATAAGCTATGTAGCATTAGCTCATAACTTAGCACTTTGAGTCTGGCCTCAAAAGAAGGAAAAATAAATACATAAAAATCAACAAACCAAAGAAAAAGTCAAAGCTTAAAAACTATTGGTTATCCATCTTTTATATGACCACACAAAAAAAATACCACACTTAAATTATATTTATTCAGTTTTTAGATACTGTAGTAAACAAACCAAAGATATAAAACTATCTTTGTTTTGATACCCGAACAATCTGGCTACACAAAACAAACCTACAAAAAATTCAAAGATTACTCATATCATTCTGTACAGTAGGGATAGTCACACTCTGTACCGTAAAATGGCTATGTTTGTGCATAAAAACATTTTTACACATGATATTTTTTATATATTTTAATAATATCAACACTTTGCAATAAATTTGGAATTTAAAAAGTGTGACAATTAAATATTTTGCTATGTTTTACATTTTGATCCACTAATCACCACAGATATGCTAGCTAGCATTCATCTAGTGAGTGTAGTCTGTCAGATCACAAAGGCTGTAAAACTATGTGAAACAAGTCGAATACGAGTCAGTGAGTCAATGAAGCTAACTTCTCTCCAGTGACAGCAATACAGAGATGAGTTGTTGAACCCTTAAACAGTAAGCACTTGTGTATTTAGCGCTGTTAGCCCCTGTTAGTGAAACTTTCTCTGAAGTGGAGCTAACATTGTTGGACTCTGACACTTAGTGAATAACCTATCATAGGATGTGAGAGTGTAATCAAACTGTTTATCAAGGGAAAGGTGAGATTTTTAGGACATTCAAATCGAACATTAGCTAGCATTATGTTAGCTTATAACCAGCTGTTGTTGTTTAGCCGGCTTGTCCTCAGCCACCCAGAGTCTAATCTCCTGAAAATGAGTAATTGGAATAATTGGAATAAATAAGCTTGTTTTTGCATATTTTCATGAGTTAGAGTCTTGACTTCAGTTGAAGAAATGAGGCTCAAGGTAACCAGGAAGAGCAGTAGACACAAGAGAGGAGAGAGGGTCGTGGTGGAGGAGACAGATGCTCGAGTGGAAAAGGAGATAATAAGAAATAGATGATGAAATGTACTAATCTTAAATGTTCTGAATAGCTTAAAAAAATACTTGTCATCTTTAAATTAAATTATTAATGTAGAATTGACCCTTTAGAGCAGGTTTTGTTTTTTCGTTAGTTATATTTTGTTGTTTAACATGCTACTCCCCATTAGAATCATATTATAATTTTCTAGATTTTTTAGAACATTTTACACATATTTTTGAGATGTTGGTGAATTTTAAATAAATAGCTGATAACAAACACATCTTGTTCTGAGCTAAAATCACCAAAAAGGTTAAGCTCAGTCAATCAAGTAGTCTCCAGTTTCATCCTTGTGGCCACATATAAGGTCTGACACACTGAATTGCATTACAACATGCCAATAAATTGGTACCACTGTATCGCTGGTCAAAATGAAATGCAATTTGATGTCTGCTTGCTGAGATGCAGCCAAATGTAAAGGGTTAACGACACGGTCGGCGATGCCTCACTTTCCACAACACTGCATGATGGGTAAACGACACCCCCCGCAGAGTCTGACAGTAGCTCGCAGCGGTCCGTCACCTCATGTCCACTCTCAGTGGGACGCCTCACACTTGTGATGTTATGAGATATTCACACAAAACCCACAAGCCTGCACAGACCTGTGTATGGCTTGTCCCACTGATCTGACTGCATATTAAGTGGAATGATAAAATAAGAGTGGCCCCATCTGGTAAATAGGACACTGACTTACAAATGCTGCTGAAAAGACGAGGCACATTTAGAGGTGAATAAATTATTGTTATTTTTGTGCGTTGAAATGATTTTGCTTCCTCTATGGGACAGAAATTCACGAATTAAACAAAATTTTATTCAAAAGATGATATTGTTGGAACTTAATGGACCATTAGTAAGTCATGAACGTGGGTACTGTGGTGTCCCCCGGTGTCACTAAATTTGTATTTATCTGCATCTGCTTAAACTCCTGCTCAAACAACAAGGCTTGTTGATAGCTACAGTGCCCAACTGTTTTAGGATGTTAATTTAAAATAAATTAATTGTGTTTTGTATGCATCGTTTGAATAGGGCTGCATTAAGCCCAAAAAAGACACACCAACTGCAAAAAACAGTGGATTTAATACCCTGCTGTGTTACCCAAGTATTGAGAGAATGATGTACGCTGCATAGTTTCTCTAGGTAACATGACCTTTAACCTGGAAAAAGAGACAAAAGTCGCATACTGCTTCTCTTTACCAGGTCTAGTGGACCAAGGACTGTTTTTTCTTTCTTTTTTTCAGAGAATCTTTCCACTGATTTCAGCAGTAACCTCCTAAAAGAATTGTTTAGTGGGACAAGTTTCAGAATTTGTTTGGATGGAAACTCCTCATGAGAAAGGTTGGTAATTCATTGTATTCAAATAGAAGTTTTAAGCACCGGAAAAGGTTCATTGTGCATCTGGCAGCAATATACAGCTGAAGGTGCTTTTTCTCCTCTCAAGGAGAGCAAACTTTCGAAGGGGAAGGGGAAATGGAAGTGGAGCACAGAGATTGATTTGACTGCAAATGATTTTGACTCTGATGAAGACAAAGTGGTGCTGGAATGATGGTCTGTTTGCACTATTAACGCTGCATCAGTCAGCATGCTCCGGTCGCTCAGTGCTCTAAGTGTTCAGCTGGACGAGGTAGAAAAGCACATGTGCCATAAAACTCTACTTATGTGATATATATCCAATTAGTTATTGTCCAGTGTTGGCTATTTGAAATTAAGTAAGCGTAATAGCCCTGCACTTTTATTGGATGGCATTACCTTCTAAGGTGTTCCTGTCATTTTAACCTGTTTCCCCTGAAGCAGGAGTGCAAATCAAAGCCTGAGCCTGAATGTTTATCTACTCAGTGTGTAACGCCGTAATGTGGCCCACGCTTCAGAACCAGCCTCACTGTATGGCAGATATGAGGCGGAAACAGTCATGCGTTACATTACCCCTGTCCACTGTCGCAAGCTTCTGTTACAGAGCAATCTATAAGTACTTAGCTGCTAAGGAAATTAGCCGCTCCATCGGCTAGAGAATGAAGAAATCATTGCAGAGTCCGGTATGCTCCTGTGCGCCTGTGTAATTGTATTTCTAACAAATGTGCTTGCAAAGTAGGGGGCTCCAGACCTTTTTCTACTTCCATCTCCTCCTCCTCCTCCTCCTCCTTCCTCTTAACTAAAACCCCCTTAACATGCGAGCGCAAGCTAGCCGTGCACCGGGGCCGTGCCAGCGCACCGCAGCCAACCTCATTACCATTTGATTATGCGAAATCAGCAGAGAGGAGCGAGAGAATCAAAGCTAACCGCTGGAGATGAGTGAGTTGTACAGTAAGTGTCCCTGCCCCACAGGATTGGTCGGGAGAAAGATTAGAGGACTTGCTCCCTGAGACTCACAGAGATCAAATTCTCTCCGTTTGCCTCCCTCTTGGGTGTCAAAAATGAGTTTCGGTGATGAGACACGATGTCAAGGTCTATCCTGGAGTTGCTGTTGGGGATGTGAGAAGAGCAGGGGTTTTTTTTTTTGTTTTTTTTTGAGTAAGCTTGGAAAAATAAGGAAGATCCTTGCTAGGATAGGCATACAGAATTCTGGGACCCTGGCAGAGAGGAGTGGGTTAAAACACCATCATTTATATTCAAGGACAGCTGCAGCCTAAGAGTGGGTGAAAAATTGACGCGGGGGCTTTACCTCGTCTCATCCTCACGTTTTTGTTCAGGCTGAAAAGATGCCTCTGTGCCCGCCGTTGCGGTCCCCGGCAGAGGCTGAAATGATGTTTAGGGGACTGAATACAGAGGTGACAAAAAGGGCGACAAAAAAATGACAGGGCGGTGTGCATGTATTCATACACAAATAGGAGCACAAACACTGTTGGGTCTAAACTCAGACCCCGCTGTATCCAGGACTTATTCCCATGAAAGAAAAGCAAGGCAACAGTGTTCGATCGATTTCTTGCGCAAGGGAGGCCTCTCGTCTGTGACCAGCACGTTGAAATGACCACGCTGGTGGCCTCCTCTCGCCGCCTTTTATTGACAAACTTCAAACAATAGTTTACAAAACACCTCCCCTTGCAACCCCCTTTGGTTACAAAGACAAGGCACTGTATGTAAGTGTGTGTGTGTGGGTGTTATGTGTGTGTGTGTGTGTGTGTGTGTGTGTGTGTGTGTGTGTTTGTGTTTGATCAAAGGGTCATAAAACCTAAAAGCAGGAACAACATCCTTGGTCATAAAGAGGGTAGTCTTCCCCCACACCCAATGTATGGTTTACCAAAGATAACACAGTGAAACCATACAAAGGGTAGGAAGCTCTACCAAACATCAAACAGATCTTCAAGTTAGGATGTATCTACAATAAAACCTCCCCCAGCACAGAGTGGCTGGAGAGGTGGTCAGGATCAAAGGAATGGCTTTGATCCTACTGCTTAAACTAAGACTGTACAAATTTAAGAAACACAATGGCAACATTCAACAATTAGACTTAACATTTCCCTCCTTTTTGTCATTGTTCTTAAATTTCAACTTATGCACCCTTTGTTTAGACAGTGTCAGTGTAGATTTCATTCATGCACAGTAAACTACATCCTATACATAAGCAAATCAGTATCAACAGTTCAAAAACAGGAATTAATATCTTCAAAAGAAGATGCCACCAAGGACCAGACAGTAACCAAGCTATCCAGCCTTGTGGCGGATCTACTCCTGTCGTGCAATTCATTATGTATTTCTTCAAGTAAACAACTGAATGTCAAAGGTCAAACAAGAAGAATCATCATTCTCAAAAATCATATGTCACTACAATCCAACTGTATACAGACATAGGTATTTAAACGCATCAGTTGACTTTATTGTTTGTCCATGTGGCTCTCAGCTAACTTCAAAGCTGCAGCCTGGTCAACACCCTTCTTTATGACTCCTATCAACCCCCCAAATCTTCTCACTGTAGGCATCCTGTGGGGGTTAGAGTCAACTTGTGAATTATCTGCATTTACAACTCTTCTCCTGTCCTGTTGTCACCACAGAAAAAGCTTTGTAAAGGAAATTGGATCCAGCTGTTTTGATCTTCTTGGCTCAAAACCTCAAGTGTTCATGATGTAAATGTAGACAAAAGGCTTCTCTGTTTACATCCTTCTTGCAGAAGACAAAAGAATAAGTGATGTTACCATGTTCCATGGTTAATCTCCAACTTGGGCTAATCCATTGTCCTTCGTACACATAGGCAATTGGCCTGTTTCCAGTTCGTTTAACTGTATAATGTCCTGCAACAAGTCATATTCTTTGAGTCAGACGAGCAGGTCTGTCTCACCAGAGCAGTTCACCTTCCCAGCTACTGGTGAATCAACCTTCCATTCAGGTTATGAGGAATTGGAAAGTTGAAAAGTTGGCAGTGTTCCTGGATGTGTTGCTAAAGCAACCAAACAAACTGTCTCGCTCCAAGTGATGCTATCCGGTTGTGTTCTTAAACTGCCACCAGTAGTTGGTTGAAAACCCATGCGGGTACTGGGTGTGATTTGCTCTGTCCCAATGCGCTCCTGTCATCCCACTCAGGGTCCACAGGCACAAGAAGATGCACAGCACATTCCCAGCCATTCTGATGAGTACCTGTGGCTCAGTTGGTTTCTTCACCGGATTGAGACGAGGGGCCCTGGAGGCTTTCCCCCCCTTTGTTCCCGGTCTTCCTGCCACTTACTCCGAGCTGGCCTGGATGTGTGTCACCTTCTTGCAGTGCGCTTGATGTATCCAAGTGTTCCTTCCAGCAATCTTCACTGCTGTGGTCGTCGTCAGCAGCATCCGATATGGACCTTCCCACCATGGACTGGACCAGCACTTCCTCTCCATGGCCTTATCATCATCCAATCTCCAGACTTCAGGCTCTGCTCCTGCGAAGAAACAGAATCATCTGGCAGATCATTTGTTCTCATGACTACTTTACTTTTAAACATTTTCAAGCATCTAATCTGCTAATATGCTCTCTCTTCTGCTTTTCTATCATCACTACAGAAGACTGGAACTCTAAATGCTCTAACATGTGTAATCTCAAAGAGTCAGACCATTCTCTGTTGGAGTAATCCTCATGTACTTATTCTATACAGTCTAACCATGTCCTGCCTGTCTTCCTAAATCTTAACTTTACTGTCTGCAAAAGTTTTTTTTTTAAAGTATTTAATAATCCTAGAGTGAGTATAACGACTGCTCATCTCCCTCCTGTTTGAGACATGGCATAGCCAATGGCTCAAAATAGCAGCAGTCTTATACAAATTATTAGGCAGTACTGGTTTATCACACAGATAAAAAAATCATCCTGCAAGCTTGCTCCCTCTGTAAGTCACAACTATTGTCCTGCAGTAGGTGAGTGGGCCTGCATGTCTGCTAATGCTGTACTGATAAAAGGTTAACACCATGTTTAACTAAAGCTGCCTCTTTTGCGATCTTATCTGCAAAAACTTCCCCTAATGCAACCGGATCTTTCCCTCACATGTGTGCTGCACATTTACAAACGGCAATTCCACTGGTTAATAACGCTGCATCCAGCAGAATTTGCAAGAGTTTGGTGTGTTCTGCAGGTTTCCCTGTAGAGGTTGTCACACCTCGTCTCACTCACTGCACTACAAAGAAATGTACAGTAGCAAATGTATACTACCTATCAGTGTATATTGTCTCTCTACAGCTTTACACGCTTCCGTTAAAGCTAGCATCTCTGCTGCTCAAGCAAACATGAAACATGCTAGTTGTCCTACATAGATAACTCTCTCTCACTGTCAGCTACAGTAAAACGTGTTCTAGTCTGTCCCTCTGCTGTTGTAAAACTCAAATCATCAACAAACCAAACCTTTCCCTCAACGAGTGGCACATCTATTAAGTCATCCCTCAGCTTACACGTCTTCTCCTCGCGCTCTCTACACTCATGAGAAGTGTCCTCCTCCGTTGGCAAAAAGGGTTTGACAGATTCAGAATTCTGCACCACTTTATGGTAATATGTGTGGTTGTGAGAGTAACAGTAACATTAAAGACAAGTGTCTTGTAGGTGACAGAAATGTAAGTTTAGTCTGCAATAGTAAACATCTACCTCGTGTGGAACTAACAATTGCAAAAGGTGAAATAAACTATTGAAACATTGTACAGCTTAAGCTGCTGCACATACTGATCTCACGCATGGAGGTAAAGCACGAGCAACTAGAGCTAATCTTTTAGGATAGTAAGTTACTGGCTTCACTTGTGGAAAAAGTGCTGTTAGTTATTTTACAGTCACCTGGCATTTGTGCTGTTCACAGAACCACAAGTCCATCGCTGGACCTCCTCTGCGCTGTCACTTTTTGGAGCTTGGCACGCTCCCTCAGGTTCCATTTTCCAACGCTGAAAGTCTCCTTGTGACAATCCTTTGGAAGCCCAGTAGCACAGCTCTCTGTGCTGAAGGTGATCTCCGATCCTCCTGAAGACTCCCTCCAGGCCTCAGCTTCCATCTTGTGGACGATCCTCTCAGTCTCTCCTTCTCATCATGGCACCTCACGACATCTACAAATTGAAAAAAATGACACTCCTCTATGATGCAACCATCTGTCCTCCTATAATATTCAGTCCACTAGTCTATGTATCACTTTCATCTTACTAGTGACTTGGACAAGATGACAAACAGAATCTCATGCTTAAGATGCTGTCTGGTCTCATGAGTATCATTGTATGTGTATATGCATGTAGGGTTAGTATGGTTAATGCATTTTCAGTATGTTTTTGTGTTCATCTCTCACCACACTTCCATTATTCTCATCACTGCTTAAAACAACACACATCTCTCTGTTTTTTTTCTTTAACTGTACTTTTCTCCAAAACAGAAAATAGCATTACAGCTGTTTCAGACTGAGAAACACCAAACACTCTTCGTGCTATCATTCATCCACACAACTATTTTATTTCTTTTTGTCCACTGGGCAGGTGACATGCAGAATCACGTCTGCCCCAGCTGGATACCTTTCACACACACCATGACGTCAGACACTCTCACACTCATGGAATTGATCAGGAGAAAAACTTTCTTCATCTTCACACTCTGTTACAGAAACACCATATGTTTTGTTTTTTTTTTTTGTTTTTTTTTTGTGTTGTGTCAGGGATGGATATGTAGTTGTAACGTTTGTGTTCACTAACTTTACTTTCTGTTTCCTACCCTGCCAAGTCTGTCTTGGACTCAATGCTGCTCCTAATATGCCTTTAATCTCTCCTCCACTTCTGCCTCTGCTCTCTCACGCTCTTCTCTGACTCTACTTTCTGCTAACATTCTTGCTCTTCCTAATGCTTTTCTATGGTGTTGTTCTAGAGTAGTTGCAGTGGATTGAGCTGTAGTTTCATCCTCAGGTTTCACAACTACTTCTTGCAATATTGCTCTTTTAACATTCTGTGCTTCTCTCCTCTTCTGAGCCTGCTCCAGCCACAACTTAGCAACTGCTAACTGCAATTCCTTCCTCTGCTTCGCTTTACCTGTTTTACCTGCTACACTTACAGCTATTCTTTCTACCAGCATTTTACACTGAACTTCCACTAATGTCCCTTCAAATCCACATTTCTTATACCAACAACCTACATACTGCGTGCTGCCTGGTAAAACTTTCTGCATAAATTTTACATCTCCTTCTAAGGCAGACTTACACATTTTATTCTCCATTACAAGACAACAATCAGCCACACTCACGCAGACCACGTCTGGCCCGCACACACACAACATAGGCCTATCGCTTGCGTCTGCACGCACAGCTAGCGCTCTCTGTTGAAAACTCTCAAACGCCCCATATGGCGGAGAATTCAACCTTCGGACACTCTCCAACGCCCCAAATGGCGGAGATTCCGGACTCTGAACCTAGGTTCTCTCCACGCCCCAAATGGCGGAGAACTCTCTACGCCCCAAACGGCGGAGAAGCCTGCGTCTCTCTCACGCGGCTAGCGCGCTCCCGGACTCACGTTTAACGCACAGCCCGTAGCCGCTCTCTATTGTTTTGGGTCCACGTGCGCTCTCGTGACCAGCGCTCCCCGGGACTCAAACGTTTCACGCAGAATCACGGTGACGCGTATCTAGGATCCCACATTCATTCACACGGTTATAGAGACGCTCTCTAAGGCCTTCTGTACTCACTGTTTGTTTACGTTCATGGGAAGAGTCTCTGGATCCCGTCAATCGTCATCCATCCCGAGGGGAGGTCAGGCTCAAACTTCCCGGCCTGGTGGCAAGCCAAAAACACCAGGGCTTTACGTCAATCATCCCAGACGTTGCGGTGGCGTCCTCTCCCTCTCCTCGGTGGATGCAATGTGTTAGGCTCCGGCTCCGAAGGACCAAAAAATGTTGGGTCTAAACTCAGACCCCGCTGTATCCAGGACTTATTCCCATGAAAGAAAAGCAAGGCAACAGTGTTCGATCGATTTCTTGCGCAAGGGAGGCCTCTCGTCTGTGACCAGCACGTTGAAATGACCACGCTGGTGGCCTCCTCTCGCCGCCTTTTATTGACAAACTTCAAACAATAGTTTACAAAACACCTCCCCTTGCAACCCCCTTTGGTTACAAAGACAAGGCACTGTATGTAAGTGTGTGTGTGTGGGTGTTATGTGTGTGTGTGTGTGTGTGTGTGTGTGTGTGTGTGTGTGTGTGTGTGTTTGTGTTTGATCAAAGGGTCATAAAACCTAAAAGCAGGAACAACATCCTTGGTCATAAAGAGGGTAGTCTTCCCCCACACCCAATGTATGGTTTACCAAAGATAACACAGTGAAACCATACAAAGGGTAGGAAGCTCTACCAAACATCAAACAGATCTTCAAGTTAGGATGTATCTACAATAAAACCTCCCCCAGCACAGAGTGGCTGGAGAGGTGGTCAGGATCAAAGGAATGGCTTTGATCCTACTGCTTAAACTAAGACTGTACAAATTTAAGAAACACAATGGCAACATTCAACAATTAGACTTAACAAACACAAGCAAAGATACACACACATTCATTCACAGACACACACACACTCACAGCAGCCATCAGTGCTGTGCAAGATAACAAGACCATACTGAGGATGACCGGAGGGGTGGGGAGACAGGAAAGGATGAGTGAAAGAGTAAGAAAGTGGTCACGCTCGGCTTACTTTTGCCATGTAGCTGCCCTATCTCCCTGCCGCACTGACCCTCTACACGACAAGCTCCACGTCTTATCAGCGCTTTCCTCGGTCCCTTGGTCTTTCTCCCCTGGCGCCGTGCGGGAACGTGATGCCGGAAAAACGCAAACGCCAGATATAGGTTGAGTCATAGAGCGGCACTATCAGCTTCGGACACGGACCCTGTTAGCCTGCAGTCATCAAGCAGTTCAAGGTGTGATTTAAAACCGCGGACTGTTCTTTCCCTCAGGCTTGTATAGAGAGACATATGTTCATAAAGCCCACACACACACTTCAGTATCCCTGAAGAAAACACATGCCCACTTCATTTATGAGCTTGCCTAAGTGCGGCCTTTAATTGAAGTGCTGCTGCAGGTAAAAAGTGCATTTATATGCATTTCTTTAGCCAAAAGCAACTGGCTGTAACACCTGCACACAAACAGAAATGCACACACTCACACATAATGGCAACAGTGGATATTGAAGGTGACAGGGGCCTTATCCGCTTAATCCAAATTTACATACACCACTTCCGTTTGGTATTCCATCAAAAGCACTGAACCCCCACCTTCCCCCATGCAAAAAACCCCCAACACTGGGCTTTGTGTCGAACTGATACAAACATGGTTTTGACCCGAGATCCAAAACTGCCAAAAACTAAATAAAAATGCAAAAACAGGAAAGAAAAAAATTACATTTTTCAGTAGATCTCAACAATAGCAAAAATGTGCAGGGTTGTGGGTTTAGGAAAAACAAACAAACAAAAAAAACCTTTTTGGTGTGTATTTTTATAGCTGTATCTTTGAGTTTAGCTAAATTTGTAGTTGTGTGTTTGTGATGGTGGTGTCCACAACCACACACCTGAAATTCAGTGATATTTATTCACATCTCACATTCATATAAATCAGACACAGATTTAAGGTTTTACCCTCCCTCCTCATTTTACAAAGTTACATAGCAAACAGTTGCTTTAATTAATGTGGATATTTTGTTTTCATATAAGTTATGCACTTTTGTCACTGATTTTTAGGTTACATTAATTTTTCTCTGTTTTCAGGAGTTACCTGTCTGCTGTTCCAGTCCTTCCTGGTTTAAACAAAAGAGGAGGCTGAGGGGTGGAGGTGGTTTAAATACAGAGGCCAACTAAATGGGCTTAACTCAATTTACGAGGCCAACCATATGGTTATTTTCCATCTTTGCCCTCAAAATGGTTTATTCAGCTAGTTTATCCTGGGTCCAGCTGTCTCTTATTGGAGTAGGTCTTGTTCAAATCTTGTTTCGCTAAGCAATTTTTTGTGTTGATTTTTGCTTAACTGACCTTTCATCTTTTACTTTCACGTGTATTTCTTGATATTAACTTTTTTTCAGTATAAGAAAACCCACATACTGAATTTTATACCTGTTATTAGAGCATTAAATATTTAGTTTTGCTATTTTAAAAAAAGGAAATGCTGTGTAAGCCTATTTTATATATTTAAATATGCCACCATTCATTGACATAATGAAACAACATAAGGATTGTAGCAAAATAGTCCATCCATCCTTTGGCTTTCTGACATTTATCATGTTGCGAGGCTGTCACGTGTCAACAATCTGTCCTGCGTCGTGGTTCCAGCGGTATCCGGTGAGCTCTCACTGGCCCTTGGAAATTTTAGGGGTGAAGGTGTTTGTCTTCAAGGTGAAAAGCTTCTGGCATGTTACCTCAGGGCAGCTAAAGGAAGTCAGCAGGCCAAATCCATCACTGCGGGATAAAGATTGTTGCTAAGGGCTGGGCTGGTTGGGTTGGGGTAAGAAATGGGGCTGGGGGAGCAGTCATCTTGTTGCCTTCCTCTCTGTCTGCCACTGGTGCATGGCCTTCCTTGTAGAGACCATGTCTGTGGTGCTTAGCAAGTCACATGACCTGGGTTTTCATTAGGCAGTGTCCACCACCAGCGGCGGCTCTGGACCCTGTTTACAGATCACCTCAGCTGTGATACCCATCTCATGACCAGCCGGCATCCGGCAACTGACTTAGAACTGGTGCGGACCAGGGGAGTCCCACTGTTTAATTAAAACAAAGCATTGCGAAGGCCCATGGTGGGTGTTGACACGATGTGATTTCTGCCCAGTTCCCTGAATGTCAGAATAGATGATAACCTCAATTGTACACATTGTCTGCATCTCATATATCCTCTTTGTGGCAAAACCGGAAAAAATTCTAAGTACAGGGAACCTCAGATTGAGATTCAAGAAGACCACACTGTGCAACACAGCTTGAATAAACCTGAGTGTAACATCAGATCTCATACATGTGGACTGTGCAAAAATACTGCTAATACTGATTTGTAGGCTACATGCAGGTGCACTTCCTCTGTTATTTCTTTCAGTTGGATGACCCATTTCGGTGGGGTCAAGGCAACGGCTGGAGTACACCTCACTCTGCATTCCTAGTAGTCGGTTAGTAGATGCGGGATAAGGCAGCAGTCACACTGTGAGATGATCGCTGTACATTTTTGATATTGTTAGAATTTGGTCCCAGGCTGTCTTTAAACCACCAGTTGTGGGATGTGTTGGTTGTTTCCCAGGGTTTTGAGTTCCTCTGAGTTTAATATCCTGGTTTATTATTTGGTATTTTCTGATTCATTTAATTGAGATTCCATGTTCTTACGTCTGTTGCCTGTTTGAGGTTTTAATTTTCCTTTACACTCCAGGACATTTAGTCTGTGGTCCGTATTGTATTTCACTTCCAGCTATTTTTAGTGTTTAATAACTTCTATCCCTCCGTTCGAGTCTTACCTCTGTAGCAGCTTCAGGTTTACTTCCTGCTTTATTTATTGCGTGTCTTGCTTTGTGTTTTACTTCTGCCTACAGCTATCTTGATTGTCAGCACACACTCATTTCTGTCCTGCGTCCACTTCCTCTGATTAGCCGTCTGTGTGTGTATGCGGTCTCCATTTAGTTCTTTGTCTGTGTATCTGCCCTCATGTGCTCCCTGGTTTGCTTCCTCTGGGCTCTGTGTGGTGAAGCAAGTTCAGCCTATGCAGTCATCTGAATACATTTATCTTAAAATCAGGTTAAGCTGGTTATCGACTCACTCAGGCAACCCATGCGTTATCAATCGTGCTACGAGTGCATTCGCATGAAAGGGGAGGCATTTTCTCTTGCAAAATTTCAACAATGTAAGTTGAAATACTTTTCAGGAGTACAGCACTATCATTAAGACTCAGGAGAATTCAATGGATTATAATCGAGTTTTGTGGTTAATTTCTGTCATCTACAACCCCGTTGGTGATTAAGAGTTGGAGAGCAAGTAAACTAAATATGAAAACAAAATTCACATGTAGGGTTAGTTATTTTTAAGGATCTTGTATTAAAGCTTATAGCACAAAAACATTCTAAAATTGTTTGCCTGAACAGGGATAAAAATGACAGTATAACATTGCATCGATGAAATCAATCAGGGAAAGTCAATACATTAGACACAACTGAAAAACATTAGACCCTCCCACTATTCATGTAGAAGGGTCCTAGGGATGTTCCAGGAATGGTCGCACTATTTTCTTTTCTTCTTGGAAAATTGATTGTTGATTTCATACCTGCAGAGCTAATCTGTTCCAAAGCAGGTTAGGTCAACAGCATATGTTACCATAGTAATGTACCCCAATAAGAGGTGAACTGCCTTCGTCGTATAGAAAACAAAGAGTTAACCTGGAAGTCACCTGGATAAGATCAAAGACCTTCTTACAGGCTTAGGATTGTGCATGTTTTATTCTGTTTGGAATTTCAACCTAACTTTACCGCTCTTACTAAGCCACATAAGTCTGTCGTTTTGGAATCATCTTGACTATGACACATGATAGGCTCCAGTCCCAAACATGTGCGAGTTTTTATTTTATTATTACAAGTCAAACATCTCACCCATTTGGTTTCATCGCTGGATAACACAACTCCAACTCTAATGTCTTCCCAACAACCCCAGGTATGTTGCATCAGTGGAAGACTAATAGGCATTTCCCCTAATGACACTCTATTCAAAAGCAATCCAGGGTTTCATCAACATGGAGTTGATGAAAATGCTCACTGCTCTTGCAACAAGAGGAAAGTTTTCTATTTCGAGGATCTATGATTCAAAGTGCTTGGCACACTGGCCTAGCTGAAAACCAAATACCACTGTTTACATTATTGCTAAGAACACTCTGTTGGGTTATTTTAGTCTCAGCGTGAGTGTATCAATAATGTGTTAAAGCTGTTAGTGATGCTGTAACAAATGTGGTTTGCACTTTTAAATAGCACATTGTCCCCATCTGTCATTAACAAATGCACAGATCTTGGCATGAATTATTTGGTGTCCCTAGTAGCCCTCCTTGGGATGTGCAGAGGGGGGTGTTGCTAAATCAATAGCCATAAGGAGTCTAGCTCCCGTTTGCTTTCAAGATCTACAGCCAAAGGACCCAGTCATCAAAAGTTAATGAGCTATTTAGATCATGCTGTTTCCTCAGCCCTCGACTGAGAAAACACTGCTGGACTAGGGAGCAAAGAGCCCCCACGAATGTGTGTGCTTATGTTTTATATGCTTCATGTGTCTCCTATAGATCAACAGAGAGAGATTGGCAGCTGAAAAAGAACAAAGCAGTGGAAATGGTTATCATGCCTGTGCAGTTGTTCTTGCATTGTTTGGTGCAAATGCTTGACAGTGGTTGCAACCCTTTTGATGGGCAGTAATGTGAAAACAAAGCTTCTTTTTGACTCTGTTGTAATGCTATTGTTGGGCTATTCAGGCACCGCAGCAGCCGCATTATTTGGCTCTAGTGGTCAGTGCCAAATGGCCAAATAGGAACGATGAACATACAGTACATGTTTTAACTAGCAATTAACAATAATGAGTTTTGTTTTGTGTATTTTTTTTTTTAAAAAACTACATCCATGTTATCCACATTTGTCTGTCTCTAGGCTGGTCCAAACAATGGGCAGGAGGCTAAACCCACTGAAAACAGGGGTACCATTTCTAACTTCTAATTACGTGGGCGTCCTACAGCCCACCTCCAGAGTCTGGCACCATCCACCCTTAATGTGGTTAGAAAAACAATAAAGTGTAATGTGTTGTGATTGTTCTCTCCCCCCTTTTGTTCTGAGAGTTTTCAGAACGCCGTCCTGCATTTGAATGTATATCATTTGTGCTGCTGTAATTCTCTGTAGAACTTGAGTCTTGCTGTGAAGGCTGTAATTCAGCATGTCGAAACCTTTATAAAGCTGCTTCCTATAGATTGGAACAAATTATTGTTATTACGTTGGTTTAGTCAAGTTGTCATGCATTTTTGTCAGGAATCGTGCACAAAAAGTCATCTCAGGGATCCCAGGACTGAATGGAAACTGGGCTGCTATAAACTCCAGTCTTTTTCCACCCGAGCGTCCCATCCAAGCATTATATCCTGTACTATCCAGTTGTGTTATCAGCAATTGCATGGCTGTTATCGGTCCTTGGATAGCCTCCCATAACTACTGCGATGTTATCCTATTCACAAGAGGTCGTTTCACCCTGCTGAACTGAAGTAATGCACTTCCACACTTCAGTGTTACTACAAGTGATACTGCGCAACATTCTTTATATTTTGTTTTCAAGCAGCTACACTTTCCTGTAATGTTATAATAGTAGTCTTTAAAAACAGCTCTCCAGGCTTTCTGAAGGTCATTCAAAGTGTTTCCTTGATTGATTTATCCCACATTTTCAGTCCAGTCCTTTTTCAGACAAATATTGTTTGTTTGTTAAGCCACTTAACACTGATTATAAGTCATACAAATGTCTCCTACTGTCACTCAAGGAATGAACCAATGTTTTGCTTACATATAACAGATAACCTTTTGGCCAGTGGTGTTGGTGTTGTGGTGTTGTGGTGTTGTTAATACTGATGGAATTATGAATGATGCACATTTGATTTTGATGGAATACTATCTGGAAAGCATCTCATTGGGATCAATTTATTTTTTCACTATGACAGTGATCCTTGTTTCTTGTTGTTTTGGAAAATTCTTGCTGTGATTCATGATTTGAATCCAAGCAATAATTCTTATTATATTATCATTATTAGTCCCACTCCTCATTTTTTACTCTTGTTAGTTACACGTCTTTTTTTAACCTCTCTTTCTTCACAACCTCTTCTCTGTATATTATGCTTTTTTTTTTATCTTCTATTATCCTCATTTTCTGAATTCTCTGCCATGTTTCTTCACCTGAAGTCAGTTAACAAGGCCTGAAGCAGATCCGCTAACTTGTCACCTAGGAATCCTCCCATGTTCCCTCACTGGCTGTTTCCTGGCTGCTAGCCTAGTTAAAGGGTTTGTACATAAATGTTGCAGGCAAGAAGTTACTGCTGTCCAAATTCCCTCGAGGACAGTCAGAGAATAGGAAGGACTCCCTATTACCAAGACCACAAAATGTGTGTATGGGCACCAAGAAGGTAGGATGTGATCATTAAGAATTAACCTTAACCCCAGTGCAGCTATTCTGAAGGCTTGTGGAACGAACCCCAACAGATTTCTAAAATTTGTGTATCTCTCTCTCTCTCTCTCTCTCTCTCTCTCTCTCTCTCTAACAGAAAGTAGCCAGCAATTCCCTATCCACATGGTGAATATCATCACCGTGGGAGGAAGGTGTGATGTACACCAAACTTTTGGACAGAACTGCTAAAAAATTTTGACCACAGTGCCAGTCAAGCGGCAATGAGGGAATGAATCAAACTGAGGTGAGTGGAGCAAAGCATTGATTTTCAGGATGTTCCCAGTGGAGGAGGTTTTATCCGTTGTGTTCTCCACAGATGCACATTAACCTCCAGCTCTCCGAAATACTCCCAAACCCCCCGAGGACTCAAACCTCACCTGTGGCGATTAATTGGTCAACCTCTACATTGCCCTGCCTCTGCCAGTCTGCCCAGCCAGTTCTCCATTCGTCTCCCTCTGTCTGCCTGTCAGCTTTGATTCCTCCCCTTCTCCAGCAGTTTTCCCACAAAACACTAATCCTGTAGCTTGAGAATCAGGCGCCAGAGGTTCAGCGAGTGAAAGAGATTGAGGATGAACTTTGGCTTACTGTCAGGCTTGGCAACACTTCTACATAAAACCTCCAAGAGAAGGCATACTGATCAGTGATCACTTGTTGAAGCACATTACTTTTACATTTTAAAATAAATAGAATTCAACTTTTTGTAGTAACACACAATTAAACTCACACTGTACACACAAACATGAAATGACTATATAAAGAGCATAAAAACCATACAATCTTTTCTATAAGAGAACATTCAAAAAGGTGTGATGTGAGAAAATACACCTTAAAATTTACAGAGTGTCTGGAAAACTCTGAGAAGCCTGCAGAATTGTCCGTGACATGAATGAGTAACATGGCTGTTATTCAGTTCGGAGCTTAGCAGATCATCTAGCTAGTAAAATGTAGCAGGCGATTTTTCAAAGAAGGACATTTTGACTCGCCAGCAGGATATAATAAAAGCAGTGGTTCCCATTTAGCTCCTTTGATTGCAGGGTTAGGAGAAAAATCAAAGTTGTTTCATTTAATAATGTAAACTTAATGTGTCTCATCATAATTTCAAGGATGTTGTGTTTAGACTGTGATTATTTTGAATGTGTCGAGTGGTTTCCAGTGTTCACGAGTAAAATTTTAGTCATGACTATGAGCCTCCTGTGGTTATTAATGACTCCCAGTCACTGTTTGTGTTCAGATCTTAAATAAAAACCAATTCCAGTGTTGCTGTGCGGTGTATGGGGCACATAAATCCAACAGCATTCTCTGTCGCTTAAGACATAATATAAATATTATAAAGATGTATTTCTGTACAGGATGTACCATGCCTCTTGCCCTGTGGTAGCTGGGATAGGCTCTGGTCCCACCATGTCCCTGAATTGGATAAGCAGGTAAAAACAGATGGATGGATGAAATGATACGTAAAGTGTATTTAATTTAAAATTGCTTAAAGGTGCTTTACTATGGTACAGTGTACTATTAAGTTCTTATGAATTATTAAACCTAAGTACTGCACACTTAAAATCAGTCAGCATGCTTAGTGCTGTTGCTTTTTATGACAATTAGTTTAGCCATCTTATCAAGTTTTTCAAGTGCAGCTGCTTAAAATCAATCATTCAATGAACTCTACAATCTGGAATTCCACATTGCGGACATGTGAAAAGGCCTGCACACTGCTAACTGATCATTAACAAGTGTGAGCACCTCTATAAAAGCTGAAGTTTTGGTAGTTTGCTTTGGTAGTTTCTCTGAAGAATTTAGGTGTGTGTTAACACACAGCCACAATCTTCCAAGGAGTGAGCGTCCCAGTACATTCACCCCAAGATCAATCTGTGCAATGCACAACGAAACTTTAAAAAACAAAGGCAACATCAGCATGGCTTGTTTGGAAGTGTTTCCAGAAGAAAACCTCTTTTCACTCAAAACTCTTCACACTAGGAATAATGTCCAAACATGCAAAGCAAAGTGGAGATTTTTGGCCACAAAACACAGCATATCAGTTTTTTTTACGACTGTATATTAATGATAGAGCAGCAGTTATAGCTACACTTGTGATCATTTTTGTCATAGTTCACCCAAAGTATGTAAAAATGCGCTAATTTATGATATAAATGCTTTTCTTTTTCAGTGTTGAGAGATATCCAATTCATAACATATATTTATCTGGAAATTGCAATAATGAGGTGTCCTTGGTCTTAAATGTGGTGCAGATGTTCTGCCATTTGTTTATGCGACAGAGATAATTACAAACAGCCGGTGCGTAACTCAGTGGTATATTGAAATAGTGTCCAAAATGCATCAACAGCTGCCTGCTCTTGTTCTCTCGTGAGTCCACTATATAGTAATATATTAGATGAGTGAGTGAACAAGTGGACAATTCAAACACAGCCTGGGATACTTGAACAGAACAGAGCCAGCCTTAATTAACACAGTTAGTAACACCTGTGGTGTGACGTTTGACAAGTCAAACATCTGCTGTGACAAAGACCATTAAAGGCTCTTTGGAAAAGAAGAGATACATAATCCAGTTAACGGTCATTGTATGTCTTTTTATAAAAAATAATAATTAAACTGGCTGGTTGTGTTATAGTTTGTGTTGTTTTACGTTTTGGCCTGAAGTTTTTGTTCAAAGCAACAGAGTAAGAGTCAGTCTTATAGCATAAACGATCCCAACACTACTAAGCAATAACAACTCTGACAACATGACAGCATTTCTGTAATTAGCTAAAATCTACTTATACATGGGTATTTCAATAAATGTAACTTTTTTGATGTATTGAGGCTCTTTGTAAACAAATAAAAGGGATTTTTAAGTCTACACCTTCAAGGTGTAGACTTTAGTTGGTTAGTTTATGTGCATACTAATGGTAAATGGTACAAGAATTCATCTTTTAATGTCAAAGCTGTGTACCTATGTGTCTTTTTTGTTGTCAGACTGTGCTGCCTGTTTTTATTTTATGTGTTCTGATTGGCCAGCATTTCTATACAGTTAGAGTTATATTGCCATGTGGCAAATTAACCTTGCCATGTGTTAATTTGATATACTCTTAACAGCGTTTGGCATTGTTTTTGCCTTTTAATGTTCACTCAGATATTAAAAAAGGTGAAATCCTTGATCAAATACCAAAAGAGAGGCGCTTGAGGCAAGTTTTTCCTTTTCATTAATTATATCTTGAAGTTTGAAATGTTTTGATAATCACACGAAGGTGTAAATGTAGATGGGAGAGAGAGGAAGAAGACAAATACACAGTCTGCACACACAACCTTGAAAGGTGTTCTCAACCAAAGCAACAATTGACTGTATGAATAATTACTTTCTTTTTTAAGGAGATAACAGAAACTCTATTTAATTTTAACAGAATACAGTAATTAGCAGTTAAATTTGCTATCAGTTTTGAACTACTTGGGGGGAAAAAAAAAAGCCTTGACAGGCTGAGGCCCACTCGGGATGTTCATCGGTCA
Organism: Aulonocara stuartgranti; assembly: GCF_965226115.1. NCBI lineage: Eukaryota > Metazoa > Chordata > Actinopteri > Cichliformes > Cichlidae > Aulonocara > Aulonocara stuartgranti. Next base: position 23,116,038 of record NC_138958.1, read on the forward strand.
CTGATGAGTGCTCTCCACAGGACCGAAGCAACAGCCACTGAATTATTGAACATAGCAGCGTCCCTAAGGTGAGGCGCTGCATGGAAGTCTTCAGTCTTTGGGCCTGACAAAGAGAGAAGAAGGCTTGATGAAACATGGTGAGATGCTTACAAGCCATCCGTCACGCTACCTCCCTGGCCACATAGAGGCAGGATTGGATTTCCGGCCAGGGGGATTTGTCGTGTCAGACGGGGGAGCGGGGATTGAGCAATACTTCAACAAAGAATAGTCGTGATTGTTTCCAGAGTTTTCTAAATCTTCATGAATTAAATACTTTTCTGTATGAAAATCGAATACATCTGTCAGTTTTCCGCATCTGTATTTGCTTTTATGCGGTACATGTATATGAAGCGTGCATATGTTCATGTGGGTATGTCTTTTATGAAATGCATACATGGGTAAGTTATGCGTCGGCGCCTGTGAGGCTTATGCCCAACCCAGGGCACAAGTCGTAATACTATCAAAGCTCTCCTGCTGAGCACCTGGTTTATTATTATTATATATCCCTGAACCTCAAGCTGCATATGAAACCTGATAACAAGCACAACCTCATATTTATGTTCAGACTTATATCATACACACTGAGCTGACAAGCAAACTATGCAAGATGTTATAAATTAGGACTAAAGGTGCAATATGTAAGATTCTTAGTTAAGAAAGGTCAAATAGAAGCGTAAAAAAATCTATAGCGCTGTTAAAAAGTATGTGTATCTCCTTTCCTGATTTCTCATTTATTGTCCATATTTATCACACTTGCATGTTTCAGGTCGTCAAACTAATTTTAATATTGGGCGTCCATGGGAGAGTTTAAGGAGAAAACCACTGCTGACCTAAAAGAACACAAAGGCTCATCTCACATTTACCAGAATGGTACACAGTAAATGCACTGATTCTTATATGGCACTTTTCTACTCTCCCAGAGCACTCAAAGCACTTACAGCATGCCTCATTTACCTGTGCTTAAGTGCTTTCTATCTAACATTCACACTTCTATGGATGCATTGTAGAACAACTTGGGGTTAGTATCTGGCATATTTGGCATGGGGACTGAAGCAGCCAGGCATTGAACCACCAACCTTTAGAATAGTAGAAGACCTGCTTGATGACATCTTGATGACAAAAGATGAACCTTTTGGAAGGTTTGAGTCCTGTTACATCTGACATAAAACTAACAGCATTTCATTAGAAAATAAATAAAAAGATCATCACAGCAACAGTCAAACGTGGTGGTGGTAGTGTGATGGTCTGAGGCTGCTTTGCTGCTTCAGGACGATTTGCTGCAATTGATGAAACTATGAATTCTGCTCTCTACCAGAAAATCCTGAAGGAGGATGTCTGGCCATCAGTTCATGCCCTGAAGCTCAAGAGCACTTGGGTTATGCAACATTTCTGCACTCTAGGAAGGGAAGTGTGTGAAGGGCAGTAAGTATTGATGCAATGCAGTCAGTTCAGTAGCATTTTGAATTAGCTACAGTTCTTTGAGGTTTTTCTTGCCAACAGACCAAAGAGGACACATTTACTGACAGTAATGAAAACAAACACTTCTTCTGCACCTTTAAAGTTATATAACAATCTATTTATTGCACAATTATTATTTTTTGATGAACAACTCATTAGTTGAACAACCTGCAAGGCATCTGTCTGTAGTCCCACAATTCACAAGAATCGCTACTTCTTATTTTAGTGAAACTTAGACATGGTGATCACGTAATGGGTCTTGGCTCAAACTGCACATAAGGCAGAGGTCATATTATTTTGTTTTATGGGCAACAACCTGTGAATTGTGATTAAATCACAAGCCAGGTGAGTTACTACATCACTGAAGTTCTTGTATCCTTTAATTTTGTAAACACCAACCAGGTCACTGGTGAGAGTCCATAAAATTACCCCTTTAATGGAAAATGACAACAAAAATTAGGGTGTGATTCTCTTGATACTCACTGAAAAACGTTTAGCTTGATATCAATAATGCTAATGATAACATCCAGTTTTGATACTCCAGGTAATATTCATATATAATATCTTAAATTAGCTTATTTAACATTGTTTACCTTCGTGAGACGCCATACTATGATATGCCATCATTTTTATGCGAACAGCATTATAGCAGAACCTTTTAAAGAGCAATGTCAATACAGTTCCAATAATATTTCACTTGAACCAAAAGGTAGCAGTATATACTTTTTCCCACTATTCTGCTTTCTCTTATTCTTTCTATTGATATGAAACATCACATACAGCTTGCCACCGATTCTTCAGCTTAAACAGACGCAGGTATCTCACCTACGCACACGTACCCATCTTAGTGTGCACTCACACAGAGAAAATGACAAACACACACCTACTCACACATGCAAACACCTTTCTCTGTTTGCCCCTGTCTGTGTGTCCCATGTGGGTAGTTGCATCAGCAGCGGGGCCTCTGACTGTTGTCATGGTGTGAAACATCCCTGTAACCCCAGTGGATTTAACCAGCCCCCTCTGCTTGCCTGCACATGTGATGCAAAGCACCCTGCTATCCAGCCAGCTGCCTTCCACAGGTGTTGTCAACAGATAGAGGATACAAGAAGAGGAGGCAGGGAAACAAACACGCGATCCTCCTGTTACCTGGTGGAGTGCAGCTCACAGAGGTTTACAAATCCCTGCGATAGTCTGTATTTTTGCCGAGGATCCTACACTCCTACCTGCTCACTTTCACAGGCTTTGCAGTCCGCTGCGTCATAAATCACCTAGCAACCAAACCTGGCGTCATCATTGGGACCCATTGGAGATTTAGCTGTGCACAAACACTGGCTTAAAAGGTATATAACCACCAGGCTGGAAATAAGAGATATTACTGAAAAAGAAAAGAACCTGGTTGTGTTTGCAGATCAACTCAGGAATTGAGTGTATAAAGAGTCTACACACAAGTTTAGACTTTTGTAAAATAGCGGCGTGATCATTCTGGAACAATGTCCATCCATCCATTCGCTTCCGCTTATCCTTTTCAGGGTCGCGGGGGGCGCTGGAGCCTATCCCAGCTGTCATAGGGCGAGAGGCAGGGTACACCCTGGACAGGTCGCCAGTCTGTCGCAGGGCTCTGGAACAATGTCTCAGTGCCAATTTTGTCAGCATTTTTTCTGAAATGCAACACAAGGAGAGTGAAAAGGCCAAAGAATGTATTTCATACGACCATTTAAATTTTTGTGGACACTTAGAAACATCCTTGTTTGTGAAAGAAAAGCTCATTTCTTTTCACCTATTATAATAAAACAATGGAATCAATATATTGGTGTTCTGAGGCCCATTTTCCCCAACCATCACTCCTCTGTTTCATTGCCTTTGGATTATTCCTGTCGGTTACCTCGCAGCTTCCTGGTAGACAGACTGAATTAGTACAACTGGGAATACCTTCCCAGTCTCCTCAGAGCTTTTAAAAGCTGGCTGTCTAAGCCTTTGCTTCCTCTCCATAACACCCCTGTATCATAAGCTGGACTGGCTTTGCCGTTTTTACTTCATCTCCATCTTCAAGCAAATTTTGGTTTAAACTCTCCCATTTGTCCCATAAACTGTCACATGCACGAGGTGCACTGTAATAGTGTGTAGAAGTTCATGTGCAAGTACATGAAGTACAATATTTATTTATTTTTCAATAAATCTTTGAGATGATTACATAAGCTGTTGAGGTATTAAATGTCTTAGTGTAGAAAAAATTTATGAGAAGAGAAAAAGTTCTGCGAGAAAAATTAGGGTTATTATATATAACTCTTGTTCTATGAGTATGCTTAAGGCCCAACAGCGGTAAGCCATAGTTGTATGGGTTGCCAACAAGGGAAGAAAATTTCATTGCCATGGCTCTGACCTGAATTTGCAGCTTCATTATATGGTGAATATAAAAACCAGTATATACACTATATGCTTTATAAAGCGAGTATAAAGGGAGTTTAAAAAGGGAGCTGTTTTTCCTTCCCGCTGTTGCCAAATGCTTGCTCATAGGGGGTTTTCTGATTGTTGGGGTTGTTGTGATTTGGTGCTACATAATTGAAATGAATTGAATTGAAAGTGACCTGAAAGTTTTTAACAGTTTTGCGTGGCTGTAGAAGATTAGGCACAGTGCAGCACAGAACACATCAATTTTTTCTGTTTTACAATAGCCCAGATCTTAGCTTTTAGAAAGCCTTCTGATTGGTGCGGAAAATGGATTCAGAGACTGTTGGGCATAAGACAAAATGAAGGAGTGAAGCTGGAAAATAGATGCAGATAGAGAGCGGTAGAGCAGGATTCCGCTAATGATCAAAATGCTGCTTCCTGAATTGTTAATAAAACCTCTCAGAGACACTGATGAGTGTGATTGATTGATACACTCCTGTAACAATGCAAGCCTCTTCAGTGCACTCAAACTCATTTACCTCTGCCTTTCAGTTCCTCTTTGTTTGACTGTGGCTTTATCAGCACTGATCATCAATAAGCCTTTATGCTTCGTCTTTGAATATTAGAGTGCAGCAATGCTCCTCTAACACAATATTCATCACCGCATCTCATGAGGAGCTCCTATGAAAATGGTCTATCATGCTATGAGTGTGTCTGGGATTGCTATCAGCCTCTGTTTGTGCTGTTGTGAGGAAGATAAGCATCGCTGTTTGTGTGTTCTCATATGTTCTAAATGGATATGCATGTCCACTATACATACTGTATTCCATGCGATTGCTATCGGCTTATGTTTGCACTCTTGCTTTGGTAGATAACTATCTCTTTAGGAGTGTGTGTACGTGTGTTTTTGTGTGACACACACCAGTCAGACAGGTAAACATCATCACCGGGCCCTCCATTCGTCTCCCGCTCAGATACCACCTCTCATCTTGTTGACTTCACCTAAGCCTCCAGATTGTATTTTGACAGCGCCGATCGTTTTGCACTGTTGTCGGCATCCAACTTCAGACAACGCCGCCGCCACTGTCGCCAAGATCTTATTAAACACAAAGAGAGACAGAGAGAGGGAAATGGTACTGAATGAGAATGGGAAGCTCAACAAACTTTCACATCATGAGTTAAAAAACACAGAGAGGTGGTAGGCTGGGAAGGATTTTAATTTTAAAAAATTACTAAAGAAATGATGCCCTTTTATGCAGCAAGGCCAGCTCTGCTGAAGGTTTCTCACAACTCACTTCAGCCGAGGAAAAGAGAAAGAGAAGAGTGTGTTCAGCGGTGTTGGAGGCTAATGTGTTGTCAAGGCTAAAGCGACACGCCTCAGACTGAGACGATAAGATAGGAAGCCCGCGCGGCAGTGTGAATGTGGTTGCCAGGGAACTTCACAAATCTATGCATACCGGAGATGGGAGCGGAAGAAGCAAACATTATTCAAACGCAGGTGAGGAAATGAAAACAGTCAGGAAGAAAAAGACTGTCCTTTTGTAATATATTCCTGATTAATTCAGCTGAAAAGTGAGTTAGAGAAAAGCCCATTTGGCAACCTCTTATCAAAAGTGAAGTTTTTTTGTTTTTTTTCCTTTTCTTACTTTTGTGTAATCCACCTACTCAACTAGCCTGGCATCTCTTTCCGCTCCTTCTTTTCTCTTTACCTGCTCGCCTCAGTCCTCCCTCATTTCTCTTCCCCTGCCTCTCAGCTGTACTAAAGCCGAGGCCAATCTGTCCCTTCGCCATTCATCCACTTCATCCCCTATCTTCACTTTTTCTCCGCTCCTCAGCTCCTATCACTCCTCCATCTCACCTCTGCTGCCTCCCCCGCCTCCTCCACTCTTGCTTTGCCATTTCATTTCTTTTTCTTTCTCCCTCTTTGAAATGCCTGTTGCTGATCCATCAGGCTTGCAGCTGGAGTATGTTCCCACTCGTTTCTCACAGTGAGTAAAGTCTCTCTCTCACTCTCAGAGGAGGTGGCAGCGGTGCTGGAAGGTAGCCTCCGCTCCAGTAGGGTACCAGCCAGTTATTAATTACTCCCCGATTCTTCATCTGTCTGACGAGGGAAGTAATTACGTCTCTCCCCGTTTCTCCCCCTCGTCGGCATCAGAAATGACGCGATAACCAGGAACCCAAATTACTCCAGCTGATGAGACAATCATTGAGTGAGAGAGAGCAAGCCGAAGATTTTTCAGTCCCACTGTGCTTCACCCATCGGGGTAATGGCACCTTGATTTGGTTTAGGAAGTCTCCCCAATGCATTTGCAGGGTGTTTCCAATTTCCACCTCACAAAACACTGGAAGATGGGTAGAGATAGATAGGCAGAATGAATTAAATTTTTTCTCTCTTTCTGCCTTTTTTTTTTTGCTTCTCTTTCTTGCTCTCAATAAGCGAGTGCAATCATGAGGAGGTTCTAGCTCCAATCAGCATTTTGCAGCTGGAGAAGAGCGATGATGGAAGAGGGACATTAGCACCGGATCCTCATCTGCCACAGAAGACAGAGGGAAAGAAAGAGTGGAAAAACAATTAAGGATGCGTTTTCTTTCTCTGTCGTTCTGTCTTCCTGTCTATGGGAAAGACTAATTTGGTGGTAGCCAGGTGTCTTCACAGGTGCATACGGATATATTTTTATAAATTTGTGTGAGCAAGAAATAATTTTAAACCATTTTGACTGCTTGCATCACTTTGTTCACAAAATAAAGTGAGAACAAATTGGAACTGACGCTATCAGTTTGTAAAGTATGGGGTAATTAGCCATTTGTTGTCCAAAGTCTACTATTGAGCATTATAAAAGAGCCCTATTCTACAAACTTCTCTAAAGTATTCAGTGCATCGATTCGTTAGCAGGTGGGAGTTAGCATCATGGCACCTAGCTGAAGGAAGGATAGTATAGCATGTTGTCTTTTTCTAAGATATTTCTGACAACAACAAAGAAAGGAGAAGGAAAAGAAAATGTACAGTAATGCTATAATTTTGAACATAAACTAATATCAGTCAGTTTTCAAAAAGTTAGTGAAGTTAAGCTAATTTATGTGCAGTACAAAAGGCTGCTACGCCATAGCTAGCTAACCAAATATTATGGACTAATATAAATACAGAATCAATTTAAAAGTCTTTAAGGTACGACTTGAGTGATAAATACACATTCAGCACTCTCACTATCAGTTTGTGACACGGCTACAGCACCTGGGCAGAGACTATTAGTATGTTGCTGCGTGGTTTGAATAATTTACTACCAGACTGTAGCAATCATGAACTAAATCTGCTAAAACATGATTTGGCCATAAAGCTTCTAAATTTTGAGGTTACAGACACATTATGAGTTTGCCTGTATGTGTAAGAAATACAAATAAAAACATCATAGAGGGTTTGGATAACAGCTCAACAGGTGAGCACTACAAGACTGTTCTTATTTCTCAACTTTCTGTCACTCATCTGGGTCTGGGTAGAGGGAGCAGCTATCTAAGAAGGGATTCTCAGACCTCCCTCTCCTCCAGCCGAGAGACATAATCTCTCCACTGTACTCCAGGTATGCATCAGTTGGACATACCCCAAAAAACGCACCTAGGAGGCATTGTAGTCACATACCTGAACTGCAAATCGCCACCTTATCATGGTTTGGGTGCCCATTGGTTCCCAGGAGTTTTGTTTTCTGAGGCGGTTGTCTTGGTAAGTCTCCCAAAGCAAACAGGACCTGGATGAGGATCCAGAATAAGAGTGATTCAGAGGACTGCAGTCATGGACTATACCACCTCGCTCAGAATCCGTGAGGGCCCAATGGCTAGGTCTTTGACCATGGGGCCTGACCAGCGCTCCTGTGGACCCACCACCTGTTAGAGGTCAGGTGCTATGTGGATCAGGCAGAAGTGGAAGCAATGACGGACCAATCCCTGATTCCCCAAACTGGTTTTGTGAACATTCTCATTCCTGTGACATCACCTGATGCTCTTCTGTCAGAACCACCGGTGTAGCATATTTACATACAAGGTGTTGTTTCTCGGCAGAGCATACCACACTGGGTTGTAGTATCATTGTGACAAATCTGTCACTCTGAACATTGTGCAGCTTTACTCTTGCAAAAAGCTATATTTCACCCCAAACACAATCATTTCCTAAACCTTACCAGTCTACCTGGTTCTCAGTGATTAAATCTAACCAGTTAGTGAAAGCTAAAGTAAAAAGCAATTGAAAGCAGCACAGACATGGACATTTTGTCGGTCTCCCAAACATTACAAGCATCCCCCATCGTCCAGAATTACCTTGACACCCGTGGCATCTGACAAAATGATGTTACATTATTCCCCCCAATTGAGAGCACATTGGCACTGAAAAGAGGGACCTTCAGCAGGCTGATAATAATGCAGTGAATTTCAAAAACGAATACGCGTAGCAGATTTAGCAAACATGCTTTCTTTTGGAACTGATTAAAGTCACCTCTGGGACTCATAGTCCAAACTAACTTGATAAAATGTGTATTATATCAGCCAAATATTCTGCACCTCTGTAGGAGCTCTATGTCAGGGCCAATCGAGACATCTCCAAATACATCTCCCCCCTGCTTCCCTCCTCAGCTGTCAAACTGCAGTTTAAATGGAGCAGCAGAACCAGCAGGCTAGTGCAGCTCTCTATATTGTATTTCAGTACCTGTCAAGTGCTTATTGATTGGCTGCGGTGGATTAGGATGGCTACATTGCTGCAGTACGTGTACAAGTGTGCAGTATATGTTCAAGTGTGGAGCAACGCTGGAGGTCTCCGAACTGGCAACAAGCCCTCTCATGTCACACCACCTAATCCACCGCTCGCTTACTTTATTTCTTTCTAAAGTCTTTTTTTCTCTCTTTCTCATCACCCCTCGTTAACTTCTCTTATCCTCGTTGTCTTCGGTCCAGAACGATTTGGATCCTAATAGTCTTTTTACAACCGCCGGCTAATGTTGCCATGGGGGAATGTAACGGGGCCATAACGAGACAATCCCATCCCATATGCACAGGATATGAGGGGGAATTTGTCTGCTTCAACAGTGACAGGAGCAATCTGTACCGTGGGGTGGCTCCAATGAAGAGACCATCGCAAAGAGAAGAGAAAAAAACCTCAGTATATTCAGGATTATGGTGTGGGAGCCCATTGAAAATCTAATGGACTAGTCACATCAAATAGACTTGGTAGGAGCACACTCAGAGGAATACATGTATGCCACCGTGCACACACAGTCACACAGAGAAAGAGAAGCCATTACCACCAGGAGCTAGGCTATTACTCTCTGTCCAGTGTGCCAGTGTGTGTATGTGTGTCCCAATCATAATGTATCCAGTCCCAGAGGGGTCTCAGGACAGTGCGGCCTGCCTGAATAATTACCAAAGCATTTCTATATAAAAAACGCTAAGGCAATAAAGAAACCCACAATGCTGCATTGAGCATATTATGCTGAAATGAAGCGTGAGACGAAGGCCGCATTGGAAACATGTCAGGTGGTAATTTAATGGTCCTTGAATGAAAACATTTTTGCAGTGTCAAACGTTGGCTCTCACATTATCATAGGATTGTAGCGACTTTTGAGGCTTTCCAGCGCAAAAGGAACAGGTGACTCCACATTTTCAGCATAAAAGGGAGGAGGTGGATGTCTTGGAAAACAGCAATGATCCCTAGTGAGGACTGTAGACACCTGTAAACATCTCCAGACAGTGTTTGAAAGGTGTCTTAACTTTTTCCACAGTAAAAAAAAGACATTTGACAATCTCCCCAGTACCCTTAATGACACCCCGGTATATATCAATAAAGACGTGGTTTGACAGCCAACAGTCCCAACAGATGGCTGCTCCTCGCTGATGCTGGTTTCTTCCTGTTAGAAGGGAGTTTATTCTTCCCTTTGTTGCCAAGTGCTTGTCTGATTGGTGGGGTTTTCTCTGTATTAGTGATATACAAATGAAACTAAATTGGAAAAATGTAATTTCCCATTATTGGCGCTCAATGCCTCAAACTTTGTTTGAGATTTCAGATCCATTTTTTAAAAGCAGATAATTTACTGTGTAGGAACGTTTGCTTTAATTTCTACACTCCACATAAAGTAAATACATGGGTCGGAAGTCCCTGCAGGACTTTCTACACCTGCACCGATTTATTACAGTTCAGCTCGCTTCTTGTCTCCTCTTCTTTTAAAATGCCAGCAAACTGTTGGCATAGGACAATTAACACTTTTGTTGTTCTTGCACAAAACTTAGCCAGTGAACTGTTTTGTCTATACTAGAGACTATCGCAAGTGCCCAAAAGTAGAAATTTGAGCGACTGGAAGCAGCCAATTTTGGTAACTTTTGCTCTGAGGAAGGACTTGCCAATTAATTTCCTTTCCACTGATAAATGGGTTCATCAAATTGCGTGAGCTCTACTTCATTGACTTTGGTGAGCTAACAAAAAGGGCCCTTTTCACAGCTCATCATGAATGGAATTTGTTTCTCCTGTGCTTTTACTGATAGGAAAATTCAAAGTCATCTGTGAAAAGAACTCCTCTCAATACAGCTTTTCCTAATATAAAACCTCTGAAGGGCATTGAAATATATATTTTATACTAACAATGGTGCATAACACCTAATTGATGCTACCGTGGCTGGCTTTTTGGTCCCTTTGTCTTGCCCCTCATGCCGTCAAGTTACATAATCATTGTTTCAAAAGCATTTTAATGAGTGTATTTCAAGCTGTATTTTGGACTTGCTGTGGAATATATGCCCATTTAATGTGCGGTTAAAGCAATACACAAATCTATTTGATGCCTGAAAATAAAAACATTTCACTTTCCAGTTACATTTTTCCAAGTTTTTAAAGCCTCTGAGGCATCTTTCTAAGCCAACAATCCTTTAATACTATGAATGTCTCATTTTCAGGTCCCAACTCAAAGCCCACATCATGTGAAAAATAATATATCTAAGTAGAAATGTGACAGCATTAGGGGGAAAAAAGGAAATTTTAACAGGTGTCATCCAGTGTGGGAGAGATAATATCATATTACCAATGCAAATCACATATCCGATTCACCGTTGAGGGTAATGAAGTGGCTTCATTTCAACATATCATGTAATTTTCTTTCAATCGAGTAGAACATCACATGTCATTTTGACCAAGTAGAAAAGTTTGCGTGACTGTATTTTAATGCACTAATAGTGCATTGATGTTTTTAAAGTCTTAAAACATGATATTATGGTGTCGTTTCAAACGCATTCCTCTCTGCCAAGTCCCCGGGCCACGCTGGGAGGAGTGATATGTTCCTGCTGGCGTGGCACATAGGCTGTCTGTTCCTTCAGATTCCTCCCCCGACCAGTCATAATCTGCGTAAGTCATCCTTGATTAACCCCTGCTGAATGACTCTAATTAGAGCCAATTAGCCCAGGCAGAATGAGACGCTCTCCATGCAGATGAACACGATGGAGAGGTGGAAGGATGGATGGAGGGATGGAAGCGGGGTCGAAGTGGAGGTGTGGAGAGCTGGGGGATGTGCTGGATGATTGAGGGACGGTGGTGCTTGGGGCGTGGAGAGAGCCTGGATGTGGCGGGAGGTTGAGAGAGAAATAATGAGGGGATGAAAGACGGGAAGGGTGGTAGAATCTAAAGGAGTCAGGACGGGTCAATGACTACCCAGCCGTACAGCAGGAATAAACACTTGTACGGGCAGATTAGCCATAATAAATGTTTCTTTATGCCTGCATGAAAACACTAGATTTTAGCATGTTTTATCCTCATCTCTTTAAGATAAATGCAGTAATCATATTCGGCACCATTTGGGGACTTTCACCAGTGATCCAGGAGGCACTTTATGTGTTACCCTGGCTTTTTGTGCATAATGTGTGATTAAACTGAGTATATGAACACTTTAAAGCTTCCTTGCTGATTTTATTTACCAAGTAAGAGGCTAATGGCTACATTAAAAGACCAGATAACGTTTAGTATGTTTTGTTGTGCAGCTAACAGAGGGTTTTAAAGTTGAAGTATTGACTTCTGGTGAGGGTCAGGATGAATATATCTGTTTGCCGTCGGGCTCCAGCTGAGCCAAAATTGCAGGCTCTAGCGTAGATGAGCAGAAATCGATTACTATATGCCAAGAAGCAGCTCCTCTCAAAAAATTACTTTATTACAATGGTTTATTGATTTTGTTTATTTTCCCGATGGGTATTATCTTTGGATTTCAAAGGGCCTGTTATCTCTTCTTTAAGGCATGTTTGGAGCTTGGTGTTTGGACAAAAGTGGGGCATTTATACTAAGTTGCATTATGGGAACTGTAGGATTCAGCTTCCATGACTCAAACATGAAGTCAGTATATCAGCCCAGCTGTTTTTGTCATTCTGTTGGAAAAAGCCTCATGTGAGGTTATGAAGCTCATAGCTGGACATTAGTCTCAGTGGACTTTGGCAATTCTCCAACATACGAGAAAATCCTTTCAAAATAATTAAACACCACACTATTTTTCTTAAAGTGGACTTATTATGCTTTTATTAATTTTCTGTGGAAACAGTAGAAGCACATATTAAACACGCACAAAGTTTCAAATAAGTAATCTCTGTGAGAAATGTGTTCAGTGTTTATTTGCTCCTGGCTTTGGATGATGTCAAAAAACAGCAGATATGTCTAATATAGTCATCTCAGGTGAACATCTCAGGCAAAGAAGCAACCAATCAGAAGCAAATTGGCTTAAAGTAATTGGAAAGGCAGTTAAGATGGCCCTGGCCCTTGAAGCTTCTTTCTGAACTGCGCCATACTGAATTTCAGACATATTTTAGGGCTGGTTATGGAAAAAAATGACTGGGTTTGCATCAGAATTATTCCAAGGGTAGCTGCATGAACCATTATCCTTGGAAAAACCCAGAAACTAGTCTAATGATGGTCAAACAGTGTCTTTACTGATATAAACCAAGAAGAGAAATAGTAAAGTCTACAATAAATAAACCACAGAATTGAAGTAGAAGTGCCACAGGTGCATCGTGAAGGCCTTAGACTGTGTGCAAAAATGTTATCTAAACAACAGCGATAAATGGAACAAGAAAATAGAAAGCAAAAATAAGGCTAAGTTAAAGAAGAATTTGAGATACCTACCTCGAAATTTTGTGATAATAACTTAATTTTGACTTAGCCTGAAAATCTTTGTTGTTTGTTTGTTTATATTTCATTGGTGACATCACTTATTTGCAAACTGTAAACATTTAGCCCGTCTCTTCAGTGCTTCCCTCTCAGTTTGACTAAATGAGTTTCGCTGTCTCTCCTTGTTCTCGCTTCCCTTTTCAGTTTTTGGAAGTTGTGTTTTGTTGTGTGTTAGCTTCACTTCCTGCATTTGTCTTGTTTCTTCCTCATGATTCACAGCTTGGTTTCATCCACTCACTTTGCTCTGCCCGTTTTTTAACCTTTTTGTTTTTAATTTTAACCTCAGAATTATTTACCATACAATTCACTGAAGTTACTCCTACTTCCTCTTTTGAACACACAAAAAAATTACTAAAAATATTTAACCGTGTGACAACTACTCTAATGAAAATATGTGAGTTCTCCAGAACAAGGCATCCCTTTAATTGATAAATATATCTAATATCGCTACACCAACCTCAGTCTTGCTTTGTGTACCCTTTACCCTCAATGTGTATTCATCCACTCTTCCAGCCAGGAAGGGCCTACCTACCAGATACCCATGCCAGCCTCCCTCAGCCCTCCCCTGCCATCAACCAGCAGCAGGGGTGGAGAGGCCAGACTGAAGAGCCCACTCAGCCTGCCCAGTGATTGCCTCAGTCTATCATCAGCCAGAAGATTTCTATTATTGCAGATGGATGATTGGTCTGGCTAGCTGCCGGCCTGGCAAAGCAGGCTCATTTTTGAGCAGTTTCAAGTGCGAGCGCCAGTGTACCGAGGCAAGCGGGGGGGACGACAAATCGAAGAGGGTGGGCAGGGAGAGGGGGCGGGGTGGGCTTTGGTGATTTGGCATAGAAATAATGGAGCAGAAATGGTCATAATGACAAGGCACGCTAGCGCTGGGAGCATTATGCACAGAGGACGAGGTTGTTAATGTAGACTGCCTCTATTTCCGACAACAATTTAGACGCTAATGGGGAGTGTTTTCCTGCTAAACAAACAGACGCCCCGCTCTCAGAACGAGGAGTTTGTTTACCGTTTGTGCGGCGATGCTGGATCTGCCCAAAACCCCATGACAAAGCGTCACGCTTTCCTCGTCAGACATTAGGACATTCGGCTCAAAGAATGAAAGGTGCCTTAATGAAATAAGATTACAGTTAGAAAAATATAGACCTTGTGTTGAAGGAGAGCGTCACTAGAGCAACCACATTGCAACCCTTCACATAAAATGTTGCTTGTTCTTAACTCTTTGCGTATATCTTGTTAGAAAACGTCCTTTTTCCTCACTCCTCTGCACTAAGTTGGTAGCAAACGTCCCCCTCCCCAAGCTACATGATACAAAAGACTCACTATTCCCTTCTGTACACAGCCAAAGGCTTCATATCTGAGCACCACGTCAATATCACATGACTATCATATGGCAACAGTCCTTCATGTTTTTTTTCTGCAGCAAATCCAATTACCGCAACACATTTCACTTCAGAAATTTAGCTATTTAAAGCATATCATGCTTCAACTTAGCATCACCGGCCCCGGGGTCAGTGCTGCTCTGCCATTGAAGTGCTGGACTCTGCAACCTGCAACCTCAATCGATAGCCTTAAGGGAATTTACAGTATCTGGCTACATGGCCTCTGCACATGGGAGATTGGAGAGGTACAGAGGAAATACAACCCTACATGTTTTTCTTTTTCCACTATTGATCTGCAACCAGAGCTTTAAAATGGTGTTTAACAAAAAAAAGATAGTCTTTGTAACTTCCCTCTGATGTTGAATGTGAAGTTTAAGAGGCTTAATTTAAAGGATTAAGAAGAAAATGACAAAAACTAACTATAAAAACTGTTATCACATAAAAGGTGTAACTTTTGGGGTAAAGATCTGGATATGTGATCATCGTACCCAACCATTACTTTACCCTATGCTCCCCCCTCTCTCTGTGACTTTATTTCGTTTCATGTGTTTACGTAGCTAAAGAGCTTTGAACCTCAGTGCATCGCCAGCTCTGCAGCTGCCGCTGTCACCTGCTAATGTCACCGGTAATGATGTGAGGCTGGTTTTTCCTTGAAACGGCGTCACCGAGCCAGGACTCAATCATTTCATTTAAGCAAAACAAAGTGCGACAGCGACAACTGTGAACCAGCCGGGAGAGAGAGAGGAGCGGCTGCGACGCTTTCGTCTGCAAATCATTTCGCTAACACCTTTGAAGTGGTGACATGCCAGTGGAAAATGTAGCACGAAGCTCCCGGTTTACGGGATGAAAGGGGAGTCGGCTTCTTGTCAACTTTTGACCTCTATGTGTGAGCGATCAGTTGGGGTTTGGGCCAGCTGCTGCTGCAGACACTGCTGCCGTGTTTGATAAATGACAGCGAGTTTTCTCCGACTTTATTGAATTGGAGCTGAACTGCAGAGGAAAGGAAAAGTAAACTGAGTTAAAAATCAACTCAAATGAACTGAAATAAACTCAAGCTGAAGCAAAACGCATCAGAACAAAAATCAATTTAGCGGGGAATGAGTTGTTCATCTCTACTGGGTTGCCTTTGTTTTTGCATAGGCCACTTCAAGAAGAAGGAGGATTAAGGGCATAGTGATCCAACAGCTCTGTGAATGGCAGTTGACCCTTCTTCTCCTTGAAATTAAGAAATGACAGGGCTTGACCCCACTTGAGGCGCTTGATTATCTGCCCCAGCAGTCATAATGAAATAAGTAATGTCAAAATTATTCGAAAAAGCACCTGACCCGGCCTAAGACAAAGTGACCTAATCCCGGTTAATCCATAACAGCTGTCAGCACTGGTCAGCATGGTGCACAGCTCATTTGAAGTGGACTTTATTGAAGAGTAAGGGTCAAGACATGGTGACGCACTAAGCTGGAAATCTGTGATACTATTTATCAATGACCAAGAGGGTATCCCTCCTTTTTATCTAATTGTAATAAAGACTCCTGATTAAAGAGGTTATTGTTAATAAGCTGAAAATAATCAATACTGTTAAGACTACATTACTTTGTAGATTGAGTGAATACACTTGTTGTTTAGGTATTGGAAAATTAAGCGGCAGACTCTACACTACCAGTACTTTCAGGCTGGGAACTAAGTAAAATTGCCTTTTTCAGTACCTAAATTATGAACTATCCAAAAACTTAAGTACTTATGTATACTTTTTACTATGAAAAAATTTGATACTGAAATTCTGAAAATTAAATTGTACTTTTACTCTGTGTAGGTGGCATAGGCAGCATACCAGTAATCATTGCTAAAAATAAGATTAGACACTCATCTTCTTGTTGACGCATCACCAGAAGCACAGAAAACAGGGGTGTAATTTCCAGGGGGTTAGGGGGGTTATGACCCCCCCAATAATCAGACGCAACCAATTTAACCCCCCCCTCCCCCAATAAAATTATGAATTATCTTGCATAAATAGGCTGTTGATGTTCTTTACTCATTTCAGGTATTACCAGCAAAATAGTTGCATGTTTAATCATCTGGGAATTTACCCAGATTTATTTATTTATTTAGACAGAGATCTTGACCCCCCCAATGTTCAGCACAAAGTTACGATGATGACAGAAAATAAATGGGACAATGGATGAATATGTTTAAATGAACCAGTGTAGTATCACAGCAACCCTATTTCCATGTTAAATTGCAGTGAATCACCTAGGATTGCATGTCCCATCATAAATTTCTTTTTTTTTTTTTTTGCTGATATAGACTTCACTGATAAAGAAAATCTCCCTGTTAAATTACAGTGAAGCAGTATGAGCTAGATCAGATCAGAAAACTGTTATTTTACTGTTGTTTTACTCTTATAGACTTTCCACTGTTAAAAACCACATAAATTGCTGGAAGGTAGACACGTCATTATAAAACTGTTATTTTACTGAAACAGACTTATTTCCCTGTTAAATTACAGTAAAGTCCTAATAGCTTGACTTATCATGATAAAACAGTTATTTCTCCGTGTACCTATTTTTACTGATGACAGCAGTTTCTTGCTGTAAAAATATTTAACTACTGTTGTGTATTCAATTCAGGCTGTCTGGGATAATGCTGTCAGCTGTTTGGTTGCCAATATACTGCTTTAGTGTTCTATTGGGATTTCCATAAGCAGTTTATCACTTGTAGTAAAGTACTGTAAATCTATATCCATAAAAAAATACCATGACTCATGCATCTGCTACAAAATTTAAATTCAGTTTCAAGATATAAGCTTTTGTTACAATTCCCCTTCTCCTTGCACTGCACAAATATAAATGCTGTTGAAGTACATACAGCAATCATCTGAGCATGAATGCTGACTGAATCACTCACTTTTGGTGCACCATTGCTGCCTAAAACCTTAACACAAATCTTAGTTACAAACCGCTTTCCTAACATACTGTACTGTGTTATGGTGCAACTTTTGATATCGGCCCGATATCAGGTAAGTACAGAGTTGATATTTCTGATACCAATACGGATAATGGTAAAACAGCTCATGGGAGAGCAGTGTGCCATGATTTATGAGTTGAATCATCACCAATTTGCAAATTCTGAACACATTTTAAAGACCAATACATCTAATTTTGGTGTCAGTCCTATACCAGGTAAATACAGGAACTGTATGTAAATATGGGATGTAAATATGGGATGTAAATATACCTGCCTCTAAAGCACTTTGAGTCTACGTTTGCAGTTTAAATGTGCTATAGGCTATAAATAAATAGTTGCAGTCAACAAAAAAATTCACAGTGCACATTTCAGTATATTTTTCAATTTATAGTAAAAATATGCAACACAGTTTAGTGGGCCACATACTGACTATAGGGGATAGAAAAAAAAATATCTATCCTATCACTCAGGTATCGATCCAGTACCAATACCTGCGTTCGTATTGATATTATCGATATTTGGATCAATCCACCCAACTCTACTATCAGTTGAGTTTTTGGATGAAACTTCTTTAGCAAGCTTGCTCTTTTATCTTGATAATTTAGTACTCCATCATTTCTTCTAAATATTGTTACTTCAAGCTCAAGAAAAATCAGGATGGCTACAGCCATAATCCTAAAACCGAGGCTTCGAACAGTGACATCACGGGGGATATTTCATCTTCTGTAAATAGCCACCACTTTTTGTGAGGTTTTATTTTACTGATTTCATTATCTTAAGGCACTGAAAACCTACCTACACGGGTTTTATTTGTTTTAAACAGTATGGTTTTAACCCCAGTTAAATCAGAAAGAATGGAGGAAAATTATGACCAGATGAGATCCTGACACTCATAACTGACTTTTCATTTATTTTATTTTAAATGCAACTCTCTCCTATAGAGCATCCATGAATGCGTTTCGAGCTGCACAATGGTGACAAAGAACAAATCAAAACTAATATAATAATGGTGAGCGAGCTCTGAGCAGGAGCAATGACTCCTCTTTGCAGGGAGCTATGGCAACTGTCGTTGCAATGAAGCAGTTGACCTTGTTTGCAGTCAAAAGAAGACACTGACATTATCTTACTTCAACACCTCCAGGTGCACACATTGAAACGCCGTGTCATTGAAACACATAATCAAGCCGCACGGTTTTCTATCCTTTCACACAATTTTGTACAACAAGCTAAATTACTTTGATAGATTCACAATGGCTTCAAATGTAAAAGTGTCATTCGCCATCAGGGTCACTGACAATGAATGAGTCTTTTCATGTCCGAGCTTCCAGTCAATCTTGTTTCTATGCACGCTGCACATCTGAGGCCTAAGTAATTTCCCTCGGCTGCTCCCTCAGATCCACCCGTGCCATACTGTGTTTTGTATATTCATGTGTGTACTTTCCTATCTTAATCCTAGCTATTACTCGCATGGCTGGCCATGTCAAGGGGAGATTTGCTCACTCACAGTGAATGGGCCAATATTGACAGTACGCCCACCGCATCAGCGATCAGTGTTAGGGCTTAGCGCACACGAGATTCACCGGTTTGAAGCTGAATTCAATGGGTAGGGTGGCGTGTTGGAAAACAATCCTCACAGGGAATCTATGCAAATGCTAAATGTTACTCTTAGACAGTCAGGAGTGAAAATTTAGCAGTGGGGGTTGTAGACTGATGTTGCTGCTATGTTTTGTATTTTCTTGGAAGAATGTTTCAAGCCAGTTATTTTGTACTAAAGCTGCACCCCTTTTATTCATCGTTCTTTCATTCTTCGTAAAATTCATCGCACCCTTTGGCTTCATTGACTTTGCTGTGAGAAAAGCTAGTGAGAACTCTCATGGATGACAGTAGGTTGGTTCCATTTCTACATTTTTAAAGGTGTTCCTTTAAAGTACCATGCTGTTCTGTAAGTATTAGGGATACCACAGTCATTTTTCAGCAACTGCCAGCAAAAGGAGAAGATTTCCAACACAACAATCATCTTTGGTTCCAAAACTACCATTTTCTTTTTAATTAACTACAATTCCAAGTCTGTGTTTCTTATTATACATTCCTTCTTTTGTCCTCCACTTGTCCAATTTCCTCAAATTTTTTTAAGACACACTGCACACACACATTGACATATGCCAGGGCTTTAGCTAACAGTTCTTAGGGAATCACCTTGTTGGTGCACAAATACTATTTTGTATTATTATTGACATTTTTTATAGATTCAACTAAAGAAATAGGAACAAATTATGTGTTTTTGTGACAGGCTGCTAGTGCTAACAAAGTGCTTAAAGATTAAAATGTTTCCTTGCTACATTTTCGGTTACATTTTGACACAAAACTGATTTATCCCTTGAGTTAGGAGCTTTTTTATGGTTGAATGATTCATAGGTCAGTGTTAAGTGGCTTAACAAACAAAATTATTCCTATGAAAATGGTCAGGTACAAGGAGTGGACTGAAAATGATTGAAAAAGGCCTTAGCAGTTCAAAACATTACAAGAAAGTCTGGCTCCTTGCAAACAAAATTTCAAGAAATGAGAGGTGGCTCGAGACGTTTGCACAATACTGGATAAAGTCACAAATGCACAAGTGTGTTTAAGAGTTTCACAGATACTGTTAATTTTTTTTTTTATTTCTGTGTTGGTCCCACAATAATCGCACTAAGATCTGTGGCTCAATGTAGGATGGCTTAATAACCCAAGTTTACTTAGACTCGCATATTTGCAGCACTTAATGTGCTGGACACTCTTAGTGAATGTGCACATGGAGCGAAAGCAGGCAGGAACTGGTTGGAACTGGGCCACAGGCAATTTAATCAGTGACAGGTTAACATACAAATGAAAAACTAGAGTTTCACCCACCGAAACTAAGACACAGACTTCTTGGATGGGCTCTCATGCAGCAAGCCACATTATTTATCAGGGGTGGCTGTAGCACAGGAGCAGGTCATTCACTCATTGGAAGGTTAGTGGTTGGTGGTTCAATCTCTGGCTGCTCAAGTCTGCATGCTAAACATCCTTGTGCAAGATAGTGAACCCCAACCCCAAGTTTCTCTGGTAAACACTAAAAAGTGTTTGTGGTGAATTGGCTAATGAGGCATGTTATATCAAGCACTGTATAAGAGCCAGTTACCATTATTTGTCAAACAGTTGCACTAAAAATACTCCAAGGGACACGAACAGCACAAGAGGTGTGGTTCAGGTGAACACTTGCACATGATTATAAATAGCTTCACCTAAATTAGCTATAGAGACCAAATCCATCCTGTTCACCAGGCTGTAAGTGTGATTATTTCTGCTTCATTTTTTAAGATCAGGAGGCTTCTGCTTGCTTATAATATGACCAAGCATGATGGTACACAACCTAAACTGTCACCTACAAACGCACATGCACAACAACAGCTGCAAAGGCAGTTTGCAGTTCTGACGAGCTCCAGCTAAAGTGGCCCCATTTTCCTCACCCCTACCTTATCATTTTTTGTGTCACGAGCTAAATGTGTGAGTGGATTTCCTCACTAATTGGACGCCTGACAAGCCGTATTGTCCTTTGCCACAATGTGACAAGCTTCTGCAAAATGTTCCTTTCAGTGGCCTTCAGAGGAGGCCAAGGCCAGACAGGGGAGAAGAAGAAGAAGAAGGGGAAAAAAAGAGAAACTAAATGGAACAGCAAATCATAACCCACAGTTTCGGCTGACACTGATGTGACGTTACCGAACAGGCGAGCAGGAAGATAGAGGGCGAGAAGGAGAGTAACTCTGGGAAAACTGACAGGGATTAGGCCCTATTTGTTTCACTTTCTGACTACTCCTCCCTGCCTGCTTCCAGGAGTTTGTGTGCAAATGGGTATTTCCATCTCCCACTCATCGTCGCCTAATTGGCACTTAACAGCTGCCCCTCATGGCCTCCTTGCTGGCTCCGTTTCCGCTCCCCTTTTCTTTTTCTATTTTTTTTTTCTTGGCGTAGGAAGGAGCAGCGCTGCATCAGACATCACCCAGCTGAGAGGGCACTTTCTCCTACACTCCTTACTCCCCACCCTTCATCATTCCCTTCCCTCGCAGCTATCTTGTGCGGGAAGGAGTTTGCACCCCCAGACAGCCCCGAGCGCTCATTATCGCTTTTCTCAGTCACCCTGTCGCTCTGAAATCCACCCCTCTTCCCCCCTCTACTCATCACGCGTCTCCACCTTCTCCTGCTCCTCTGGCTCCCCCACCCCCCTCCCATGGAGAAAGCAGCATGAAGATGTTCTGCAACCAGGCTCAGAGCCAAAAAGAGACAGTGCACAAGGCAGACATATGGCCACGTTTTCAAAATCTTATCTTTATTTAACCAGATCCATCAATCAAAAGCAAATTTCCTCTTCTGCGGTGATTTGCTGGGCAAAAAGGCGTGTTTGAGGACAGCTGTTGGGAGGAAAATATGTGCGGTTTGATTTCCTCCAAGCATAAAGGTTATCATAACATTACACCAAGGCAATTTTGACTGGAGGGAGAGAGCGAAAAAACCCAGCAGATTTGAGTAAAATGTTGTGTTCAAATACATCAGGGTATGTGGATGTCAGATTACACCAAATGAGGGAAAATGAAGCAGAGCGGCAACACTCAAGGTCCCCCGATTGCAAGAGACTAATGCCAGCTGGGGCGGGTGCAAACATACAGCTCTGTTTGGAATGCAAATTGGCTTGTTTTAAGAAACTTTTGTGGGTTACGTGATGTTATATCCCAGACATTTGACTTCTTTTTGTTTCCTAAAGAGATTAGTGGTGTGTGATACAGGAAAATTTTGGTATTGATCCAATACCAAATAAATACAGAGTAAGTATTGCAGATACTGATACCCGCACTGATACTTTTGACCTATAATGGGATTTTTTTGATGAATCATCATCAATTTGCCAAATTCTGAACACATTTTAATGACCACTTTACTTTCCACAGGAATTTTCACATATTTTTTTTAACAAACAACAATTTAAGAGCTGGAACATAAATGTTTCTGTCTCTAAAGCACTTTGGCTCAACTTCTGTTGTTTAAATAGTCTGTAAATGAATAAAAAATACTCTGACATTTCCAAAAAACACTATTATTTACCCTAGTTACCAATACCAGCGTTGGTATCTGTGCTACCAATATTTTCAGTTTTTGGAACTTCTTAAGCAAACTTGCTGATCTACACTGATAATAAAATATGCAAATAACAAAATTCTGAACATACTGAACTTAGAGGATAGAAACAAAGTATCGATCCTAACATGCGAGTATCGATTTTATACCAATACCAGCATTGCTGTCAATACTGTCGATATTTGGATCGATCTGCCCACCTCTAAAAGACATACTGCGCTTGCAAAATTCAGCATTGAACTCAGTGACCTTTTATGTCGTTGCATTGCAAGCAAGCCGGAGTGCTGAATAACTCTCTGCACGCTCAGCAGAAGTTCCTGGAAATAAAAAACAAAACAAAAAAGGGAAGAAAAAAAAGGTCACGCGGCAGTAAATATTACAGTAACATGCTGTTATGAAGTTTTAACCCCAGCAATGTCAGCTAACCATATTAGCATTCCCACAAGGGGTAAAGGCTGTGAGTTGGAATAGAAATGGGCTGGTTCAGTGAGCAGGGGGGGGAAGTGGAGGTCCCATTCGTCTTGTCCTGTTTAAATACACTGGTTAACTCCTGCCAACAGGGAAGCCATTCAGCAAAAGGCCAAGGGCATCTGTCATGTGTCCAGCACATTGATACTGTCCCCCTCTATCTCCCACCCAACCCCCACCTCTTCTCCTCCATCATTTTCCAACTCTTTGTTAATTGCCGCTTCTCGCCGTCATCCTCACCTGCTTTTTTTCCACTTTTTCCCTTCCTCTGCCGCTCTCCCGCTACCTCGCCTCCTCTTTTGATAAAAGGAGTGAATATGCAGGGAGCTGACATGATTAGCAGCCTCATATCCCCATGATGGATGGAGCCTGCTCCATTATTAATATAGTAAAAGCACCAACTGCCAGGTAAGAGCAATGTCAGCATCCACAATATAACGCTGTGTGCCCACGGATAATGGTGAGCACTTATTTTTTATCTATGATATGCATGGGCTTCGGGCCGAGGAGGAAGAGGAGAAGGAGGTTGCGGAGAGAAAGGATTGGTGGCGGCGGGGGGACGACACACGTGGCACTAAGACGAGACTTCCAGTTTGGCTGATTCTCGGTGATGCTGTTAAACTTCTCAGCTAAAACACAAATTGTTACAAAGACCAGGAGGACGAAATTACAGGATACTGTAACTGTACTCCATGAAGAGAGCTTTTTGTGTTTTAGAGACTTTTTTTAAAGGTTGGCTGATAAAATAAAAAGGGAGAGCAATCATAAAGATTGCTGGGTACAGTGTTTCTCTTAATATTGCTATGGCACAGACATAACTTCCTCAGACTCTGTAATAAACTTCATGGGGACTTTTACAGTGTTTGGATTGGTTCAGTATGCCTTTAATTTGATAGTATACTCTACTGTGCAAAGGTCTTGAGCCACCCCACATTTCTTTATATTCTGAATTTTTTAAGGTGGTCTTGAGCAATAGCTCTTCAGACTTATTGAAGGTCTTCCAAAGTGTTTCTTCAGACACTGGCTGGTTTTTCACTAATTTTCAGTCCATTCCTTGTACCTGACCATTTTTCAGAAAATTTTCTTGTTGTTTGTTAAGTCACTTAACTCTGACCTGTGAATCATTCAAGCATAAAAAAACACCTAACTCAATGGATGAACCAGTGTTGTGTGACATAACAGACAACTTAAAAACTGACTATAATTGTACCTTTAGGGACTTTATTAGTATCAGCTGGTCACAACCTATTCCCATTTCTTTAGGTGAGTCAATGAAAAATGCCAAAGATAACACAGTTTGACAGACATAAAATTGTATTTTTGCACCAACAAGGCGATTCCCAAAGAGCTACTGTATTTGCCAATATGTTGGCATATTGCTCCATCAACGCTTGGAACATAAATAACAGCTTCACTACTTGACCAATTTGGCCTTCTTCAGGGTCATCAAGGCCATAGGCCAATACATGTTGATCAATGAATAAATCTGTGCTTTAACCTCTTTAGCAGTGTTAATTTCTTAGACCAACAACTTCCATCATAGTTTTTGTCAGAAATCTTTTTTTTCTGATAAAAAAAAAAAGACAACAGGGACAAAAACTATGATATAATGGACTGGCACGTTTGATAACGAATGAAAACAAGGTGAAAATGTTCTAGAGAAATGAGATCCAATCAGAATGAAGTACATTGTGTAGAAAGGCGGGACAAATGTGGAAGTGATCCAATCAGAAGTAAACAGTGCAACAATTTACTCAGACATGCACATTTTATCCTGGAGGGGAATGTCCCATGCTCCCGTTTCTCATGAAAACACCCCACATGTTATACGAACACATTTCACATTTGATGTCAGACAAAGTTAGACCCTTTGTAGTCCATGTGGAGCAACTCACGCTTGTAAAAACACTACAAATGCACATAATATTTTAGTCACCTGAATCAACTTTACATTTTTTTGGAGCAATCCTATCATATGTAGGCAATTAAAACTAAATGAATCGAGATGCATAAACTATATTTAAACCGTTTGTTCTTTGACATTCACCTCTGAAGTCAAAACCTTCATTTTGTTCTCACAATGTATAAAGAAATGGGAGTGGCTCTAGACTTTTGCCCAATGCTTTAATTCAGTCTTTTATAACCTATTTGAGGCGTGTGTGACCTGCACTTTATTGATAGACTACGTGGTTTAATCAGAATTGTAGCAAGTCGGCCTCACGTGGCCTTCTTGTTTTGAAAATGTGTCTTAATTGTAATATTTAATCTTCTGCATTGAAACCACGGGCTCTGTAGCTTATTTCTACTGTTCAGCAGGGGGTAAATACACTACTGTTAACAGTCTTCTTCTCCTCTCGTACTCAGTAAAAACTTTCCTAATGAGTTTGTGGTCTCAGTCACTTGTTTCAAGCCTTATTAAATACAGCATGGTGTTTGTTTTATATAACACAAACACACTGAGAGAAATCAGTCAGTCAGTCTCAGTCAGATCTACTCCTCACTTGTGACGCTCAGAATGAAAAACCTGAGACGACGACAGCCATCGCTACTGGGTGACATCGCCATGGCTACATCAATCTTACAGGCACAAAACCTCTGTGGCTGGTTCACATCTGGTTTTCAGTGACAGTGTTGTCCCACGTCCTCACTTCAGTAAATAATACATTCTTCAGCAACAGCAACAACACCCTGCCCTACAGCCAGAATGCTTCTATAATAAATGCCGTCAAACTTGAATATCTTTATTAATTTTTAGGTGATTCACACTTATCTAAACTTTTTGCACAGATGTTAAATGTTTAAAAGAAATTAATACCTCAGGAACCTCACTAGAACAATTAAAACTACAGACTGGCTAAGTCTGCAGTTGTAATTGTCGCAGCACATCAAAATCCATGTGCAGGAGCACATTATATCTCCAAAATATAATCAAAATATAATAAAATATAATATAATCAAAATATAAAATATAAATATAAATATAGTCAGCAGTTCAACGTCTGATGAACTGCCGACCAATTTGCATGGTCAACAGTTTACACATGCTGTGTTTGAAGTGTGCTTAATTTAATTTAATTTAATTTTAATGGGGAAGAAAATATACAGATTTCATAAGTTTTTTTGTTTTGTTTTGTTGAAAGAGTCAACAAAGAGTTTTAAACATGACATTTAGAAGATCAGAAGATGGTACACTGTGGTGATAAAGGGACGGACATGGCATTACACAGGTAAGCTGTGGCGTTTAAATGATGCTCAGCTGATATTAAGAAGATATCCCCCACTTCATTACACCAACACCAGGCAGGATGGATCCATGCTTTCGTGTTATTTACACCAAATTTTGACCCTGCCATTTGATTGTTGCACCAGAACTTGAGACTCCTCAGACCAGGCAATGTTTTACCAATCTTCTGTTGTCTGATTTTGCTTAGCCTGTGTGAACTGTAGCCTCAGTTTCCTGCCCTTAACTGACAGGAGTGACCCCTGGGTGTGGTCTTGCTCTATTGCTGTCTGCCTTCAAGGTTTGATGTGCTTTCAGAGAGAAGCTCTTCTGCATACCTTGGTTTTATTGGGTGGTTCTTTGGGTTACAGTTGCCTTCCTATCAGCTCAATGGAGACTGACCATTCTCCTCTGATGTTTGACATCAACGAGGGATTTTCTCTCTGAGAACGGCCGCTCACTGGAGATTTTCTCTTTTTTAGACCATTTTCTGTAAACCCTAGAGATGGTTGTGTGGGAAAATCCCAGCAGATCAGCAGTTTCTGAAATACTCAGACCGACAAACATAAATTGTCTTTCTTCTTCATTCTGATGCTCAGTTTGAACTTCAGCGAGTCATCTTGACCATGTCTGCATGCCTAAATGTGTCATGTCTCTGCCATGTGAGTTTAACAGTTAAACAGTATAGTTTGTGTCTGATGGCAGACTGACGTCATTATTATAATGGAAATTCACCATGAATATAAAATTTTTCACACAGAACAGTAAAATAAAAATAACAAATAATACGCAAGCACGTTTACGCACAGAATTTAACCTAAAACTGCTGCAATGAACAAAGCGCCAGCAAATTTAAACTCTACACCGTACGCGGTGATTTAAAAACAAACAACAACAACTTAACAGTCTTAGCCCTTTGTCAGTTTTCGTCTGCCTCTTTGATAAACCCAAGGAACCGCATGAAGAATGCATAAAAACAACAGGATTTATCTTGTAAATATTTTACACCTCAGTCAGCCATGAAGAGATTCCCTAAACAGGGGCGAGCACACTTCGACTGTTTTCCAGAAAGCACATGGCAACTGTAGATGTCTCTGTCATGTGTTTTCCTCCTGCTATATGTTTTTATTACGGTAAACTCATGAAATTCTGACTGGGCTACAAGATGATTGTGGGTGGTGGTGGGGGGGGGGCTCACAGATAAAGAAAGGTGAAGATTTGAAAAGAAAGCAGGAAGACAAATAGAAAGGCAGGGCAAAGAAAGATGGAGTGAGTTGTGTCAAATGGATAAATGTCAGCAGGAACTTCATCATCTGTCTCCCTCCCGAAGATGCCATGTGTAAATTGCGGTGCCGGGGCCCTCAGCTAGCCTTCCCCTAGCGCTGTAATAAGATTAGAGACAGCAGCAGTCTCTGCCTCTCTCCTTGTGTGTGCGAGGGACTATTGAGCCCGTGTGGAAGTGTACAATTTCGATGGCTTACACGGGGCGCCGGCGAATAAGCGGGATTACTCACACCACCAAACAAGACTCATGGTGGAAGATTTGGATACTTATTTATCACTCCACACACACACACTCGCAGACACACTGTGAACTTTTCTTTTTCCCACCACGTTTTGCTGTGTGGGTCACTTTAATGAGATTCCTGCCTGTACAGTAATAGCACAGTCTCTGCAGAAGCCCTGAAACAACATTACAGGAGATTAAAACACCATTAAGTGCGATACGTTGACTCTAAACTCATTAAAAGCATAATCCCTGCAGGAATATGCTTTCCTATATTCCTGCAGCTCTTTTTTATAATTAAACATTTGCACTGTGGGGAACAATATAGGAGGCTATCAGCACCGCTCCTCGCTCCCGTTTGTTAGCACATGATGTTTACACCACAGCTTCGCCTCTCAGACTAGTCTTTCAGACCTTCATCCAAATCTAATATACCCATCCATAAATAGCTCACCTATCGAGCCCATATTTGGCGTGAGTGACTGGACACGGGAGCCAATCCTGCCCGGCGAAACCCCCCCTCCAACCCCGCCTCTGCACGCTCTCCCAGCCGCTCTAACGCCTCCCGAACCGCCCATTCGCCTTAAAAGGGGCTTGACTGACAAGCCGAACCACGCCCCTTCGTTTACCAAGCCCCACCCCCTCCTTCGGTTCCCCTATCGCGTGTCTATTTTGGCAACACGGATACGCATGGAGCCTCCATCACCTCCAGCCTCCTCTTTACGCACCGACTCCCGAGAATGCGCGCAGGTACGGGGAAGCCAGCCGCCTCGCTCAGCCGTTAACGTCCCTGTTTAAGGACTAATATGAAAGAAGTGGATTTAGAGGTCTGACAGAGCCCAGAGAGGAGGCACATACACACATATATAGATTTTTCCTCTTCTTCTCCTTCTTCTTCTGCTTCCCACCCCCTTCCCTGTGGATCATTCTTGTTTTCCCATCACCAGAGCGTAAAGCATGGATGTCTTGGCGAACCACAGTATCTTTCAGGAACTTCAGCTCGTGCACGACACCGGCTACTTCTCGGCCATGCCTTCGCTGGAGGAGAACTGGCAGCAGGTACGTGTCAACTTTCAGCTTTCAGCATCGGCTGTGCCAGCTTCAGCCGCGAGCTCGCAAATTTGCGCTCGGGATGCACAACTTTCAAAGAAAAAGAAGAAACACGCACTCGTGTATCTGGCAGGTTTTTCCCGATAAATGAGCAAAGTGGATAAAATGCGGACGCAAAGCAGCGCGTAATAAAGCTGTCAAATATGATGTAAGGGGAGGTGAAGATGAGCACTCGAACAGGGAGTGAATTAGACGTAAATAATAGATTTGCAACCTTCAGATTACTCAGGTTTGAACCCTCGTGCACGAAAAGAATTCCCCTCTCCTATCCATAATAGATCCCCCAACGCGTCTGGCTCTGTAGCAGCAGTTTAAGTGTTAACGGGAAGAAGGAGGTGAGGGAAGAAGCTGTCACCAGTAATGTCCACATTTTTTTATTTGTTCATATTTTTTAAATCCCCCTTTTGCTTCATCAAATTCAGCGGGTGTCTACGGAGAGATGCTGTGTAAAGCTTTGGGTTTCACGCGGCCACATGGCGCCGGGGTGCGCGGAGAGACTTCACGCCATCTGCGCTTACGCGTCTCTTCTTCTTCTTCTTTCTTCTTTAGTTTGTAAAACTGTTTAAAAAATGGCACCAGAGCTGGGTTTATTTATTCATTGCGTGGTGGTGATGATGGTGTGGGTGTGTGTGTTAGAAAAAAAATCTTCAAATCGGAGTTTTTTTTAACGAACAAATGATTCATTTTTACATTTTCCCCCTTCACTGCTTCGGTTTGGTGTCCCCCTGTCACTCAGAGGAGGGACATCTTCCCCCAAACATGCCTCCTACTTTCCTCTTTTCCATTTGTGTGTCCAAATAAGAGCCCACCTGCATTGCTGCTGATGATGCTGATGCTGGAGAGGATGCTTTCCATGCTGCACTTGAATTACCGGACAAGGAGGGGGAGAAAAAAAATCACAGCACAGAAATCTGATGCCGGTATTGTTCATGAAATATGAGCTTGAGTTTTTCCCCACTTCTATGCTCCACGAGTAAAGGGAGGGAGGGGATGGAGAGAGAAAGAGGGAGAAACCGGTGCGTGACTGGTTGTGGCCAAGCAGCCTAATTGGCATCCTACTGTTAGCCACCGACGCATCTTTTCATAACAAGTCTCCAACTCCCTGCCTATCCTCCTGTCAGGGGATTTTTTTCTTAAATTGCATGTGGGGGGCATCATATGGAGTGAATATCTCTCTCTCTCCCTCTCCCCCTCTCTCTCTCTCTCTCGCTCTCTCTTGCTTCTCACCCACAGCCTGCATTTTAAAATCAATACCTAATGCAAATGGAAGAGAGAAGACAGCTGGATATGTGGGCAAAGCTCTTCTCTGTGAGGGTGGGAAATGTCAGCTCTCTTTTATTGGAATCGCTGTTTATGGGCTCTGTTTGGTCTTTGACTGTTTTAGATTTAGATCGGCTCGTTTTTTGCCAGGATGTCTGGCATCATTTTGTGTGATTAGCTGTAGTTTTGGGATTTTAAAAAAAAATGGTAAACGTAATTTCATAGATGAATTCTGTGACTGAATCTGCCCTCAGCCTGGGCTAAATGGAAAGATCAAACTGACCGTGACCTGCCTTTCTTCTGGCTAATACAACTCTGGGACCTTGGTGATGTTGCCTTGCCTGCAAATTGCCCACATGCAGTGTAGTTAAGTTAAAGTTAGCTGGCTAACTTCAAACCAGAGGCATTAAACAGAGAGACAAAAAAAAAGACAAATACTAAATAATGCCTTGAGGCGACTGTTGTTGTGATTTGGCGTAATATAAGTTAAACTAAATGGAATTGAATGAAACTACTACAAGATAGCGCTAAATACTTAAAACTTTTTAAACTTTTTAAACTGAACCCAGAGCAGTCTCTGGGGGTTGCTTAGGAACCCCCACACCCCCACAAAGCTAACTGTTGCACACTCACAATAAACAGCTAGTACGACTCACCTCCTCTTAAATTGATGTTACTTGTTTTGTACAAGATTTGCATATTTTACTTTCTCATAAGTAAGGTTAACTTAATGTAGAAATGTAACTGAGAGAGGTTCTACTTTTTAAATGTTCTTTTGTTTAGTGTTTTTGACTGGAAGTGGCTCCATTGTGTCTGGTCTAACAAGTGAAAGATCCTCGCTTTGGTTTTGGGAGGCAACACAAATCCAGAGATGGCTGCTGACTTTTAAGACTTTGCTTCTAGAAGAATTGTAGCAAAATGGAAATGCTTGTTGGCCTACTAAGGTGTAAGGCAGGTGGTGTTAAACATAACACCACCTGCCTTACACCTTACACCTGCCAGGGCCAAAATTCACCTGGCAGAGACTCCAAACCAGCCCAGTGGATGGCTTTGGAATATGTGAGGGAGGACATAACTTTTGGACTTTTAACTGTATTTTCACAAGTTTTACAGCTTTATGTACCGATAAAGACCGCCAAAATGTCCATTCACAACACACCAAAGAAATGAAATTGTAGATTTTTGTAATTTAAAAAAATTACCTCTTCCAATTTAAGTCCAAAGAGTCCTGCACTTTTTTCTTATATTAAGATGTCTCACTGATTAAATGTGTACCTCAGTTTCTGAAACTGGAGTTTCACCAGTCCGGCCCACATAGGATCAAAGTGGTCTGTATGTTGCCAGGAATGTAAAATAAGTTGGATATCTGTAAATCATGTAATGATGTGCACAAATGAAGCTAACTGTTACGTTTCATTTCTGTTGTAACAGTTAAGAGTTGGGTGTAGTCTCAGAATGAAAATTACTGAAATCTATAATTTAATTACTTTGGTTATTGTGAATGGCCATTTTAGAGCTCTTTATGAGTAGGAAAAGCTTTAAATCCTATTGAAATATAGTTAAAAGTCCAAAATGAATGCCTTCCTTCACATTTTCCCAAACCATCCAGTGCCTTCAGACTCTGGCCTCCAGGCCTTATGTTTGATGTCTCTGGTGTATAAGCTGTAAAACATGTAAAGATGGGCGCAAAACAAAAGAACATTTTCCTTCTATAGTAACAGTTTAGAGTTGGGGGCAGTAACATTGTCAAGTCCAACTCAAGTGTGTTGTCATTATCCCGACTCTCAGGCATGCAGTTTTTACAGTCGCCTCTCAGTTGCTTTACAAGATGCATGCTTTCCTCAAAGCATTCAAAGCCTCCAGCCCCATTACAAATCACCAGAGGAGAAGGTTTCTTCTTCTTTTGGAAAAACTATCTATAGTTTAGATAAGAAGATCCCTGCAGCCTTGAGAGCAAAAGGATTTGAGCTTTGCAAATCGATCATTGTGCTCATCGTAGCAGCATGAAGATGCCACTGAGCTCCCCTGAATACAGGAATTATGAGCTGTGGCTTGCCTTAAAAGCTCCGTCTCCAGCCGAGGCCCTGCAGTTTGAGCGGTCCCCTCTGTATTCCAGGCACAATTTAGAATTCGATGCTTTTACGGCGGCCTGATGGCGAGATAGGAGGCCGTTGTTGTCGGCCCCTAAATGGGTCCCTGAGACGCGATGGCAAGAGTGATGACTGTGTCCCCTGTTGGTGTCTGCGAGGCATGATTCAGCCGGTTATAGGGGGATGGGGAGAAGAAAAGCAGTAAAGTGTTTTTGGAGGTCTGCAGATGGTACATTTGAGGCTGCTATTTGTTCCATTATTGAACCTAATAGTGCCAAGCTGAACTGCGCGCTGTCTCGCTTCCAAATCCCCGTACAGTTGGCTGTTCAGAGTTGGAACAAAGTGCGGGGCTGAGCTGGATTTGGAACAAGCAGAGCCGGTCAGAGCGCACTTATTATTTGTGGGACCCAGTTTCTCTCAAAGCAAAGAGCGCACGTGTTATTCTGCTGTCTCGCTGTCTTGGCTTCTCTTTCCCATGCTTGTTTAGGCTCCTTTGTAAACTGGCATTTTGGTCAGAGAAAGCCTTGGTTGGCTTTTGCTGTCGGTTTGCCAGCATCTGTAAAAAAAAAAAAAGAAGAAGAAAAAAAACATCTGGATCAGATTTCAGGCCGACATGATGGATTTTTCAGTCTCCGCTGATGACGTGTCCCAGTCCACCGCACCTGACCCTGATGGGCAGGATTGTAACAGGACACCACTGATGGCTCTCGGTCATTGACCTCGGGACACACTTTATACCCTCCAACACATATATTATCCCTCAGAGGTTCAGCACACACACACAGAGTACACACATGTAGTGCGACTGCCTGCACAAGCAAAATGTCTGCACGTTGCTTGACGGTGCATTATGGAGCTCCTATATGAGGACAGGCTGTTCATGGCAGCCGCAACCTCCATAAGCGAGCCCGCTTGCTCAGATGCATCCACTTACATCCAACTGGCAGCGAAGGCGACTCCGTCTGGGACTGAGTGGGGGGGTGGGCGGAGGATAGAGGTGGAGGAAGTTGCAGAGCATGCACATTCTCTCCACTGCAAGATTTTGCATTTCACAGTCTGGTGGGTTTGAACCCCACCCCCCCACCCCAGGAGTGAGGCGCACATATAGAAAGACAATCAAAAGGGTGGAGAAGCAGGATGTCCTGATGCTCAGAAGAAGTAGGGATGCTGATGGATGGAGTCGTTTCACATTTTGAGTCAGAGGGAAAAGTCGCACCACACTGGGCTCGTTTAAGCTGGAGTCAGGGCCAAAGAAACATAGAGAAAATACCCCCACTCACCCCAACACCATCCTCCTATAGAGAGACAGCGGTGAGGACTGAGAGAGCGAAGGAACCGCGCACATCCATACGCATCCACGTGCAGCCTTGGATATGTGTGTGTGTCCCAGTATGTTATGTAATCCTCAGTAGGCCA
The DNA here is from genome assembly GCF_965226115.1 of Aulonocara stuartgranti. Taxonomy (NCBI): domain Eukaryota; kingdom Metazoa; phylum Chordata; class Actinopteri; order Cichliformes; family Cichlidae; genus Aulonocara; species Aulonocara stuartgranti. Next base: position 23,149,657 of record NC_138958.1, read on the forward strand.
CAGCTGCTTTCTCACACACAGCAGGCATGCTGGGGAGAGCAGCCAACTTGCGCTCCCGCCGCCCACCTTCCTGTCTTCCTCCATCCCTGGTTTTCCCCTTTCGCTCAACCCCCCCCCCCCCCCCCCTTTTCCCCCTTATTTTCTTCCTGCTTATAGATTTGACACAGTATGGATCTTTTGATCTCCGTGGGGCTTTCGTGGAGTACCTGCATCCACCACTTTTTTGGACCTTTGTCTCAAGTAATGAAGCTCTGGAACAGGTCTCGCGTGTTCTCCGTGACCTTTCGCCGCCTGAGATCTGATGTAATTTTATGCAAATTAAAATTAAATCAATCCTGTAGCCGGCACAGTTCAGCAAGGCAGAGGAAGGACAAACCCGGGACTTAATCTTATTTGTCTCAGAAGAGTTCCTGCGAGTGTTTTTTCGTTCCCGGCGTGTTGCTTTATTAAAATGTCACATCAACTCTTAAGTATGAGATGCGGAATTCCCCGAAATCGAGTTTGGGCCTTCTCCAAAAAGGCGAGGGTGGAGGGAGGGAGAGAAACATTAATTGTGTTTTAGTTTAGCTGACGTCTGGCTCTGTTCAGCCGTCTTCCATATTCATGTGCTACCTCATGATGCTGGAGTTCGGAATTGATTCCTTGCGGTGTTTTGTTTTTTAACCCGAGATCAAGCAGGAGATCTTGGAGATGGATGTCACGTAGAATGTGTTTGACATAGCCTGCTGGCCCGTGACGCAGCGAGGCATGAAAGGGAGTCTTTGTGCGCCGTTGCACACAATGCAGCGTCTTTGCTGGACTCTTCTTAAATGTTTTCAGCCACAAGGTTATCATTCTGATAAATGTGTGTGTGTAGTTAAAGAGCAACAAGTTCATCTAATTAGCAGACACAGCAAAAGCTGATGAGATAGTCATTTTGGAGGAGCTGCATTGCGCTTACATGCATGTCATTCATTATTTTTACCTTTTTCTTAATGTCTAGTAGAGGTGAGCGCATAGATCCAAATATCGCTAGTATCGATAGCAACACTGGTATCGGTATCAGATCGATACCAGCGTGATAGGATCGATATTTTGTTTCTGTCCTTAAAATTATTTTTTTTTCTATTTTCATTCTTTTGAAGAAGAAAAACATTTGAACCTTTCTGTGTTGGCTGTCACGTCTATTTTATTTATAGCCTATAGCACACTTAAACAATAGAAGCTGATCCAAAGTGCTTAAGAGACAGACACATTTACAACCCAGGTCTCCAAAAACTAAAAGCAGTTTCAAAATACATGAAAAGCAGAAAGGTTTTACAGTGTGTTTTTTTGTGTTAACTAATTGTTGTGGAAAGTAAAAATAATGTCTCACTGCTCTAGTGCTTTATAAAAGGTGCTGGTGTCAGTATCAGCAATACAGACCCTGTATTTACCTGGTATAGGATTGACACCAAAATTTGCAGTATTGCACAGCACTCGTGTCTAGAGGTTAGAGCCTAGTGTGTATTGCACAGGCCTGAGTGTTTGCTGCTACACGCGGGGGCCACAGGCTCATCATTTCACATCAGGATGCATTTTCTTTGTATGCACACACAGTCGCGGGCAGGTGCACAGGTTTGTGTGCGTCTGTGTATCCTGTGTAATGAGATGTACGAGCGACCCTCTGACCCAGTAACATCCATTCTGCCATAAGAGCACTTAGTGAACTCTGCCACCTCTGTCTCATCACTCAAGCAGCCGAGAGGCAATTGCCAGTGATAGGTGCCGGCTACTGCTTTATGGGCGTTGATGAAAAGGTGGGAAGCGCTGATGAAAAAGAGGAAGTATTCATTTGTCTGACTCTCCGGTGACTGGCGCGTCAGAGAAAAGCCAGAGTAGGTGGTGTAGGAGAAAATGGCAGAGGGTTGGTGGGGTTGGGGGTGTTGGTGGAGGGAGAGCGGTGAACAAGCACATCTTTATGTATGGCTTCCGTCTGCGAAACGCTCTGCCACCCCAGGTTTGATTAACAGTGAGAAGAGAAGCTAGTCATTTTTTTCGCCTCACACCACCACACATGGCTTGGCAATGATTTTCACATCATTTGAGGCGAAATCGGGAAGCCGTTACAGCACCTTACAGTGATCCGACATGCTTCGCTGCTGCCATCCGGCTTGGCAACCGCAGGGAGGAAAGAGAAAGGAAGAGAAGTCTCAGACACTCATTTTATGCTTTGGAATCACCACCAACTCTCTCCCTCTCTCTTTATCTCCTGACTGTCTCTCTCTCGCTGTCTCCCTTCTTTGCTCTTTGACAAATTCTGAGAAGGCACTTTTGACGAAGTCACAGCCGCCTTGTTTGATTTGCCCTGCTCTAACCCTCATTTAAAGTCAGTCTCACTACAAAAAGTTGAACTCAGGAGTTACGCAATCAAAATTTGGCACAAAGCTGAATAAAGGCCCTTTAACAGGGAGCGTGTCACGAATAAAGCCGAAAAATAGTTTTCCTTTTGCTATTTCAATAAAGTTTATTGCCGTGAAAGGGTAGGATGACAGTGAGCTCCATGTTTGCAGCTCCGATCATGAGCGAGCAGATTAAGCATGTATCGGTGGATGCTGGCAGGAAGATATGTAGTCTTGGCCTTCTCATAACAAGCATAGCAAAACTCTAAAACATGGATTTAGCAAAATAATCACAGCCAGACTTATGATGTTGTTTGGTTAGTTAAAAGTGTTCTGACCTGAAGCCAGGAGGCAGTCAGCTTTACAGAAACATTTCTTGAAGGCCTTAAAATCCACAAGGTCAGGTGAGCCATTTAGGGTTAAGGTTAGGTTAATCTCTATAAACACATGCTTTTTTATGAATATGCAGAATCAGTAGGAAAAAGGCATTTACAAAAAAAATTGGCCACTGAAAGATGAAGATTTTGCTTTTAAGTAACTTTTTGAAATTTTCCTGTATCTGCAAACAATGATTGGCACATGGCAGAGGAAGTCCTACCTGCTGGTAGGAAAGTGAAAAAGATTGGCCATTATCCCCCGACTCACAGTCATCAGTCAATAGCTGATACGTTCCAGTGGGGGTTAGGAATAGTTTACTGTTTAACCCATTTAATATTTTTTCCCTGTTTAGTTTACTCACTAACTTTATAAAAAAAACTGTGAGGCAAAAAATGCACAGATGACAGGTGAGTACTGTGCAAAAGCCTTGAACTACCCCTCATTTCTTTATATTTTGCTTCCAATGACTTTTTTGTAATTTTTTAAAGTGGTTTTGACCAATAGTTCTCCAGGCTTTCTGAAGGGCTTTGACTGCTTTTTCATTCCTTTTCATCCCAGTCCTTGTACCTTTTTCAGATTTTTTTTTCTTAACATGTGTCTATGACTCATTCAAGCATAAGAAAGGCTCCTAAGTCAAGGGATGAGCCAGTTTTGTGGGAAAACCAATTTTAAATTGTGTCTTTAGGCACTTTTTCACTAGCAGCCTGTCATAAAAGCACAATTTGTTTCAATTTCTTTAGCTAAATCTATGAAAAATGCCACACGTAACACAGTTTGACAGGTAAAATTGTATTTTTGCACCAACAGGTGATTCTCAAAGAGCTGTTAGTTGAACCTTGTCATATCTCGGCATGGTGTGCATGTGTCATTAAAAACTGAAACGTATAGTCAGGTTTTTGATCCACCATGCAAAACCATCTGGAAATCATCTGATTGGCCACAGCTTCATTTTTTAGCCCGACAATGATCCCCAAAACACTGTCAATGCAGTAAAATCATACCTGGACAGAAAAATACAGTAAAGTATTCTCAGTCATGGATCAGTGTCCCTTAGGCTACGTCCACACTAGCCTGGATAGATTTAAAAATGGCATTTTCATCTGAAAGGGCTCCGCGTCCACACTAGCCTTTTCAGTCATTTTCACAGAGTTGTGCGTCCACATTGAAACGGCCGGAAACGCTTATGTTCCAGTACTGCACATGCGTGAAACGCAAGGCGATTCGAACCTGCCTCATTTGTGTCTACAGTTTATTTACTTTCTGGCTCTTTGAAAAGTTGCAGCAAACTGTTGAGGAAAAGCACCGAGTTTTTTAAATGGACTAACAATGAGGTGGAGTTGTTGCTGCGAGTAACACAAAAGTACAAAAGTACAAAGTTGCAAAAGCGAGTGAGAATTAAAGATTTGAAGAAAAGCTATCTGAAGCATGTACAGACTGATATTAATCTTTAATGCGGCTATCAAAATTGAGAGCAAACAAAACAACTGCTGTATAATGCCCTCTGCTATCTTTGTTTAATTAGTCACATGACTTAAATGTGTCATCGTTTTCAAAAAGTCTCAGTTTTCGCTGTCCACACTGCGATGTGAAAGCACCGTTTTCAAAAGTATGCGTTTTCGAGAGCGTTTTCAAAACACTGCGTTTTCCTTGAGTGAAAACGCCGTCTCAGTGTGGACGCGAGGCCAAAACGGAGAGAAAACTGCATTTTCAAATGAAAATGCGTAACATCATTGAAGCAGTGTGGGATCATGTTGCCAGAGAACAGAACAAAAGGCAGAAACATCCAAAGAAGAGCTTTGAATGTTCTTTAAGAAGCAGAGGTGTGGACTCGAGTCACATGACTTGGACTCGAGTCAGACTCGAGTCATTAATTTTATGACTTTAGACTTGACTTGAAAAAATGTTCTAAGACTTGTGACTTGACTTGGACTTTTACACCAATGACTTGGGACTTGAATTGGACTTGAACCGGTTTACTTGAAAAGACTTGATATTTTACCCCAAATATAAAATTTAACACGCATATTATATAGAGATTGAAAATGTGACGTCATTCACGGGTAGAACCGCAAAGGATTCTGGGAACTCGTGGCAAGCGGTACTAGCGCACACAGGCTTTCAATTAAAATCAGTTATACAGCGATAAAAAAGAAACACAAAAATGTCAAGAAGCTGTTGTATCATTAACTGCAATAGCCGGTCGCATGACAGCCACGGGAAGCCGACGGGTAAAGAGATCGGTTGTTATCGGATTACGTCGTTGAAGAGAAATTGTTCGAGCCATGTTTCCGAAGTAACAAAGAGGCGACGGATGGCCTGGATCGCAGCCATTCAAAGATCAAATATAACGTCCCAGAACACTCCAGCTCACAGGTTAGTCTGCTCCAAGCATTTACACAAAGGTCAGTCTGCTGTTGTAGTTAATGCGTCATTTTTCTTAACATAATTGGTGATATAGGTTACAAGCAAGTCTGGCGCTGAACAGAAATTGTCGCGCTATGCTCCTTTATTTATTGTGCATAAATAGTGAATTGTCCTGACACAATATTGTGTTTCGCTTCTGTTAATATGGTACACTGACAAAAACACATACTTTTATTCACAGGGTAAAACAGTTGTTTTGTATCACTAATTGCCCAGTACGATTACAGCATACAATATTATTGTCACTGCTACATTTCTGTGATGCTACCAGAAATTATTTCCACTACTAATTAATTACCGTTGAGCTCAAAGGTCCTATTAATAAACGGTTAAGGAATGTGTATTTATGAAGACGATTTGTGAGACTGGTAAACTTATGATACGTACGATGGTCTTTCGTTCTACACGGTGCATTTCAAGGTCCTGCACCCATCCGTTGGTAAACTGTACCTGGGCTTGTTGCAGTGACCTGAAGTTACTAAACTTCATGAGTGTGTGCACTCACTCCAAGAACCGTATAATTATAAATATGCATATAAATATGCTACAATGAGATACCTGACTTCATCTAACTAGCAAATGTTGTCCAGGCTACGTTGGTGATGCAGTTTTTTTAATGTGTATGATATTTTTGTCATGCGATTTTAAAGCTGGTCCTACAACCGCATCCAAGAATAACATGCAGCTTATCTCAGAACTGTCGGTGAAAATTATTCTTGGAGCTAGGTTTAATTGAGCTGCATTTTAAAGAGGTGCAATTTCACAATTTGTGTATATTTTCTAAGTTCACTATTTTGTCATGTGTTGAGAAAAACACAGATTTTAAAATTACATGGTCTAATATTTACATTTAGCATAACTGCAACATTATTTTTTCATTATTTTTTTTTAAAGACTCGAAAGGACTTGAAATTCAAAGTTTCAGACTTGTGACTTGACTCGGACTTTTACACCAGTGACTTGAGACTCGACTCTGACTTGCCTGACATTACTTGAGACTTGACTTGAGACTTGAGGATAAAGACTTGAGACTTACTTGAGACTTGCAAAACAATGACTTGGTCCCACCTCTGTTAAGAAGCCTGGAGAACTATTCCTGAAGACTGCTTAAAGAAATGACAAGAAAGCTGCCTAAGAGAGTTCACACCAAATATTCATTTTTAAGATGTTTAGTACTGTACAAACCCTGTTTTTGCCTTATATACTGTGTTTCCAGGTGTGTTTGCACACGTTTCTTGTTGTATTTTTCAATGAGAATGTGTACTCTGATTTCACTCCTACCTTTCCAATCGGATCTCCAGTGGTATTTTATATCACACTGATGAATTTAGTCACAGATTTCCAGTTGCAGTCACAAGTAAATATTAAGGTAATCCTACACTGTTGCCAGGTAGCTGCTGGCACATTAAACATTTCTTTCTCGCTACACCCAGCTGGAGTTAAATCCCACCTTGTTTGTTTTATTTTATTCAAATAGTAGAATGCAATCTAAAAGACCTTGACAGTTTTAAAAAAAACTGTGAGTAACAACAGAAAGTAACTAAGAAAACCAAGTGTTACTAAACCGAGTGTTTAGTCTTCCTGGATGCTCACATATTCAGAAATCCCTTGGCTTTAATAAAGCCCACACATCCACACAATGTCCAGGCATTTTGGAGCCATAATCGGCTGTAGCGTTTGAAGCGTTGCATCCCCCTCCTCCAGCCTACCTGTTGCTAGGCAGCCTCAGCAAGCAGGAAGACCAGTTTTGGACTATTTGTTTGTTTAGCTGTCAGTCTGTGAGGCTAATCCCACCCCGAGAGACTTCTAGCCATCCAGAAACCAGAAATCCAGACATGTGGACCATCTCGCTTCAAAGATTGCAAAAGAGAAAGGGGCAAAAAGAGATGGAAAGGGGGGTGGGGGAGACAAGGGCAATTTGCCCAGAGTAAACACCGCTGCTTGTTGATGTCATCTGAAGTCATCAATCACGGCTCTAAGCTCTCTGTGGTGACAGCGGCAAGGACGTGACACTCTCTGAAACCGGCTGGATGGCCTATAAAGCAGGACAGTCAGCAGTGAAGAACAACGGCAGACCTTGTCGACGACGTGCTGTAAAAGTATTACAAAAGGATGTTATCTCAGATTGAGGTCGGACTCGGTGTGTCCAGTAAAGACATAACAATGCCAGTTATTGGTGTGTTCGACTTTCAGGTGCATGACATAAGCTCCTAGGAGTTTGTGGGTCTTTGCAGATTTGTATGCAATCCCGACTGTGCTTTGCATGTTGGCTGACATGCAAAGCCGGTCTGCACTTGTTCCCCCAGTGCAGTGGCTTGGTACTCCGAAGCTGTCCGGCCGGTTGGCCAGAGTGACAGGGCATTTTCATCTGTCATTATATCGCTCCCTCACTTTATCTCTCTAATGATTGATCTATTTGTTCTTGCAGCAGTCTCTGTTTCCTTTATCTCCTTTTGTATTTTTGTGTCATCCTGTTCCCTTTTCACCCATCCTTCTTTTATCTTTCTTATCTCCTTCATCTCGTTTATGAGATTCGGTTTCAATCTGCCTACCCCGATGTATTAGTTTCTCTGTCATCCTCCTCCTCAAAGCTGTTTCACATCATTCACTTAAAATTTAGAGAGCATCATACCTGTTTTGGCAGCTCGCAGCCAGGGGTGAGGACTCAGCTGGATGCTCGGAAATAGATAAAGCATGTTTTCCATTGTCAGCAGCTGACGCTAAATTCTCTGGAAGATTAAACTGGGTCCCAAATTACCCTAAAGACACAGATATCTCAAGCCAACTGGGTATGTCATGTAGTTTCAGTCATTCCAAGCCCCTGCAGGGTTGAGTTGTCTGAAAAAGACATGACTTGTTTCCTCGAAACCAGACGGATTCAGCTTGAATTGGGATTAGTCCGTATGTCAGAGCCTGAAAGCGCAGTTTTTCCACTATGAAAAATAATGTTTTAACACGCTTACTTGGGGGGAAAAAGGATGTTATAAGCGTTGACAGACAGAGGGGGTGAGAAGATTGCGCACCCTTCTTAACTCTTCGAGCGGCCTGGGAAGTGCCCTTCTGTGATTTAATGAGACCTGTGGGAAGAGCCATTCATCAGCATGACGGCATACCTCTGTTTCCCATTGTTCTGTTCTCGTATGTGGAGAGCACTGTGTGTTTTAGCCTTAATGATGGGCTGGCAACCCTTTGATTAGATGAATCTCCTGGTGCTAATTAAGATTTAGGCTGCCAAAAGACATCTGTATTTATGCCTTCCTCCCTCGCTTGTTCCCTAGAAGTACGTGTGTGTGTGTGTGTGTGTGTGTGTGTGTGTGTGTGTGTGTGTGTGTGTGTGTGTGTGTGTGTGTGTGTGTGTGTGTGTGTGTGTGTGTGTGTGTGTGTGTGAGCAGTTTACAGGATGTGTTCGTGCAGTGGTGGGGGATTTTGATATTGTGGCCTAAACTGGGAGTTTGGGTGGTGTCTGTCTTGTGGTCGACATAAGTGCAGGGCCTTGAGCAAAATGAGCATGGGTCATCCGAATACCAGAACCGTTGTCTTTTTTTCCGAAAATGCAGATTTTTTTGGAATAGCATGTGGGTATAAAATCTCCCTGTCTAGTCATTTGGCTTGAATCGCAGTCGTTAAAATAAGGCAAAGCTCTTTGATGCATTATTATAAGATATATTGTATTACAGATGGTGATAACATGCGGTACAAAAGATTTCCCATTTCTGTTTTCGTTGCACCGAGTCTTTTAGAGAAGGTGATCTGCTGCCCGTCTAGCAGGTGGATAACAGTTTGTTCAGTGACCTCCTCTCCAACACAGCTTAAAGAGTGTCCCAGAATAGACACAGGCCATCTAGCCATCCTCTTCCTTCTGACTTCAATCACCATCTCTTTGGTCTTATTCACATTTATAAGCCGGTGATTCCTCCCAGACCAAAACATAAAATCATCCGCCAGTGCACCGTACTCCTCCTCCTCCTGCCCATCACTGATACATTCACCCACTGCAGAATCATCAGAGTATTTCTGTAGGTGGCGTGACCTGGACTTGTACTGATAGTCTGAGGTGGACAAGGTGGACAAAAATGGATACAGCACAGTCCACCTTGGAGCTCTTGTACAATAAAATCACCGCACAGAGAATTTGTTCCCACATTTAAAAGTAAAGTGAGGGTCATGCTGTAAAAAAGGAAAGAATGTGGCAGTTTGGTGCAAGAAATAGAGATTTTCTTTCAACTTTTGAGGGAAATTGATGATAAAATGATTTTCATTGTAAACTAGAAGAACTATTAATACTAAAATATCCTCACCCACTGAAAAAAGAGAATTGTTGGAACAACATAATTGTATTAAGTCAACTGGTAACACGTGATGAACTTAGATCAATCCAACAAATTTACAACACAAAAAAGGGAAACTTAAGTTGCACAAATTTACTTAAATAAAAATATCAAGTTAAGGGAACAGGTTGTAATTTCAAGTAGGTGGGAACAACAAACCACTGTCAAAAAATCAGAAAGAGTAAGAATCATTTAAAACATTGCATTAGGTTAACTACAACTCAAATACCCTTTTTAGGAAGTCAGCCTTCAATCAACTACTGCTATTTTGTCAAAGCTCTTAGGCTTCTGGACCTGATGGGATGTTACTGCCAACTAATTTATAGTCACTTAAATCAGAGAAGAAAAAACATTAGACTAGTCTAAAAGGCAACCTTCAGAAAACGCTGAAACTTAGCCGACAAATAGTTGTTGAAATGTGCAGCACTCTGCCTAATATGGCAAACACCCAACGTCAGATTTTGGCTAACCTTAGCAATACTAGCAGCAGTAGCCTTAAGTTTTATCCACACTAGTGTCAACATCCAGATACAGAATTTATCTACACCTGGCTTCTGTAGCACCAGTTATCATGGCCATCATCATGTTTTTGCATTGTTATATCACAGCAGATATTTGTATTTATTCATTTTTTCCTTCAAACCTAAAACTGAAGCACAGACCCAAGTGTACTTGCTTAAATGTGTGCGGATGTGGCTTCTGTAGCCTTTTTTACTCACATTTTCTCAAAAAAGAGAGAATCCATTATTCAATGCTATATCAATGAAAACAAACTATCTCTGTGGGGATCTGTGTCAAATCTTAGCAAAACACCATAGATGTGTTTTCCCTCATCTTTTAACTAAACTGATGGTGTCACATAAATGTTTCACTACCCAATTCCCCCCCTGTGCTTATTTTCAGAGGAAAACAGTTTGATAACTTATGCTAACAAGAATGAAGGCATCCCCACCCTCCGCCTGACCCTCCCTTACATCGCTCCCCCATCCTCCAAGCTCATGTGGCTACACGGCATACGCTCCCGCTCACCAGTTTACCACTATGTGTTATTCAGTCTATTGCCCCAGATATTATTTCATTGTAAAATGATGCCAATTAGTAAAGCCAGTCGCCAGTGGCTGTGGTCTGGCTCCTTCTCCGTTCCAGCGGGGAAAGTTATTTGGGTCGGCAGCTATTTTCAGCCTGTGATGTTGCCTGGAATACTTCAGGGAGCAGCCACTGTTTTATAAGAGAGCACATCAATAATTTTCATTGCTATGTGTGTGTGTGTGTGTGTATAAGCAAGAAAGAGACAGAGACAGGCAGGGTTTATTGGGTTTATGTGTGTGTGCGTGTGTTTATACGTGGGAGAAAAGTGGCTGTTTTTTCCCCTGAATATTCAGTGGAGCAGGTGGTGCGTGTAAACGCGCGGACTTGTTCCTGTCTTAGAAACATTTCACTGTAACTGTCATGACCTCCCGTTAATTTAAAATACATTAATTTGCCAGCCTTTAAACTTTAACCCCGAAATCTTAACACGTCTTTTAATCCAGATTTCACCCTTTTGCCCTGTAATCACCCGCTTTTTTGTGCTGAAAGCTCTTCTTAGATGGGAGGAGGGGGCGTATTTACCAAGTATATACAGGACCGATATCAATACTGATGCTTTTAACCTATAAAGGCAGATGAATCATAATCAATTTGAAAATTCTGAACACATTTTAATGATCACTAAATCACTGTAATTTTTACCTTTCACAACAATTAGCAAACACACACAAAAAAAAACATTTTCATGTATTTTCATGCTTTTCATGTATTTGGGGTTTTTTGAACACCTGGGTTGTAAATGCGCTCTAAAGCACTTTGGGTCAGCTTCTGTTTAAATATGCTGCAAATGTGCTATAATTAAAACCATTGTGACAGTCAGCTCAAAAAGGTTCAGATATTCAGAGGTATATGTTTTCCACTTCCAAAAAACCATTATTTATTTAACATAATTCAGTGAGCTGCATACTGAACTTAGATAATGAAAACAAAATATCGATGCCATCGCACTAGTATCTGTCCAATACCGATACCAGCATTAGCATCGATACTACTGATATTTGGCTCGATCTGTCCACCTGTACAACTCACCAGGCTAACATAGACCCTAAAGGCCAAAGTCAATGAGTTCCCAACACCTTTCTCAGTGTGTCTAACCCAAGTCCCCTCTTCTCCGCCACACAGCTGTGCATTGTCATGATGAAATTGGGGTGAAAAGTCCTCACACTCCTGCTGAAAAGCCAGCCGCTCTGCACCGAGGGGTGAATGGGTTCAGCCTGCCGCGCTGCCCCCGCCCATCCTCATACAACCTAAACACACACACGCACACACATTTTCACTCACTGACTCTCACTCCCTCGCTACACTATCGCTTGGAGGGGAGCCCAAAGCGGCGGTGGCGGTGGTGGCGAGAAGACGTCTTTCAATATTTTAAGCAGCTTGCGCTAATCTTTGTCGCTCAGGTTTGTTTTGAAAGCAGCTACAGCCGGAATAAAGACAGAACGACAGCGGCCCCCACCTCCTGTTGTGCGGCTCCAAAAATGCGCACACCCTTGCGTAACTTTGCGCACACTCGCAACTTCCCCCCCCGAACTAAATCCACCTTGGCCTTGCAAGGCTGTGCCACTGACCTGCTTTTGCTTGTTTTCTTGCCACCCCCTCTTCCTCCTCCTTTTTTTGCTTCTTAGCTAACCCTCAGATTTGGTGTTGTAATGAGTGACAAAGGCTTAAACTGTGGCTCCGACAGGCGCACAGTTACACAACACTTGCAACGCAAAAGCAGGGTAAACAGAATCTGTGGCTTCTTATTCAGCGCGTAAAAACAAACCGTTTTGGGCTCTTATCAGTGCGGGCACGGCGCCACAGTTGCACTTCACGGTGTGTGGACGTGATTGGGGTACCGAGCGGGCCCTCGCTGACTGCTACTGTATGAGGAGGAAACAGAGTTTTTCCGCTTCACTGTTCTCTTTATCTCCCTCCTCTAGCCCTCTGTTATTTTCGGCCCTCCTCCCCTGTCTTTCGCTGCTCGCCGCTCTTTTGTTTCTCCGTGCCTTTTTCCAGCCAAGGCCCCATTCTCTTGCCCCGTCATTGTGTGCGGTAATGAAGATTAGCCAGGCTGCCGCACACAATGGGGTCCCCACATCCGGAGCGCAGACTCCCCAAATCCTGTCGCAAGCTGCTCTAACCCCGCTGTAAAACCACTGTTGTCTCCGACCCCCACTATCTGAAAAAAAAAGCCACCTCATACATATACATGTTGTGGTTCATTCCCATTGACACGAGCGTACAAGCATGACCATATGTACTGTGCTGTGTTGAAAGCAAATG